>NC_052048.2:158738927-159046768 GCF_903992535.2 Arvicola amphibius
GGTTGCACAAGTTTGCATTCCCACCAGCAATGGATGAGTATTCCCCTTACTCCATATCCTCTCCAGTAAAGGCTATAATTGGTGTCTTTGAGTTTAGCCATTCTGACAGGTGTAAGATGTTATCTCAAAGTTGTTTTGATTTGTATTTCCCTGATTGCTAAGAAGGGTTGAGCATGACCTTAAGTGTTTTTTGGCCATGTGAACTTCTTCAGTTGAGAATTCTTTGTTCAGATCAGTACCCCATTTTTTTTTAATTGGGTTAATCAGCATTTTTAAGTCTAGTTTCTTGAGTTCTTTATATATTTTGGAGATCAGACCTTTGTCTGTTGCGGGGTTGGTGAAGATCTTTCAATAGTAAGTTGCCTTTTTGTCTTATTGACAGTGTCCTTTGCTTTACAGAAGCTTCTCAGTTTTAGGAGGTCCCATTTATTCAATGTTGCCCTTATTGTCTGTGCTACTGGGGTTATACACAGGAAGTGGTCTTCTGTGCCCATATGTTGAAAATTATTTCCCATTCTCTCTTCTATCGGGTTCAGTGTATTCCGATTGATATTGAGGTCTTTAATCCATTTGGACTTGAGTTTTGTGCATGGTGAGAGATATGGATTTATTTTCATTCTTCTACAGGTTGACATCCAGTTATGCTAGCACCATTTGTTGAAGATGCTTTCTTTCTTCCATTGTATACTTTTAGCTTCTTTGTCAAAAATCAAGTGTTCATAGGTTTGTGGGTTAATATCCGGGTCTTCTATTTGATTCCATTGGTCAACTTCTCTGTTTTTATTCCAGTACCAAGCTGTTTTCATTACTGTAGCTCTGTAATAGAGTTTGAAGTAAGGGATGGTAATGCCTCCAGAAGTTCCTTTTTTGTATAACATTGTTTTGGCTATCCTGAGTTTTTTTTGTTTTTTTTTTTTTATTTTCCATATAAAGTTGACTATTGTTCTTTCAAGGTCTGTGAATAATTTTGTTAGAATTTTATTTATAGATTGCCTTTGGTAGAATTGTCATTTTTATTATGTTGATCCTACCCATCCAAGAGCATGGGAGGTCTTTCCATTTTCTGATGTCTTCTTCAAATTCTTTCTTCAATGCCTTAAAGTTCTTATCAAATAGATCTTTCACTTCTTTGGTTAGAGTTACCTCAAGATATTTTATGCTATTTGTGGCTATCTTAAAGGTGAAGTTTCTCTGAATTCCTTCTCTGCTTCTCTATCCTTTGTGTATAGGAAGCCAACTGATTTTTTTAGTTCATCTTGTAACCTGCCACCTCACTGAAGTTATTTATCAGCTTTAGGAGTTCTTTGGTAGAGGTTTGGGGGTCACTAATGTACACTATTATATCACATGCAAATAACAAAATTTTGACTTTTTCCTTTCCGATTAGAATCCCCTTGATCTCCTGATGTTGCCTTATTGCTATTGCTGGAACTTTAAGAACTATGTTGAAGAGATATGGTGAGAGTGGACAGCCTTGTCTTGTTCCTGAAATGAGTGGAATGGCTTTGAGTTTCTCTCTATTTAATTTGATATTAGCTGTTGGCTTGTTATATATTGCTTTTACTATATTTAGGTATGATCCTTGTATCCCTAACCTCTCCAAAAACTTCATCATAAAGGGGTATTGAATTTTGTCAAATGCTTTTTCTGCATCTAATGAAATGATCATATGTTTTTTTTTCAGTTTAATTATATGATCTATTACATTGATAGATTTTCGTATGTTGATCCAGCCCTGCATCTCAGTAATGAAGCCTACTTGATCATAATGGATAATTTTTAATGTGTTCTTGGATTCTGTTTGCCAGAATTTTATTGAGAATTTTTGCATCAATGTTCATGAGTGAGATTGGTCTGTAATTCTCTTTCTTGGTTTGGTCTTTGTGTGGTTTTGGAATCAGGGTCACTGTAGCTTCATAAAAAGAATTTGGCAATGACTCTTCTGTTTCTATTATGTGAAACACCTTAAGGACTATAGGTGTCAGCTCTTCTTGGAAGTTCTGATAAAATTCTGCATTAAAACCATTAGGTCCTGGGCTTTTTTTGGTTGGGAGGTTTTTTATGACTGCTTCTATTTCCTCACAACTTATAGGTCTATTTAAATTTTTCACCTGGTCTTGATTTAATTTTGGTAAATGGTACTTATCTAAAACCAAGTCTATTTCTTTTACATGTTCTAACTTTGTGGCATATAAGCTTTTGTAGTAAGGCCTAGTGATTCTCTGAATTTCCTCAGTGTCTGTTGTTATGTGCCCCCTTTTTATTTATGTTCTTGTTAATTTGCATGTTCTCTCTCTGCCATTTGATTAGTTTGGATAAAGTTTTGTCAATCTTGTGGACTTTCTCAAAGAACCAGCTCTTTGTTTCATTGATTTATAGATATGTGCATAAGCATAGCAATTAAAATACAACTTGCATCAGTCAATATCTGCTGTCTGGGAATTTCCATGACAGCACTTAATATCTAACTCTTCCATTTATATTCAGGAAGATTCTTTTTCAGGCAATGGCAGATAACAACCACGTTCTTCACCTGAATATGACAAAATCAGTCTCTAGGTCACATATTAATAGCGTTCTCCCCTGAAATTTCTTGAGCTAGGCCTCCACAGTTCAAGCCAAACTCAGCACTGCTGTTCACCAACATCCTACAAGTATGGCCCGTTAAGCCCTGCTTAAAGTATTCACTGCTTTTCTAGTCCAAAGTCTGTTAGTGTTCCATATTCCTCCAAATAAGAGAAGGGGCTAATCTATCACAACAGTATCTCACTCTTCTGTGTTAGGGATTTATTGCTTTGAAGAGATACCATGAGCAAGGCAACTTTTAGAAAGGAAAACATTTAATGCAGACTGGCTTACACTTCAGAGATTTAGTTTATTTATCATTAAGGTGGGAAGCCTGGCAGCCTGTAGGCAGACATAGTGCTGGAGAAAGAGCTGAGAGTTCTACGTCCAGATAAGTAAGCAGCAGGAAGAGAGAATAAGCTTGTGTCTGGCTTGAGCTTCTGACATCTCAAAACACACCTACAGTGGCACACTTCTTACATCAAGGTCACAGCTACTCCAATTAGGCAATAAACCCTAATCCTTCCAGTTAATGCCACTCCCTCTGAGCTTATGGGGGCTGTTTTCATTCAAATCATCATCTTATGCTGAGACACATGAGTACTCCAAAGAAAAATGCATCATTTTTACTTTCTGTGCCTTAAAATTCATTAGTTTATCTTTTTTTAGGTTGTTCTTACAATATTTAACTTTAGTTTAAAAAATTATTCTTTTGCTTTCATGATGTTAGCCAGGCACTTTGTGCTAAATTGTGAGAATTTAAGAGCAATAAAATTATAGACTTTGCACTGTTATCAAAACTTATTCTGTAGTTTAGATAATCATTGCTATGCAAAGGCCTATGTGTTCAGATTTGGTTCCAAATTGTGGCATTATTTGAAACATTTGTAACCTGGAGGAGGCATGTCTCCATTGGAGGAAGTTATAGCATATGAAGTCTGTTGTTGATTGTTGTATTAGAAACGTGCCCCTTTCTCTTTCTGCCTTTGCTTTCCAAAAAGTATGAAGAAAATGGACTTCTCCCTGTGCTTTGTTCATGACGCACTATGTCATCATGTACATCACCACAGCCAAGTTACCAAGAATTGAGACATCTGAGATAAGGATCCTTTCCCAACTTATTAACTGTTTACCTTACGTATGTATTCTGATGGTGAAATCTTACTAACATTTTTGAATAAAGTAATTTATAAGTTTAGGATGATTTCAGGATATTTAGGAAAGATCATATTTGTGTCTTAAGACAAATTGACAAGGACAGAATTCTAAGAAACACAAAGAAAGCACCACAAAATAAGCTACAAAAGACGAAAGCTTTTTAAAATAAATAAACATCAAATTTTGCAGTTAAATACATAGTAACTTAAATCAGAGCCAGGTGTGGTGGGCTTTGCTGCTTGTTTTCTGAAGCAATGTATGGTGCAGTTGCACAAATTTATAGGTGAGCATTAAGGTTGTAAGAAGAAAGAAAAGATGTAAAATTAGAGTACTCCATAGCTATAGCAGTTATAATAATTGTCAGAGAGGTGGCATCTCAAGACCTTGCTACTTAATGATCAGGGCACAGGATCAAACCACTAAGATGATAAAATCAATAGAATACAGATTATATGCTTCAAGCTGAGTTTTCTGTAGAATGGGGTTAGGAGAAGGGAAATTCTTCAGTGGTAGAATGTAGAAGTTAACTGCTATTGTTAGACAAGCTGTTTTATAAATTACATTGTTATCCCTTTTTGTAACCACTGAGTGTCTGGGGTCAGGTACAGCTGCTTCTCTTCAGCAATTTTCTAATAACTGTATTCTTGAAACTTTGAACTCAGTTTAGAGCTTTGGTAATTTTAAATTTTTTTGGGTAGTGGGTGAGAGTGATTTAGAAACCAAGGCCATTTTGAGCTACTAAGAACATTCTAGACCATCTTAGGCATGTTAACATGGTCCTGTCACAAAATAAAAGCTAAAATAAAGGACTAGAGATATATGTCAGTAGTAGAGTGCTTGACTAGAATGCATTAAGCAGTTGTTTCAGTAAGCATTAACAAAATTACATCAATCACTGAGCTTTTGTAAGTCCAGAAAATGGACATTAAACTGATAATAAAAGAAGAAAAACAGGATATATATTTGAACTTTGCCAGAAATATGAAATAATAAGTAGGAGAATAGCTTTTTTTAGAAAGATTAAAATGAAGTCTATACTCAGTGAAACATCTAACATTTGTGAAAAAACTTTTTCAATTTTGTACTGTATGATTAGTGTATGCTACAAAAACACTATAAAGAGTACAGAACTTAGGTACAGAACCTGAGATTATACTGTAAGAAATTTTGGGGAAAAAGTCACTCTAGATGGGAAACCTGCACTAATCTAAAGTAATAATTTGACTAACTTCTAGATTGGGGGACCAATGAGATTAGTGAAGTTTCTTCTTTATGAATAACAAACAATTACATTTTAATATTTTACTTGGATTGCATTTTTCTTAAAATTATTTCCAAAAATATTTTTAGTGTGTCAGTTAAATTCTGGTATACCTCATTTGATGATTCTCCAAAACCTGACTGTCTTAGAGACATATTAAATTTCTCAAGAATCAGAATCATAAAGCAAGTTGCCATACATCTGTGGGTTTTGGTGATTCTGGTTTCCTCAGCTTGAAATTGCACTTGAGTATTCAATGTCAAAATAACATTGGCCACAGGAGATGGTGAAATCTAAAAGTACACAATGCAACCAATCCATATAACCAAGGTTACTAATTGGGTAATATTGTGTCTGCTTATAAATTGTCTCTCATAAAATTTGATGAAGGAACCTTAAAATGTTACATAGAATCTTTTACCCACGAAATATATTTTATTAAATTGGACATTGCCTAACCCAGTTTGTATATTATAGTTTAAACAAAACTCATATATTATTATAAAATTCTCTCTCTGAATCACCTAACTAGCTGTCACAAAATACACAAAGAATGAGGGTGATGTTTTCCCTATCTGGTCATGAGCAATTGAAAGCAACTGTAGCAGTGGAGAGCTCACCACCAGCTGAGTAACAAACAGAGGCTTCACCCACAGCTCCCTGTGTTACATGCCTGAGACTCAGAAGTTCAGAACATCTCTTCTCACTAGGGCTTATGCAAACTTAAAGAGGGGTCTTGTGAATCCTATTATTTGTATTTAAATTTTATTTTCCCTTTAATTGAAAGCATATTTTTTCTCATACAATATATCCTAATTATTTTTTTTTTTTGTTCCCTCTTCTCCTCCCAGCTGGATCCACTCTGTTGCTGTATCTCACTAAAAAATAATGGCTTCTAAGAGATACAAACAAAACACAACCAAATAAAATATAGCAAGATAGAACAAAAACTATCACATTAAATGTGGGCAAAGCAAACCAACAGAAGGAAAAATGCCCCAAGAAAGGGCTCAAGAATCTGAGAATGACTAATTCATACACTCAGGATTCTCATAAAAAATAATACTCAGCTGAAGCTATAGTATTTATGCAGAGGACCTGCTGCAGACCTGTGTAGGTCTTATGCTTGCTGCTTCAGTCTCTGCAAGTTTGTATGAGCTTTTCAGAGTTGATTTAAAGGCCTTATTATCCTAGTGTCCTTCATCCTCTCTTACACTCTTTTTGCCTCTTCTTTTTGCCTCTTCTTTGCTGCAGAAGGAAGTTTTTTTTTATTTTGATGATGGTTGAATGAGACACTTGTCAGGTTCTCTAGCAGAAAGAATGTGGGCATTGCCAGACCTGCTGGTCTTTCCCTATGGCTGAGCATGATGGTGAGTGTCAGACAACCCAGACCTCCACCCCTGGACACCTGGGAGAAACACACACCCTTAGTAAGGAGTCTGCTGAAGCAGGATCTCGTTTAATTGCATCAGGCAGGAACTTATATAGGCTGAGAAGGGGTGGGAAGCCTGAGATGGGTCGAGGAGAAGCAAGGAGCAAGGGTCAATAATACTCTGTCACATTAGTGGTGACTGGGAAGAGGTGGTCCTAGGTTTGGGTTGTGCTGAGTCACTTTCTCTGTGGAAGTTATAATCAGATACAAGTCTCTAAACCCGAGTTAGGCTCAGGAAGTTACCCTGGAACTCATGCCCAGGCCTCATGAGGCCCAACAGTCACTGATCTGTGAGTAGAACAGAATGTCATTAGTATTCATTTTTAAGAGTTATCTTATCACTTTTTTTTGACCAACTTGTTTTTTGATCATTAAATTAGAGGGATTTCCTGAATCTTATGAGTTCTTCACTTCCAAGGATCTATAAATTTGTTTACTTTGTTGAAGGAGGCTTCTTGTTCATCCTGGCTGCCCAGAACCAAAATAACAACACAGAAACTATATTATTTAAATTACTGTTTGGCCCATTAGCTCTAGCTTTTTATTGGATGACTTCTACATGTTAATTTAACCCATCTCCATTAACCTGTGTATCGACACATGGGTGTGGCTTACCAGGAAAACTTCTGGCATCTATCTCTGGCGGGGCTGCATGGCTTCTCTCTGACTCCGTCCTTCTTTCTCCCAGAATTCAGCTTATTTTTCCCCACCTAACTAAGTTCTGTCCTTCTATAGTTACAAAGCAGTTTCTTTATTAACCAAAGGTATTCATAGCATACAGAGGAAAATCCACATCATTACTTCCTGAATTTAACAGAGCCTCTCTCTGGGACAAAATACTTCTATTCAGGATAGCCTATGACATGAAAGGTTAGCAGGACAGATTTGAATTACTACTCAACTTACACATGTTTATTGTCGTGTTTCTCCTTTCTTTCTTTATTATCAGGGGTATCTAGCAAAGTTTAGTATCTTACTGATCAAAAGGTTGCTCCATTTACAAATCTTTAAGTACTGTTACTTCTAGGAATTATTAGAGTATATTTCTTTTCAAATATGAGTATTTAATGTTTTAGAAAAATTGGGGAAATATTTTTAAATTTAAAGAAATTTTTGATATTCTTCTTCTTCAATGTTATCTATGTCTTGCTTCAAATATATGTAGTTCTTTCAATATGTTAGGTAGATACAGACAGCTTCGTATACTCTTTTCATGATTCCCATATCAATATTATATGAGCTATTTTGCCAGTTATTGTTAGACCCTTATGCTGAAAAATCAGACTCAAATATTTTGAAATTTTCATTATTATGTTTATTTTTATGGTAAGAGTGATTTATTTTTCTATATTGTAAAATTAGAATGCTCCATTATTTTTATTAATATTTTTATAGTCATACTCTGACAAATAAGCATGAAATCTGCTTTAAATTTGCTTTTACTTAGGTAGATGTGGTCATGTTCTTAATACATAAAATAATATAGGTCACCTATGATAACTCATGTGGATAAAAGTCAACTGAAAACTCAGTGATTTATGTTGCAATTTCAAGAATGAGTCTCAAAAGTGAAAGACACAGATCATATTCTTTAATTTGAAGCATGAACATCTGTATTATATCAGAAGAATGGAGTATGTTTGATAATGTATTAAAGCAATGTTTACTCATAATCATTGTAACATTATCCAAAATTGTAACTTTAACTCACTGTAACTTTATCATGATATTTTACACTCAGAAGCTGAGTATGTTGATAACATTGGGAGCAATCTCAAATACACACACTCACACACACACACACACACACACACACACATATTACTGAGCTCTGGGAAAAACAACTTCCAGAAATCCAACTGGTACCTCTGTTTTCTGACTACACCTTGACTGCTGTTTACACAGAATGATGAGAAAATGAGATGGGAGAGAAAATGTCAGGTAATCATTATCCTTCTGGGAAGAGTATGAACCCTTGGTTTTAATACAAAATGTATTTGCGTTATAAGGAAGTTAATCTATGCTTGAGTCAAAAGTAATAAAATACCATTTACATTAAAGTCTTACTAAATTTAAACTTCAGTGATAGCCCACAACTGTATAATTATATCTCTTTTCTCTCTGGTTTCTCTTTCTGGTGTATGTGTGTGTGAGTGTGTGTGAGTGTATGTGTGTGTGTGTGTGTGTGTGTGTGGTGTGGTGTGGTGTGCTCTGTTTGTGGGGGTGCATGTGGCATGGTGGCAGACATCCAAGCCATCCAGATTTTCCACACAGAGGTACTCTCAAATAGCAAGTTTATACAACACAAAATTTGTTTGTGGACCTTTTCATTTGAGAATTTACAAAATTTTAAGGGTACAATAAAACAATTGCTTTTAGTTATAAATTCAGGCACATGGGTAACATAAAACATTTCATAAAACTGAAGAACAAAAATATCAGCCAAGAATATAGGCAGCCTTGCCGGGCGGTGGTGGCGCACGCCTTTAATCCGAGCACTCGGGAGGCAGAGGCAGGCGGATCTCTGTGAGTTCGAGACCAGCCTGGTCTACAAGAGCTAGTTCCAGGACAGGCTCCAAAGCTACAGAGAAACCCTGTCTCGAAAAACCAAAAAAAAAAAAAAAAAGAAACACCTGAACAATGCAGTGACAATACCAATTGACATACCAATGTAAATAGGGGAATCTCACAACATTCCACTCCTAGTTAAAGAGCTGCCAACAATTGATGACAGCAGAGAGAAGGAGTATCATGAGTCCCCAGGTATGAGCCACCTAATAGATTATTCAGTACCAAGTGGTCTCCAACATACATGAACAATAATTAAAATGGAACCAAAAAGTTGTATTTATCTTTATATCTATGTATATATGTAGCAGAGGACTGTTTATTCATTTCCCAGCTGCCCAGAGTCCCAAAATATTCAAACAGAAACTGTATTAATTTAATCACTGCTTGGCCCATTAGCTCTAGCTTCTCATTTGCTAACTCCTACATCTTAATTTAACCAATCTCCATTAATCTGTGCATCATGGACTACCAGCAAAATTTCAGCATGCCTGTCTCTGATGGCTCCATGGCTTCTCTGTGACTCTCCCTTCCTTCTTCCATCATTCAATTTAGTTTTCCTTACCTAAGTTCTACATTGCCATAGGCAAAGCCAGTTTCTTTGTTCATTAATGGTAATCACAGCATACAGAAGGTAATCCCACATAATTCATATGGAAAATAAATAATCAGAGAAAAGTGGAAAAGAGAGAATATAAGGGCTGATTTGGAAAGTGCGGGATACAATAGAAGGTTAATATGATCAAAATGCAGTATATAAAATTCACAAAAAAAATATTAAAAATAATTACATTAAAAATTTAATTTCCTTTTAAAATTTATTTTATTACTGTATGTGTATGAGTGTTTTGACAGCATGCCTGTCTATGTACCACATGTGTGCAATGCCCACAGAAAGTCCAAAAAGACATTGAATCTCTTGAAACTGGAGACCGTGATGGTTGTTAACCAATTTGTGAATGCTGGAAATTAAACCCGTGGAAGAGCAGTCAGTGTTCTTAACTGCTGTGCCAACATTCCAGATCCTTTATTTAACTTTTAAATATTTTTAATGGTGCAATGTTTAATAGTTAATAAGGAAATATATGTGGAGTATTTTTACTTGGAGTATTTTTAATTTTATTATTTTCAATTATAAATTCATTGCTAAATTTGAATGACCATGTAAAAGGCTTATTTACACTTCATGTTTTGTCTCTTAAAAAGATACTGTTTAATAACACACAAAAATATCAGATTACAAAGCTGTATACTTTTAGTTCACTGCACAATTAAAAATTATATCTTTTTATTTTGTAAATAAGCTTTTTTATTTTACATACCAATCCCATTTCTCTTTCCCTTGCCTCCACCTGCTTCCCCGAACTTCCCTCACCCCATTCTCCATCCATTCCTAAGTGAGGGTGAGGCTTTCCCATGGAGAATCAACAAAGTCTGTCATGTCACTTGAGGTACGACCAAGGCCAATCTCCCTGTATCTAGGCTGAGCAATGTATCCCTATCTAGGCAATGTTTAATTTACAATAAAATAACCTAATATGTAAATAAAATCTTAAATGATCTTTTATACTTTACTATTGTGTCTTTTATCCATATTACAAATTAAAGTCATTTAATTTTAGTAGTTTTGAAAAATAATTATCTAACATAAAATTAAATATCCTAAACTATCATTGAAAATATTTAATGCATCATAATAAAGAAACAAACAGTGCTTATTTATGTTGTTACTGAAAAATCAATAACTCTGTAGAATTAAATATGCTCAATATAATTAATACCAATCTTGCACACTTGAAAATTGCTAAGAGAATATATCTTAAACATAAGAGAATGGGACTAATAGAACAAGACAGCAAATGGGAGATGAAGACTATGTGAGCTCATGGATATTGGCTACTAGAATTGTGACAATTATTTTATAATTTATACCTACTTAAATCATTACATTACATGCTCAGATACATAGTTTTTTTCACTTATACCTTTAATCTAGTATTAACAAAATATTTTGTTATACTTCAATGTGAGTCAATCCATCATTTAATGACAAGAATATATACTGAAAAATGTGTGGCTAGGTACTTTAACCATGGTATAAATATCTGAATATACTTACAAAAACATAAATGGTATAGCCTACTCCACACTTTCCTATATGATAAACCTAGCTGCTTGTAGGCTACAAAAATATTGCATAAAACTATATCACTAATGAAAATGGCATTCTTTTTGTCAACAATAATAATTTACCAATCTTGCGTCCAATCCCCGTTTCCAATGACACAATAATTGGCCTGTTATTATGCAGGATTTGTACAGACACTGGTGCAGTGGATTCATGGATGCAATTGCTATATAGCCAGAGGAATCTTCTGCGGCACATCTCCAGATTACCAGACTTTTAGATTCTTTTTATTCCCTCTTCCACGGTGTTGCCCAAGCCTTGAAGAAGTAATATTGGATAGGGATCCTCCACAATCACTTATTCTTGGCACTTTGGCCAGTAATGGGTTGCTGATAGTATGAACAATTCACAGCTGGATGTGGTTATTGATTTTTCTCTCCCCAAAGGCTCAATGTAGCTTCTGGAACGATGAGGGTGATCCAGTAAGAATGTTCTAGCTCAGTCCCAGCTGGATTTTTGTATGTCTTATGACCAAAGTATATGATATCTTCAGAAATGTAATCTTACCTTGAGTTCTTGTGGGCAAACAACAGTAATGACAATAATTTGAGTTATTTTCAGGGAACCAAGAGCTTCAATGAACAACAAATCATAAGGAAGTATCAAACACAAATCTTGGAATTTACTTAGTTACTCATAGTTTTTGGTAGAAACATTATTCATATAGGCATCCTATACATCTGTCTAATGGCTTCTTTCTGTCTTTCTGGATTTTTACCATGATTATATTTGTAACTGGGATCTACATATAAGCTAAAACATATGACATTTTATGTACTTAATTTCCTCATTCAATCTATTTTCCAGATCAATTTTCCTACAAATCCCATGATTTAAATCTTCTTCACCATTACATATATGCCCATTATATATACACATCATAATTTTATAAGCTATTCATCAGATAATGAACATGAGCATCCTTCCCTTAGTTTTGTGACTAGAGCTACAATAAACATGGAAATGCAGCTGCCTTTTTGTAGGGTATGGACATATACCTACCAATATCTGACTATTTCAATGTGTACTCTCTACTTTACTTTCTAATAGTTCCAGAGATTCATATCTATTTGGAAATATTTTTGTACACTAAGAGCTAAGGATCAAGCTCCATTCTTCCAGAGATATTTCAGTTTTTCCAGCACGATTTGTTGATGAGGCTCTCTTATCTCTAAAGTGTAATTTTGACTTCTTTGTCGAAAATCAAGTGGCTATACTTGACCAGACTTTTAACTGTATCCTCTATTTTAAAGATGCCTTTTAAAAATAACTAAAATAGAATAGTCTAAAATAAAGATGAATAGTATAGTCAAAACAGAAAACAACACATAGCTGTTTACTATATTTTTAAGTATTAGCAACTGGTAATAATTGTTTATACTGAACTCTATGTACATCAGCATCATTACAAATATGTGAGTATGGCTTTGCCTTATGAATTTCCTATTATAGCTATGTTATCTGACTTTTATATAAAATTAAAGAATGTTAAACTAAGAACAGAAATATTATGGGGCTAGAAATAGTGACCAGATTAGGAAAGAAACTGATTCTTTGTGTGGGGATGGCAGATCTGTGTACCAAGAATGTGTGTGGGTACTAATTTTAAGCATCTTAGTTACACAGGAGATAACATAATAAGATTTTCACACATACTCAAAAGAAATCATGCCTGTGAAAATGTTGCTTTTCCCACCAACTTGACAAAGGCAAGAGTCCAATCTGTCTTTCTTTGGCTGGTGATTCTCTGGAGAAAGAATTTAGACTAGGTCTTGTGATTCAAACCTCTTTTGTGTCAACAAGTATTAATGGATTTAAGATTCACCTTTACTTATAAAGATGGGTTATTATCACTCATTCTCTAGCTAGTTTGCCACTATAGAGCCAATATTACATAGAAAAATCAATTATGAAAGAATGCTAATAGTGCCCAAAGTGCCACTTCTACCTAACCATTCATTTGTAATTGTTAGGCAAACAATAATAAATAATTTGGCCCCTGACTGTGCATTTTAGCAATTAAACTTCTGATGTATCAGACTGCCAGCTGTGGAAATGGGTTCCTTGGCTTCTATTTTTTAGTTACTTATAACAATTTGTTTAATTACTGAACCATAAAACAGACAAAACTCATTAAGAAATGGATGCCAGGCAAGAAGTGCAGATGCACATTAGTGCTGGCCACCACCTGTGGAAAAGCTTTCCAGCTCACTTGATCAAAGACACTTAAAATGGTTTCACAGTGGAAGTGAACATACACAGGCTACCCATATGTAGAAAACTGGTTGCAGCTTCCTTAACAGAGCTGCATACAAGGAACTATCACTCTGTATATGATTCTCTCTCACACATAGGAAATTGACCCTTTAGTCCTTGCTCAGGTTAAAGGAATGTTAGGTGAACATAATTTACATTGAGTCTACTTTGGTACACTTTAAACCCAAAATATGAAGAATACAAGTTTATATTTAGAACGCAAATCTATTAATCAGTCCAAGATTATAAAATATATAGAGAAATGTAATTAAAATATACCCTAAATAAACAAAACAAAAAACATTAATAATTCCATTAACCAATCTACAATGAATGTATCTATTGTCACAGCTATGTGATGAAATACTTTCAGGTATGTCAAAAGCAGGCTTTTGGTATAATTTATTAGTTTTCAGTGTCAAAGAAAGAGAGTTTTTTCCATCAATTAGACCCTGTAACCTATAAGCCCTACTCTGACCACAAATTCTCCTATCCACCCCTCCGACCTCAGAGGAATTCTGAAACACAGGCTGTAATTACATAAAGAGGACCAAGTGGTGAGTGACCCCCTACCCAGTGGAACACCCACTTTCTTGGCACTTCATACTGGGGCAAAGTCTCAGGCATCTCCACTACCTGCCTTAGTTTCTCTAACCTCACAACAAAAAACCTCAAGGAACGGAAATACACAAACACTACCAGTGAAAAAATAACACAAATTAAAAATCACGAGTCATTAACATCTCTTAATATTAGTGGGCTTAATGTATCTATAAAAAGACACAGGCTCGAAGAATGAATACGAACAGGACCAAGCCTTTTGCTGTATACAAGAAACGTACCTCAACCTCAAAGACAGACATAACCTCAGTTTAAAGGGTTGGGAAAATATTTTCCAATCAAATGGACCAAAAACCTAGCAGTGTAGCTATCCTAATATCTAACAAAATAGATTTAAAACTAAAATCAATAAGAAGAGATGGAGAAGGATGCTTCATATTCATGACAGCAATAATCCATCAAGATGAAGTCTCAGTCTTGAACATCTATACCCCAAATACAAGAACATGCACAAATGTAAAATAAATATTACTAAAGCTTAAATTGCATGTCAATTCCCACACATTAATAGTAGGAGATTTAAAAATTCCACTCTCCACAATGTACAGGTAAACCAGACAGAAACTTAACAGAGAAATAAGAGAACAGATGTCATGAGTCAAATGGACTTAACAGACATCTATAGAACATTTCACCAAAACACAAAAGAATATACCGTCTTCTTAACACCTCATAAAACCTTTTCTAAAATTGACCAAATAGTAACAAAGAAACTCAACAGATACAGAAAATGTGGAATAATCCCCTGTATCTTAATGAATCACCATGGTTTAAAGTTAGTTTAACAACAACACTAATTGCAAACATCCTACAAACTCATGGAAATTAAACAGTGCTTAATTGAATCACCCCTGAGTCAGTGAAAAATAATGAAGGGAAATAAAGATATCCTAGAATTCAATGAAAATGAAGGTACAACATACTCAAACTATGGGACACTTTAAAAACAGTGCTAATAGAAAAGCTCATAGCACTAAATGCCTACATAAAGTACTTGGAGAAATCTCACAGTAGTGACTTAACAGCATACATGAATTCTTTAGGATGGAAGGAAGCAGACTCACTCAGGAGGAATAGATAACAGGAAATAATCAAATTGAGGGCTGAAACCAATAAAATAGGAGCAGTAAAAATCAATGAAGCAAAGAGATGGTTCTTTGAGAAAACCAACAATATAAACAAACACTTATGAGACTAACCAAATGATACAGAGGGAACATCCAAATAAACAAAATCAGAAATGAAAAGGGGTAGATGACAAAAGACATTGTGGAAATCCAGAGAATCATTAGGTCATACAACAAAAACCTGAACTCCACAAAATTGAAAAATGTAAAAGAAATTAAAAATTTCTGGATAGATACCACATAACAATATCAATTAAGACCAGGTGAAGAATTTAAATATACTTATAACCTGCAGAGGAATAGAAGCAGTCATGAAAGCCTCTCAACAACAACAACAACAACAACAAAAAAAAGCCTGGGGCTGCATGGCTTCAGTGCAGAATAGCTAATACCTCTACTCCTCAAGGTATCTCACATAATAAAAACAGAAGGAACATTGCCAAACTCCTTTTATGAGGCTACAATTACCCTGATACCAAAATCACACCAAGACTCAACCAAGAAGGAAAATTAAAGACTAATGTCACTCATGAACATAGATGTAAAAATACTCAATAAAATACAGGCAAACCTAATTATCCACCATGATCAAGTTGGCTTCATTCCAGCGATGCAGGAATGGTTCATCATATAGAATTTGTCAATGTAATCCATAATATAAATAAATGGAAAGGAAAAAAATATACAATCTCATTAGATGCTGAAAAAGCATTCTGCAAAATCCAACAGTCATTCATGATAAAGGTCTTGCAGAGTTCAGGGATACAATAACATATCTAAACATAATAAAAGTTATATAAAACTGATCACACTGAGCCTAATAGAATAGAAAATAGGAAGTAGTCTTGCATACATGGGCACAAGTGACCACTTCCTAAATATAACCCCTTGATCACAGACACTAAAAGCAACAAGAAATAAATGGGACCTCCTGAAACTGAGAAGCTTCTGTAAAGCAAAGGATACAGTCAATAAAACAAAAAAGCAGCTTACTGATTGGGAAAAGATCTTCACCAAGGCTTGATCAGACAGAGGACTAATCTCCAAAATTTATAATGAATTCAAGAAATTAGACATCAAAATTCTAAATAATCCTATTAAAATGGGGCACAGAATTAAGCAGAGAATTCTCAAAAGAATAATCTCAAATGGACTAAAGTCACTTATGAAAATCTTCAACGATTTTTGCCATCAGGGAAATGCAAAATAAAACTTGTACACTACTCTGGAAATCAGGATAGGGATTTCTCAGAAAATTGTGAATCAGTCTACTTCAGGACCAATACCACTCTTGGGCATAAACATAAAGAATGCTCAATCATACTATAAGGAAATTTATTCAGCCATGTTCACAACAGCATTATTTGTAAAGGCCAGAACATGGAAACACCTAGATGCCCCTCAACTGAAGAATGGATAAAGAAAATATGGCATATTTACACAATGGTGGTGTACTTGCTGTGTGAGGACTATTTTTCTCCTTCAGACAATAGGCTTTAAGACACCAGTTCACTTGGGCATGGTCCCTTATACTATAAATGCAACTGTAGTACCTGTACTTGCTCTCTTGCTTCCAGCTCTTGCTACCAGCTGCTAGATTCTGTTCCTGTCCCCATTTGTGCAGAGGATTGTCATCTAAGACAGTGATCTGTAAGTCTCTCCTAAATAAATAACCCTTTATTATATATAACCCTGAACTGGTATGGGATTAGTTTGTCACTTCTGACATCATCTGGAGCCCAAATGTGGGGACCAGTCTACACTTTTTGGGATCAGTCAACCAGCCATGTTGCACATTGATTCTCCTGCCCATTAATCTAGCCAGCTGTTAGATGCAGCAGACTGCTATTCAGCACTCACTGGCTCCCACATGCTGCCTCTCTGTGCATTATATGCCAGCCCACATGCTGTTGCCTGTAATCCCTGTGGTGCACACAGTCTGCAGCTCACACTGATGGAAAACTTTGGGTTTTCTCTTTATCCTGAGCCCCAACTCTCAGAATCACTTGATCACCTTAATAACTGATCTTAATTTGTTAAAGAAAACATATTTTTCATTATCTAAGTAAGCAATACATGCTGTTTGCTGCTCCTTGTATCTTGACCATGTGGCTGCAACTGTGACACCTGCTGGCTGATAACAATTATTAAACCTACTCCTATTCATTATAATTGCCTTACAATAAGTAAGATCCGAGAAACTGCAAAACATGACTGATAACATCCAAGAGTTCAATAATTATTTTACTTATCCTATGTAAGGTATTTTGCAAGACTTATGTTATTTTCCCTCTACATACCTTTATTTGATTCTAGGAATTAGCTTCGTTTTCAATATTATCACGTTAAAAAATAATTCAATATTACAAGAGGGATGGCAACAATTTGACAAAATAATTTGAAAAAATTTGTGTTGTTGAATCTATCAAAATCTATTGAAAAGTTATGATATGTCCAATAATGAGGCTTTATCTTTATGGGACAACTATATACCTTGGAATAGTCAGTATGGGCATTATAAAATAAAACACTGGAAGGGAGATTCATACTTTTAAAGAGGCAGTAGTAAAAATATTTGAAAAGATTGAGGAATTTATTGAAATGGATGAGCAATGACAAAAAATACATGGACAGAGTTTAGCCTCATATGTACATGACAGACCCCAGGATGACTTACACATAGTTTCAACTGCATATCTAATAATTTCCTTGGAAAGATCATCTTTCCAAGAATATGCATGGCAGCCAATATGTATGAGCTGTAGGCCTATATTTCAAATGAGATATTTGGAGCCAGGTTCTCTGGCCAAGTTTAGTTTCAGAGGTAGTTGCTATCCTGCCAGACCACCTGTGGCTACCTAACAAAAGGCTCAGGATGGACTGTTCCTTCTCTTTGTTATCATGTAGATCGCCTGGGAAGAGGTGTGGATTCCAAGATGGTAACTGAGTTACAGGTGTGCCGGTAGTCTAGTGTCCCCTGGAAAGAAAACATTAATGAGTTTCTACCTTGGTTTACCTGAGGGAATAAGCGGTGTTTGAAGAATAAACATGGGTAATCTTCAGGAATGGATGAAGCCTGAAATTCCCTTCCGATATGTCTGTGTGAACTGTGTCTTATTATTTCCGGTGCCTCCGTATTGGTCCAGTTAGGGAAAAGTAGTCTTATGTTGGGGCTTCACACCCCCGACAATGAGCAAAATAAAATAAGCAAGAGTTTCTTATGGGCCTACTGTCACCATTTGTCAGGGAAATGGTGAAAACATGGACTTCAAACACTAAGGCTACCCCACATGATAGGCTATAATCAATCTCAGTGGTCCTAGAAAATGGGCCTCAACTACTTTGGAAGTGTTATTTGAGAAAAGAGGCATAAGTGTTAGAGCAACAGGGGAAGCAAAAGGATTTAAGACTTCCTAGATCAAATTTGTGGCAAGGGTCATTACTCTGATACTCAGGAACAGAATCACTACAATGAACACACCTTGTCTCTATGTACACAGCAGCTTTAAGTGCATAGTAAAGGACTCAAGAAACTATAAATGAGGCTTATATTAGTGTTAAACAGGCCCCACACAGAACTCTTTACTGAATTCTACAAAGACTAAACTAATGCTGTACAATTAGGCGTGCCACACCCTGAAGCTAGATGTGTACTCATTAAATCCAGGCTTTTGAGAATGACAACTTTGAATGTAAGAAGAATCTTGGGCCTTTAAAGGTTAGATCAGCACCCATAGATGAATGGATCTAGCACACAATGAATGTTGAAACATTTGACTCTGGTACTGAAGCTTTGGGTAGGAGAAGAGATTTCCAATGGTATGAGGAGACAGCAAAATGCCAAATTATTTTAATTGTGGAAGAATAGAACATCTAAGAAGGACTGTATGCAAGGAATTCCTGGGAATAATATTATATTCTAGGAATGACAAGAATAGAGAGACTCAAACTTCAGGTATGTGTAGGAAGTGTGGCAATGCTGACATTGAACTAATGAGCATAGGTCAACAAGTGACAGATAAGGTAACCTGATATCATTGGGAAATTCCTTGGGGTGCCTCTCCTGATTACAAACAAGGACCAGTTCATTTCAGTCATTGTGAAGAACATGTCTCAGCAGGAAAATTAAAAAATACAGTGCCCACTGGAGGGGAAAAAAACATCGTCTGTATAATGGAATAGATTTGGAAGATGAGTTAAAAACTACAGTAGAAATTAGGGAAACATATATTTTGGCAGACCAAAGCTAAGAGTGCATATAAATGACATTGTAATTGAGGGATTACTAGACACAGGTATAGAAGTGACTATTATTCTAGAATCTTGGCATCCAGATTGGCCTTTTCAAGTGGCAGATATTCAATTCCTAGGAACTGGAACCCTATCTCAAATAAAACACTGCACAAAGTGGGTTGAATGCCCAAATGGCCAAAAGGACAGAAAGAAAGGCTGTAGCTAATATTGCAGTGAATTTATGGGATTCTGTCCTATTGTAGCAATGAAATGCCCTGCTTAACATTCCTGCAGTCCTCAAAACTCATGTTTCTGGGAAGGATATTATAAGATATTATAAACAAAGGTCACCAGCCATTAAGGACTGTACAAGAGCACAAAACAACTAGCAAAGCTTCAGAGGTACTAACAGCCTTGTCTTTAATAAATGGTTTAACTGAGAAACTATATGGATTAAATAATAGCCCTTAATAGAAGACAAACTGCAGACTTTAGAACAGCTGGTACAAATGCAATTAGATGCTCAAAAGAATCAATAAGCCTGTATTTCTTGTTTAAAAGAAACCTGGAAAATGGAGAATGGTTAGATATAAGAGCTGTCAACAAGGCTATCCAACCTATTGGCCCTCTACAGTCTGGAATTCCTCTGTCTTCCCAAAATCCAAAGTTATTGATTTAAAGGATTGTTACTACGCTATACCTTTATAAGAAAAAATTGCTTTCAAAGTGCCTACTTATGATAATACTTAGCCTACTAGGAGATACCAGTAGATAGTACTCCCACGGGGAAGGTTCAATCGTCTCACCTCGGTGCAATACTTTGTAAATCAGCCCATTGGAACTAATTTGCAATCAATTTCCTAAATCTATAATTTACCATTACATGGATGATATTTTCTATCTGACTCAAATACAGATACTTTTAGAAAGAATGTTTGAAGAAGTAAAAAATGTTTTCCTAAATGGGGATTATGAATAGCTCCTGAAAAAAATTCAAAGAAGAGATTCTATCAGTTACCTAGGTTACAAATAGGTTTACAGAAAATTAGAAAACAAAAGGCATAAATTAGGAGAAATTGGTTGTAGACTCTTAATGACTTTCAGAGATTTTTAGGAGATATTTCCAGTCTACAACTGGCTGATGAGGATAATTGCCTAACCTAATAGTTCATTTAAACAAAACTCTAGATGTGATAAGGACTTAAGTAATCCCAGAGAATTAACCACTGAAGCAGGAAAAAGAATTGATGGTCTTTGAAGAAAAATTACAAGAGGCACTTGTAGATAGAGTGAATCCAAATCTTATTTGTATTCAAGTCATATTGCCTTCCAGAATTTTCCCTACAGAAATTTTCATGCAGAGTGAAGTGATCTTAGAATGGATCTTTTTTACCACATAAAACCAAGTAAAAAATTAAAAACATACGTGGAAAAGGTGTCTGAATTAGCTATAAAAGAAAACTGAGACTTCGTCAACTAGCAGGAATAGACCCAGCAGAGATTATTGTACCTTTTACTGATAATGAAATTAAAAAAAGAATATTGGAAGACAATGAACTTTGGCAAGAGCATGTGCTAATTTTGGGGGCAGAAATTAATAGTAATTATCACAAAATGATAGAATTAATCTTATAAAGATAACTACTTATATTCCTCACCAAATCATATGTGATGCACCAATAACTGGAGCTAGTACAGTTATATTGATGCAAATAATAAGAAAGGCAGGTTACAAATAAGAAGAATTAAGTAATGTCAACAAAGCCCTTATAATTCTTTCCAAAACAGAATTATATGCCTATCCTCATGGTACCAAGGAATTTTAAGAATCCTCTCAATAAAGTGATTGATTCACAATATGCTGAAAGAATTGTCTTGTAGATTGAAACTGCTGAATTTATACCAGATGATACATAATTGACTTCATTATTGATATAGGTTCAAAATATAAATCAGGATATGCTTTGACCCATATACATAACACACATCTGATCCCATAGCACAAGGTAATGCAGAAATTGATTGATTATTGATTGGAAGTGTGCTAAAGGCTTCAAAATTTCATAAGAAATATCATGTAATAGCAAAGGTTTGATCTTTTTATAGCCAAAATCATTACCAGCAGTGGACCAAACCAAAGGGTATTCAAAGGAATGAGATCTGACAATAGGTGTGTTTCTCTTTACAGAATTTGGAAAATTAAAATATGTACACTATACTATTGACACTCACTCAGTTTTCAATGGGCAACTGCCTTGAGCTCAGAAAAGGACTGATTCATTAATCAAACTTTTATTAGAAGTATGGCTGTCATGGATATACCTGCACAAATAAAGACAGACAGTGGTTCAGCATAGTGTCTATAAAACAGGTTTTTTGGCGTATTATAATATAAAGCCTATTACAAGTATACATAAAAACCTACAGGTCAAGCAGTTATAGGACGATCAAATCAAACAATAAAGGACATGCTAAACAAATAGAAAAGAATAAAAAAATACCCCAGAAATCAATTTCATAATGCTTTATTAACCTTGAATTTTCTTAAAGAAAAGAACAACAGCAGCAGAGAGACAATTGAGTAATAGAAAATAATTTCTGAATTAAATCAGCCCATATATTCCAAACATGTGTTGATCTCACAATGAAAGCCAGATGTGCTATGTTGCAGAAGGGGTTTCACTCTTGTTGCCATAGGAGAAGTAAAGCTATGGATACCATCAAATGATAAAAAATTCTGTTTGAAAAAGAGAAACCTCTTGAGAAAGAGAAATGATGACACATCCACAGAGGTGACAGTCATACAGGTGGTGAGAAAACATCATGAGGGCTGAGGCAGGCTCTGTTTTTATCTTTGCAGGGAAATATTCATCTTCAAATAGTGGAAATACCTTGGACATCTAGACACCTAAGATAAAATGATAGTTACTAGAAAGAAGCAACAAATAAAAAGAAATCTGCTTTATGATACTGTATTATTTGCATGAAAAAAATTGATTTGGGGGGACACCTACCTAAAATAAGAGCTAGCTTTGGAGTTGGACAATAGCTATCGTCTTCTGAATTCAGATGAATTGTTAAAAGAAAAATTCAGAATTATGTCTTATGTCAGGAGCCATCTGGTATGGGACCAAAAAAAAGATAGGTTTTTTAAGGAAATATTTTATTTTTCTCCATGCCCATTTTGTTTATATAATATCTAAAGGGGTGTGGTCAATCGGCAATTGGAATTAACCAAACTAGCTTTATTATAAAATATTCAGCTTTAATAAAAGGAGGAAAGGTTGTAAGAGGGGCCTGACTGAGAAGCAAAGGACAATGGCTCTGGGCTCTGATTCTTCGGCATGGACGGGCTCTGTGGGAGCCTTCTCTGCTTGGTCAATCACCTTCCTGGACCTGGGGGGAGTTGGGGAGGACCTTGGGTCTTAGCATAGAGTGGGGAACCCTGATGGCTCCTTGGCCTTGAGAGGGAGGGAGGGGAGGTATGGGTGGAGGGGAGAGGAGGGAAGGGGGAAGAAGGAGGGGGGGGGAAGGGGGAGGAGGAGGGAAGGAGATGGAAATTTTTAAATATAAAAAAAATAAACCATGAGGAAAAAAATAAAAGGAGGAAAAGGGAAAACTTACAAAGCCAGGAGTTCCAGTGAAGCACAGGAAACAAAGAGAGCATGGGCCGCACACCCACAAGATTTTATATGTAAATATTAGCCTAAGGAGGACATTGCCTTACAACAAGGGTGATTGGCTGGGCTTCTCCTTCAAATATCTTTCATTGAATAAACATATATATGAATAATGCTTAAGTTTAACACAATGAGCAGTAGATTTTCGTTGCAATAATCTTTGAAGCTGGCAGGAAGAAGATGGTACCCCACAACAGTGACTCCACCTGGTTGATATGACATCATGATGCTGATTATATTATTATGAGATCAGTGTTGGGTATCAGTTGCAAAGATGGTGCCACCACCTTACAACATTCTGGTCATAACTCCAAATAAAAAACTTCAAAACAAACAAACAAAAGACCCTATCTACTACTCAGAGACCATTTGTAATATACAAAGAAGCAATCATAAAACTAAACATCATTTTTACTTTTTACAGGATCCAACAGAAAAACATTGCCCCCAATGACAGCAGAAAGTTATTCTAAAAGTAATGTCCCCTCTCCTAACAAAGTTTGTCATTACAGTTAGAGATAACATTTAGGGTTTGATTATTGCTTGCATAGAGTTGGGGGTTGGGGTGAAATTTATGTAGGCTAGTGATCTCAAAAAGTGAAGATTTGATAGGATTCTAGGTAATTTAGGTGTGAACTTATTCACACTTATAATAATAATAATTATTAATAGAGTGAATACTTTGTGAGCTATTATTTATGGACAATTTACATTAGTATAGATTCTTGTATCTTGATACAAGCTCAAATTATATTTGTTATTTCTGTTTGACAATATTTGTGTACCTATTCAAAGATATTTTGTCATATTATATGCATGCATGTTTCTAACTCTGTTTAAGGACCTTTTGTATATTGATACCTTTTTAGGATATATTTATCTTATTGCATATATATTTCTACTCCTGATTAAGATATTGTGACATTGTTTTCATTTTTATGTCATTGTCTTTCTTTACTGCTCAGTTGTTTAAAGATTATTAATATTCTGATATGAAGTCTTAATATTTAAGTATATAGGTATTAATTATATAGATCAATATTTGTTCATGTTTGTTATACTTTTAGTCAGACTAATTAGGTTCTTTAGACACATAGAGATTGTATTCTGTGTACATAGGTAACCCTCAACCACTTCAAAGATCTGTAGAACATGGCATTAAATAACTTAGGATTTCTGTTGACATAAGACAAGTTTGCTCTTGGCAGCACAGATCTATTTTCAAAAAAGTGTTGAGCACCAAAGACATGCCACTTGGAGTTTGTCTTCTTCTTGGCACAAACTGCCCGTGCCTCAACCTCTGAAAAACTGTATGATGTCTGTACTGGACAAGCAGAATACAAGAAAAAGACTGTCAAATCTTGCCATGACAGGGTAAGATGGTTTCTGAAAATGTCCCGCTTCTGAAATGGTCTGTCAGATACTCTAGGCCTTAGCCAAAGTTGCTTTTTTTCAACAGTGCAAATGAGACTTTGGGTGATTGCACAGGCAGCCAGTTGTCTCTGTCATCTACTGTACATTTGGAATCTGCCTGATTGCATTTTCTGCCTACTCAAGTAATATTACCTCAATCCTCAGGTTTTGATAGGGTTGAAGATTAGATAGTTGTTACCATCCTCTTACGAACTAGCCAAGCCATTTCCAATACAAGACTTAGATTTATTAGGATAGAATGTTTATTAAAATATTTAGCATACATTCCATGCTTAATATTGTTTATGTTGGTTGTAATTCTAATCTTATACTTGATATCTCATCCTAGTGTATATAGTTTTGTATTGGGTTTGGAACTCTCTTAAGTTAACAAAAGGGGGAAGTGCTGTGGAAGAAATCTTTTATGCTTTTAAACTTAAATGACACACTTGTGAAATGGCTGAGATGGTTACCTAAACACTACCCACATAGTGACTCTAGTCTGCATGCCAACAGTTATTGTGGAAAAAATTATAAGATCCCACCCCTAAATGAGTATCTACAGGCAATCAATAAATGTAGGATTTGTGTGAAAGGTAGTCTTTACCTAGGACAAGCTCCCTGGGCTATTGAAATTTTAGTGGTGAGCAATAAACACATGAAAACGATAAAAACTCTTAATGGGTTCAATAAGTAGTATATACATAGTATAAGGTGTGAATGTTCATATGTATTCATGAAAATATTTACCATAGAAAGAGGTGATGAGAGCACTGAGGTAAGAGGGAAATGAGAGAATGTGGACTGAGCAGTTAGAGAAGTGGAAATTATTTAAATACAGTCCTAGTAAATGAAGTTCTCAAAACACATAAAATGGAATAAAGTCTTTAACATATACTGAAACTTGCTTGTTAAGATACTTACCCCCCATGGCCCAAGTCAAGATGACTTCAAATAAGAATCAGACAGGGGTTGGGAAATGCTTACATGGTCCTACTCTTTATTAGTGAACTATTACCTGCTGATGGATTCTAGGAAAGGTTAATTATATTTGTACTCCTTACTGAAGCAACTAGTATACGTCAAGCCCAATGTTCATGCAGATATTCATGGTTAGTCCCCAGAAGGTCACAAAACAAAAGAAATGCAGATGAAGATGGGAGACATTTGTTAGAGGTTGTTGCACAGTTTTGGTAGGGAGGAGGCTGAAAGACTGAGTCTGTATGCAAATTGATATATCCAATTTTCTAAAAACAAATAAGAAAAATCAAAATAACTTGCCCATTTTTCATTAATGAGTTTAGTAAACTGGAAATCGTACTTGGAGTACTTTCTTGGATTCCTTCATTGTCATGTTTCTTTTACTGTTACATGAAAAATATAATGAAGAATCATTTCATGAAAGTAATTAAGAACTGGAATAACAAGGAAGTGACATGATAAATGATTCTGAATGTCTATTTTCTGAGCTAAAAAAAAACAGTAAAGAATTGGTAACAATGAGAGCAGCTGAAAACATTCATAAAACCAAATAGGTTGAACCAAGATACTTCTGTAGAGTGGGAAAACTGAAACCAAAGACAAGTAATTGTGGGTCAAAGAAAATTAGAAATATGGTTACATGGACTGTTCTTCATTATTTTTTTTTGTTTTTGTTTTTAAAATACATTTTATTTTATTTTATTTTATTTATTTAAAATTTTATTAAAAATTTCCACCTCCTCCCCTCCTCCCATTTCCCTCCCCCCATCCCCTCCGTCTCCAGTCCAAAGAGCAGTCAGGGTTCCCTGCCCTGTGGGAAGTCCAAGGTCCTCCTCCCTCCCTCCAGGTCTAGGATGGTGAGCATCCAAACAGACTAGGCTCCCACAAAGCCAGTATATGCAGTAGGATCAAAACCCAGTGCCATTGTCCTTGGCTTCTCAGTCAGCCTTCATTGACCACCACGTTCAGAGAGTTGGTTTGATTACACGTTCCATGGGTCCCAGTCCAGCTGGCCTTGGTGAGCTCCCATTAGATCAGCGCCACCTTCTCAGTGGGTGGGCACACCCCTCGTGGTCCTGACTTCCCTGCTTATGTTCTACCTCCTTCTGCTCCTTAATTGGACCTTCGGGGCTCAGTCCAGTGCTCCAATGTGGATCTCTGTCTCTATCTCCATCCATCACCAGATGAAGGTTCTATGGTGATATGCAAGATATTCATCACTATGTCTATAGGATAGGGCCATTTCAGGCTCCCTCTCCTCAGCTGTCCAAGGAACTAGCTGGGGACATCACCTTGGACACCTGGGAACCCCTCTAGAGTCAATCTTAAGATCACAAAATTTGGTAAAAATTTGAGGCAGAGCAGGTGTTCCATCTCACAGTAGGAAAGAGGATTTAATGGCATGATTCTGAAAAAGACAAAATAGTTAATGAAATTATTAATGGGATATATTTTATTCAAAATTATTCTCACAAAAATAGTTTCAAAAGCAGAAGAAAGTTCACACTTTAGTTGTACTGTTAAGAGACAGTCAACACCAGTAGGTTGCTATAATTTATCTGCATGATTCAAATATGTTTGCTTCATTCATGATAGCTTTAATATTCTGTTTAATAATTATAGAAAAGGTAATAATTTCATAACACTGAACTTGTAAGAATGTTGCAGCAATCTAAATGCTCTAATATCTGTATTTATGATACAACATTTAACTGTCAGGGTTGCATTCTCTTATGTGGAGTATGGAAAATAAAACATCATGGTGACAAAATGTGATATGCATTCTATTGCTTAAGTCACCACAATGAAGCTTATCATTTGAATAAAATCTGGTAATGTGTATTTAGTAGTACAAAATTTTAGAGGTAAAAGCCATAAGATAAAGAGAAAATCAATTATTGCAATATACTTGATCAATATTGAATATGTTCAAAGTACATTATACCACTTCCATGACAACATCCTTAAGAAAAGCTATTGTTTCTACAATTTATAAATGTAGAAAGGAAAATCAAAATTCTAATGGAAAGTACCAACTTTAAATGAGTTTTTAAAATATGTCTCTAACAAATATCTGGAGAGAGTTAATGATTATAATTTTGATAGTCTTTATTTAAGAAGTAAATTCTTTTTTTCATTGTAGTAAAGGAAATAATGAACAAATAATATAACCAACTTACCTTAGGTCCAGTGCACTAATCAGATAGCTAATTGTGAAGAAAAACAAGTTGCTTTTTCTTATGTCTTGTTTTTTTTCTAACACCACATGCTAACTATTATCTTTTCTTGAAGTTCTCTTCACAAAATAAATTCAAAATTATTTAAAAATATTTACTTATTTTTATTATGTGTTGTGTATGTATGTGTTTGGCTAATATATGTGTGTATACCATATATTTATTTGGTGCCCATGGAGCCAAAAGAAGGCATGAATCTCCTGGAATTGGAGATAATGTTGCTTGTGAGCTCTAACATGAATGCGGGGGATGAAGCAGTGCATCCTCTGAGGAGTAATAAGTGTTCTTATCTTCTGAGTCATTCATCTCTCCAGCTCCTCATCCATTCATTTTGAATTAAGCCTCATTCAAGTTTTCAGGACATTGTGGAACAAAACTAGGTTCTATGTAACAATTTACCACAAATGCGCCTGGCAATGGTGACATACAACTTTAATCCTAGAATTCAAAGGTAGGTGGATCTCTGTGAGTTCGAAATCAGACTGATCTATAGAGTGTGTTCTAGGACAGCCAGAAACACATAGGAGAAACCATCTTTTGAAAAACAAAAACAAACAAACAATAAAAATTTATTGCAAATAACCTTACACGTGCCCGCAGTAAGGAGCAGAAGATAAATAAAAGCTAATACTGCCACCGTTTTTCCTGTATTCAACCTGCTTGTTCAGTCTTGGTACTCATCCCAGTTGATGGATGGTACTGTTCACATTAAGGGTAGTTCATTCTTCATGTGTATCTCTCTGGAAATAGCCTCATAGAGATCCTCATAGTAGTGTTTCTATACTCAGTATAAATCCAATGAGGTTGACAATCATCATCACAGAAGTAAAAGCAATCAAGTTCAACCTTCTTAATTTGTGAACTTATTTTTATGAATTTTTATGGTGTTTGAAATTATCTCAAGTGTCTTCTACACATCTCCTGTTTCAAATCTTAATGACATAACTTGAAATAAGAAAAAACCCAAGTTCACGATATTTTTTAGGAATCAAAGAGAAACAGATGTTGAACATGCTACTTACCTCTAAGATGTTCATCCTCCATTCTCCCCAGAAGCAGAAATTCATTCCTATATAGACCTGGAATAGTAGGGTTTATAAATTGTGGATAATTTCATATATTTTATATTTTGCTATAAAACATAAAAATAGAATAAAACTTTATAGAATAAGTATTCTGCTTTAAATCAAGTTATAACAAAAATTAACTTACATAAATTGTTTTCTTCTATCCAAACTCATTTTAGTCTTACAAATAATTACTTAGGATTGGGGTCTTGTCACTGAAGAAAATTGCCTCAACAGCCATCCAGTAGCCTGTTGCAGGTTGGGGACCCCGTAAATACTTTTCCATCTATGTTGGCATGTGGAGTACTGTGGTCTTCAGATGATTTGCAGATAACCATATTGTTAATAATAACTGGGTATATCACCCTGTCATGTGCAAAAGGCATGCTCTTGTAGCAGCTATTCTCATTCTGAAGCAGCTCTCTCTTTTCTGAATGATGATCTCTGAGATTTAAGTGTGGGGCTTTCATTCTTTGTGTTCCAGTGGAGAATAGGTACCAGACAGTAACTTACTCTTTAAACTGTGGCTGGTTATTTATCCCTGTATTCGTCTTTATCTGCTGGGAAAGGTGCAACCTTTGATGAGAGTTGAAAGCTGTACTTATTTATGGAGTTAAGGCTATGTATTCAGAAGGAAGTTGGAAACTATTATTTAGCAACACTGTAATAATAGTCCTCTATATTATATGACAACATCAACCTAGTTTCAAAGCTACATTAGAGAACTAGTCCTGAGGTCCTACTTACAGAGAGAGTCTATTTCCAATTGGACAGCTATTGTCTATACCCAACATAAAGATGTCACCTTTATATTCCTATGGATATTGTGCCAGGCAGTCATTGAGATTCTGACTTTACACCTTTGTCGTACCATTGATAACTTTTCTCACTTGGTATATTGCATAGCACCTCCCAACAATACAAAAGCTAGGACTCAGAGAGGAGACTTTCTTATCAACAACAGCTTGAATTCTCCAGGCCCTGTGATGGAATTCATGAATTCTTACTTTTATGTTCTGGCAGACAAAGCAGGGGTAATGATGCCAATAATCTACAACAGTGGTTCTCACCCTTCCTAATGCTGAGATTCTTTTTTCTTTCTTTTTTTTTCATGGTTTATTTTTTTATATTTAAAAATTTCCATCTCCTCCCCTCCTCCTCCCCCTTCCCTTCCCTCCTCCTCTCCCTTCCCTCCCCTCCCCTCCACCCAATACCTCCCCTCCCTCCCTCTCAAGGCCAAGGAGCCATCAGGGTTCCCTACTCTATGTTAAGACCAAGGTCCTCCCAACTCCCCCCAGGTCCAGGAAGGTGATTGACCAAGCTGAGAAGGCTCCCACAGAACCCGTCCATGCAGAAGAATCAAAGCCCAGCGCCATTGTCCTTTGCTTCTCAGTCAGCCCCCACTGTTGGCCATTCAGAGAGACGGGTTTGGTTGCATGATACTTAAGGTCATGCTCAACCTCCCTAGCTATCAGGGAAATGTAAATCAAAACAACTTTGAGATATCATCTTACACCTGTCAGATTGGCTAAAATCCAAAACACCAATAATAACCTTTGCTGGAGAGGTTGTGGGGTAAGGGGTACACTCATCCATTGCTGGTGGGAATGCACACTTGTGCAACCACTTTGGAAAGCAGTGTGGCGGTTTCTCAGGAAATTCGGGATCAACCTACCCCAGGACCCAGCAATTCCATTATTGGGAATCTACCCAAGAGATGCCCAATCATACTACAAAAGCATTTGCTCATCTATGTTCATAGCAGCATTATTTGTAATAGCCAGATCCTGGAAACAACCTAGATGCCCCTCAGTGGAAGAATGGATGTAGAAACTGTGGAATATATACATGCTAGAATACTACTCAGCGGTAAAAAACAATGACATCTTGAATTTGCATGCAAATGGATGGAAATAGAAAACACTATTCTGAGTGAGGTAACCCAGACCCAAAAAGATGAACATGGGATGTACTCACTCATAATCAGTTTCTAGCCATAATTAAAGGACATCGAGCCTATAATTTGGGATCCTTGAGAAGATAATAAGAAGGTGAACCCCCCAAAAAAGATATAGTAATCCCCCTGGATATTGGAAGTAGACACGATCGCCAGGCAAAAATTGGGAACTTGAGGGTTGGGCGAGATGCTGAGATTCTTTAATAGAGCTTCTCATTTTAGGGTGACCTTCAACCATAAAATTATTTTTGTTTCGATTTCATAAGTGCAATTTTGCTACTATTATGAGTCATAGTGCAAATATCTAATATGCAGTATATTTGATATGTCCACTGTGAAAGAGTCTTTTGACCCCAAAAGGGTCTTTCTTGACCCATAGATTGAGAACTACTAACCCATAATGTTTGGGCAGCTCAAACATACTTGAAGTTGAATATTTCTTCTCCTTCCTCCTCCCTATATATCACTATATATCACCCTCCCTAATGAAGTATCACTACCTTTCCTATTTCCCCTTCATAGGAACTGTGCCTCACTATTCTCCTTTAAAATATTCTTCCTCTTCCAGTGTCATCTTTCTGCCTTCCTGGCTTCAGTGCCTACTGAAGTCTTTATATGCAAATCTCAAGATTTGAATCAAAGGCTTAGAAATGAAAGAGAACATGCAGTGTTTGTCTTTTAAGCCTGGGCTAATTCACTGAGCATAATACCTTTATTTTCACCTTTCACCTACAAAATCTGATTTAAAAATAATGTATATCTATTGAAACTATTTGTCAGAAAAAGGAAATGGGATGAGATTGGAAGTAGTGGGTGACTATGAGCAAGTAAACCAAGGTAGAAGCAAATAAGGCAAATAAGAAGACTGATGGAGTGGAATGAATATATATATATATATATATATATATATATATATATATATATATATATTTGTGCCAGTAAGTAGTGAAGTAGTGTTCAAGATGTGTTCAAGATGAGATTAATGCTTAATCATTTAGTATGTAGAATTCTGACTCAATGAATTTATAGGTTCTTCTTTCCTTATATACAGTGGAATATTATTACAAACAATAAAATCATGTCCAAACCTTTTTTGGTGATACAATTATTGTGTTTTTAATAGCCAATTAAAAAACTAAACAGTAGCTTGCAAGATAAATGTTTGAATATTTGTTTTAATTTTGTTTTTTAAATAAGTGATATATTATTATCAAACACTATTTTTTTTTTGGTTTTTCGAGACAGAGTTTCTCTGCAGCTTTAGAGCCTGTCCAGGAACTAGCTCTTGTAGACCAGGCTGGTCTCAAACTCACAGAGATCCGCCTGCCTCTGCCTCCTGTGCTGGGATTAAAGGCGCGTGCCACCACTGCCCGGCTATTATCCAACACTATTATCAAACACACCAAGGGTCAAGCAAATCACCTTCTGAGTCATGTGACTAGACAAATATCTTGTTAACAATTAGGTCAAAGTTATATATCAGAAAGGCAAACTTTCTTATATTTTAATGAACACCCTCTGTATGATCTGCTGGCATGGTCTGTCACCTGGATACACTGTCCTTTTAAAAGACAAGATCTGCCCTTTCCCTGACCCTCATTTTCTGCCTAGGGAAGTGAATATCCTGCCTCCTCCAGCCTGCCCTCTCTCTCTTTTCCTGTCTCCTGATGAGATAACTTCTGCTCTCTCCCCCTCTCTCTCCTCTCCCCCCCATCCCGGTCTGTGCCTCTCTTTCTTCCCCCTCCTTCCCTTTTCCCTTTATCTCCCCCTTTTCCCCTCTTTCCCATCTTTCTCTCTATCCTTACCCTTTTCCTTTTCTCTCCCTCTCTCTGCCCCCTCTACTCTCCTCCTCTCTCTATCTGTCTTCTTCCCCATTTTCACCTTTTCTTCCCCCCCCCCACAACCCACTAAATAAACTCTATACTAAAACTCTCTCTCTGCATGGCCTCTTTCTGTCTCCAACACACTTCGGTCTCCTGTTCTCCAAGGTGACCTGCCAAGGTCTCAGTAGACTTGCTGAGGCCAGGAGGTCCCACCGACGACTTAGGTCACCCACTGTTACCCCTAGTGGGACCAGCCTTCCCCTCACCCTTATATATTTAAGAAAATTACACTCCTCTTATTTGACATAAAAAGAAAAAGCATATATGAAATCTTTAATATCAACATTGAGTTAAATATACCTATATGGTAAGTCATCTCTGTAATGAAATATAAGGTGCATTTCCCTATTCTTCTAATAATTTTATACAGATTTTTTTTATGAAGAGCTCCAAATAAGTCACAATAAATTGTAGACTCTGGTTAAGTATCTAATATGTATTCACATAAGCATGTGCTTGAAGATGGAGCACATCTGAAAAGGCACCCAGAAGAATCTAATGGTGTCCAAAAGAGAATAAAGTAGCTAACTGAATTTTGCAATATAGTCAGTAACATGATTTTAAGAGTGCACAGTATTTGCAAGCAAAGTGCTTTATTATCTATAATGTTGAGACAGTTCACAGAAAGCAGAATTAAACCTTCTTACATCCAAGTGATTTCTTCATAATGGATAATGAGGAAGAGTTTCACTCTGATGCTTTTGATATAAATATTTTGAGTGACATTTCCTTCTAGAATTTTTTATACTTGAGACAAAAGTTATTTTTGAGTATTAAGAGAGAATGCCATTGAGAAAGGGGAGTATCTTACATTATTGATATGGGTACTTCATGTAATAATAATCTAGATCTAAGACTCCAATGTCTCTGGCATTTTGACTTTGTTATACAGTATTGTCATCTACAGAGTTCAAATTTAAAAACCATGTTGTAAGTAAGTTTATGATTTTTGTCATGATTTACTATCTTCATACTTATCCTTGGTAACATGCAACATGCAAGCTACTGATCAAATATATCTGAAAGTCTCTATTTTACAAATAACCTTGGATATGCTTTTTATTTTAATTATTAATTTTAGATATTTTCCTCCAAAATAAGTAAACAAACCAGATAAAAAATACTTAAATGTGTAGCTCACACTTAATAAAACATATTTGCTAGATAAGTTTTGTGGACAGCCATCAGGTATAAATAATAATGAAGAGATTAAGATATCACACTATTCATTTCATGAATGTCAACAGTAGATATAAGACTTCTGCATAAAAGGCAAAGAATAATTTATTAATTAAAGAAACTTGAGCCCAATTGATTAAGTTTATAAAAGTGCTGCAACACTGGTCTAAAGTGAACTGAAGTTAATGTTGGAAGAACTTGAGTATCCCTCAATATTCAGTGAGAACAGTAGGCAAAAGCTACATTGAGACTTTGCAAACTAAATAATGTATAAGATATACAGAGATATTTTCCTTTTGTGCTAGAGTGAGATAGCATATTTCTTAATACTGTTTGCACTGTAAACATTCTTTAAAAAGATGATTTAAAAAAATACATGATTCTGTGTTTAAATGTTCAAAAATAGATGACCCCTTAGAAGAAATATCTCTCAACATTTTTGCCCAAACAGCACTCACAATTTCTTCTAATGAATGTAGGGTATCTATGTAATGTATTCCATATGAAATAACAATTTAGAAAGATTATAAGCTTGACAGTTTATTATTAATCTGAACTATTCACAATTTCATTATTTTCTACCTGTTAATTAAACATTTTTATTTTGACTTTTATGAGTATATATCAATGTAAATAGAATCATCAAAAATAAAATTTAATAAAAGTTGTAATATACAATGGGATTATATTTCAAAAGAATTATATGCAAGGTTTAGAGAGACACCCCAGTAATTAGGAGCACTTGATGCTGTAAGAACTCATGTTCAGTTTCTAGTAAATGTATTGTGTCAAGCAACAACATATAACAACATATAATCTTCTAAACTCCAAAGGCAACAGGCCATGTGTGGTATGCACACATGCATGCAGGCCCTCACACATAGGCATAAAATAAAAATAAAATCATAAGTGAATGTTCTAGGCTATGAAAACTCTTAATAATGAACCACAGGTACCAGATGACATGATCTTGAAAATTCTCTTCTGCCCTCCTCAGGATATGCTCACTCCTATGAAGCCACGATCCACCTAGGAGAAAAACCCTCACATCTCATTTGTTTACACTCTATGCATATATTGTCTTCACATGCTACTTTCTCCTGGCAATCCTTCCTGGGTAGGTAGCTACCTAACTACTGTGACTCTAGGCACAAATGATACAATTGAGAACTGGTTATACTGTTCATAGCTAAAGGCTGAGATAATTATGTGAAAATTTATAAAGTCCATAGCAAAGTAAGATAGAAATAGGAATGAAAGTTGATTAACAGCCATATCCTTGTGTCCAGATCCTATAGCTGTCTATGTTGCTGAATTCTAGTTCACATTTTAAAGAAAATATTGTTGCTAATATATATATATATATATATATATATATATATATATATATATATATATATATATATAATCTTGCTTGTTATTCGGAGGCATTTATCTTCTTAGCAAGCTAAAACATACTTTATTTAACAGAGAATGGTTAGGTCAAATCATAAACTTAGACATTTAAACACATGCCTGGGCTCCTGGAGTGCTCAGTGAGTTTCTGTACAAGCAATTTACAATCAATAGTAAAAAGCAGACAATCTACAACACAAAACATAAATCAATAATTCACACAGGTACAATCAAGTGAAGTGCTTTCAAAATAAGAGAATGGCTTAATGATATTAGGAAGGCTCAGAATAAACCCCTGAACAGAACATCGGGATGTACAAGAGTGCAGTGGGAAAAACAAAATAAAACAGAAGTATACTAACTAATGTATTTTATGTTAATTCATGTGTGTTTTAATAAATATGAAACATTTCATTACAATTTACACAAAGTAAGATAATGTAAAGTATCTTGTGTGTTTAAAAATATTCTAAAAATACATGAGCTAAGAATTTTGCTTCTCTACTAAAAGTAGAATTCTGTTATGAGTATTGATTACATGACCACTAATCTATAATAAGGTAAGTAGTGCAGAAGAGCAAATCATGGTTAAATGTCTTGGTTCCAAATACTGAATAGAAATCAATCAGATATAAATACAAGATAATAGTAATTATATAATTGATATAAGATTTGGCAAAATATTAATAAAGGTATACCTAACAATATCTTCTACAAAAAAATGGGGTCATACTTTTGTGAGTCTGAACACTTATATAAAAGCACATACCTAAAAGAAATGACAAAGTTTTTCTACAAATATTTTAAAGGTAATTTTATATCGAGATTATAATTACATCATTTTCCTTTTTCCTTTACCCCCTCCAAGTCCTCCACAAGATACTGCTACTTTGCTCTCTTTCAAATTCATGGAAGTTAGGCTTGGTGGTGAAAGTCTTTAATCCCAGCACTTGGAATGCAGAGGTAGGCAGATCTCCTAGTTCCAGGGCAGACTGATCTTCAGAGAGAGTTCCAGTACATCCAGGGGTACACAGAAAAATCCTGTCTCTAAAAACCAATATTAAATAATTAAATGAACAAAAGTATAAAGGAAGATACACAAATTCATGACTACATTTTCAATTGTAGTTACATACATGTGTGTAGAAGAGTATCCATTCCTAAGTACACATTTACAACCTACTCAGTTTTTATAATGTTATTTATATATGCCAAAGATAATTTCAGAAGAGAAGTCTGTAAGAGCCAGAGAAAAAGAATGTTCTGTGAGATTGTCTCTGAAAAATGACAGAAGGTACCCCAATAAGTTTGACCATCATTGTAGTCTTATCTATTTTATTTAATATAATTATCACACCCCCTTTTAAACTCAGGGACTTATACATGCCAGACAGGTAGTCTACCAATAAGCAATGCCTCCACCTTCCCCTTCAACTTTTTGAGGGTGATGCCATAATCTTATTTGTTTCTTATTAAAACACCATGCAGTATCAGATATATAGTCCATGCTTAATATATAGTTGTGAGATTAAGAAGGGCATAATGTTAGAGAAGACTCATTATTTGGTTGATTAATATTATATATTATATATACTATTCATAATTATACTATTAACAATAAACTTAATAGTAATCAAATTTGCATTCTTGGAGTCAATCATATTTGATCCAGAGTATGGGATAAGTATGGAAACTTTGCAAACCCAGGAGTCAAGTGCATGGGTTCTGGAAGATCTCTGCCCACCTCCATGGTCATCACTTACCATCTGAGTAATGTAAAACCATGAACTCTTACAAAACTCAGTTACTTCATCTTTAAAATAGGTCACACAGTCTCTACCTAAATGAGTTGCTGTGATGATGAAATGAACTCCGAAAAGAGGCATTTTGCACCACATTTAGCAAACAAGAGATAACCGATGACTGACAACTTCCATTGATTTTTTCCAAGTATATTTTAAAAGACCTGTAACTGTACTAGAGAACCAATAAGCCAACAATGTGTATTACTCCCTTAGTAATGTACATGATTACTTTATAATAAAAAGGAAAATAGAAATGAAAACCAGAATGCATTTAATAAATAAATAAGTGTGCCTTTGTAGAAATTCTATAACATATTCCCTGTGTAAACCATGCATTTGTTATTTATTATAATTTTTGTTTTTGTGATAATAGTATAATAACATTTCTCCTTCGCTTTCCACCCTTCCCAAATAATCATCACTAACAATCACTTCTTTTTACATACTTCTTTGAATTGTGAAGTTTACCAAATTAAAAAGAAAATGGAAATGAAAAAATAGAGAAAATAAGAAAATGTAGCATTAATTTGTATCTGTAGCAGTAATTTTCCATTATATTATCGGTATCATCATGGTATCAGATGATCTGAGAGAGGTAGAAAAGGACTGAAAGAAATTATAATTGAACAACAGAATTCTCAGACTACCAAGGGTCTGATTTCAATGAATAGTAAAAGCTGTATCCTTTTATCTAACTTCTTATTCTTTCAATCTGATTTTAAGTAATATCCTACTGTCTGCTATCATCTAATTGAAAATGGTATAATATGATTTCTAATGATAAAATTTAAATAAGGACGAATTAAAAGTTTAGCTATTGTCAAACATTTTAACAAATGAAAACTTTTCAGAATACATACATATATACACATACATATTCCATATTTCACAGTATAAACAACATATGCCATTTAGAATCCACTACTTTTTTCAAGTAATTCCTAAATGAATATTTTCAACTTGCTTTGAAAAACCAAAGACATTATATTTGTTGCTAATATTTCATGATTTTAGTGTTACAATAAAACAAAGTTGGGAAGACTCAAGTAGAAATTGAACTACTAGAAAAATTGACATTAAATACTTGTACTATTAAATATATTGAAATATTTGCGATTTGAATTTCAAAGTAATATTCAAGATTATTTTTATATAATAGACGACAGACAGTACTTAAAGTCACTAAATGCTGAGTAAATTTCTTTTTATATTTATCTTGTTTTTCCTGTGGCTTTTCTAAACAAATATCAATTTTTGAACAACACCCACAGTTATTATTTCAAACAAAGCAATAGCACATGAACTGTCAGCAAAGATTACATTGGAGATAAGAAAATCCACACTTTGAAGGACTATTTTTTCTACAAATCTCGTTAAATATAGGTATGTTTTATGTTACCAAATAAAATTTACGTTCAAACTGGAATACCATTGAGTTGTTTCTATCAACTTCTCCAACCTTCAATATATTTTCTAGTATTGTGAGTATTTTCTTCTTTTCTCGTTCACGCAAACATCTTGTTTCACAACCAGTTTTGTGTTTTAAGGATTGAATAGGAATTCTTCATATTGAATAATATAAATAATCGCTTCAAATGATAATATCACTTTAAAACTAAATGACATTTTATCTCACAATAGCTGCTATATAAGACATTTATGTTATGTAATAGATAAGACAAGTTTCTGAATTTCTTATTTTTCTTGGTAAAGTTACTGTAATTATTTTTTTGGATGCAAGGCCTCAATATAATCATGGGGAGACTCAAACTTGTGATTTAATCTTGGATCATCCTCCTAAGTAGAGAAATTGCAAATATGTATCAAAATTTATTATTTTTAATTTTTTAAAGCTTAATAAAATCATGAATTTCTAGAAGCCCTTACTTGCTTTTGTTCACTTATTTGTTATTTTGTCAAAATTTCATTCTCAGTTTTTGATGTTTCTAAGAATATATACAAACCTTTTAGAGTTAGTGCTAATGTGATGCATTATCATATGCATAATCTTTCAATATTTTAAGTTAAACACAACAATTAAATAAAAATATAGCTTAGAGTTGTAAGTGATACTTATACATTGTTTACATTTGAGGTCATTGTCATTTGTTGCACAGTTGTTTGTTGTCTTAGTCTTTATGTTATATAGGTATTAAGAATTATGGATCAATAATCATCAAGGAACATGGGCATTCTTCACTTGATAGATTGGTGGCTTAGCATTCAGAAAATCTTGGGTTCAATTTCCTAGGTTGTATGAATAATAGGTGTGGCTGCCTGGAATTACAATGTCTGTACTAGGTAGTAGATATAGAAGGATCAGATGTTCAAAGTCACCCTTAAATAGTGAACAGTTGTCAGCCAAGTTTCACAGGACACCTCTGTCTCTCTCTATCTGTCTGTCTGTCTGTCAGTCTGTCTGTCTGTCTGTCTCTCTCTCTATCTATCTATCTATCTCTCTCTCTCTCCCTCATATTAATGAATGAATAGATAAATAGATGATAGACAGAGAGAGACAACACAAGAACAGAAACAAAAAAGAAAAATTACCTAGTTGGAATCCTTTGACGTGTTTTAAATAATAAGCAATATATGTGATTCCAAAGGCTAACAAGAATTAATTTCCCACATCTTTTATAAAATAAATAGATATAGGGAGATTGTTTCTGAGAAGTAAATGATCCACTATCTTATTTGTTTCTTATGTCAGGAACCAAGGCCTTATGAGCACCATTATCAATGAATTTGAAATGAATAAAAAGTTCAAACATCAGTGAAGCATCACACCATGTGTTCAGATCAGATGACCCATTTGGCTCTACAAATGTCATTTATATTTCAGGAGACACCCATTGTTATAATCAAAAATGAATTAGCATATATGGAAATTTCAAGCACCATTCGTCATCTGGAACCCATTAATATGCATCATGTCTGTGACTCCGAGGAAAGCTAAGTCAATCCCAGAACTGAACTGACTATAGCATTCAGAGTTACACAGTAATGCATTGCAAACTTTATGTATTAGAAAACGAATACCAACTGAAAATAAATGATGTTGCCTTTCAAAATTAAATTACAATAGATATTTTCTTAGTTTTCACGATTTTGTCATTTGAATAAGGCTATCTGTCATATTTCCATCACTTAAATTCTCTAAAAAATGTTTTGTAAAAATTCAAAAATATATACCTAATTTTACTATGTTAAAAATCTGATAATGAGTTTTATTTCTAAGGAAAGAAAAGCCTAATATTATTGCATAATTTTATTTGAGTACTCTGCATAAGATTCTTTTTTAGACATATAACTGAGATTTATACTTATCAATAATATTACTCACCATGAGAAATATTCTTAATATATCAGTTTTCAAAAAAAGGCAGTAAGAACTAAACACTATTAGGTTAAAATGTTAAACATACAAAATGTAGGCATTCAATAAATAGTAGAAATAAAACTATGATGTATTTAATTTTGTCTTTCTTAATAAGACAAAAAAAATAAACCCATAAAATGAATTATGTTTGAAGCCTAAGAGCAAATATAAATCAAACAAAAGGCAGCTGAGGCTGTGTTTTGCCAACAGATTACTCTCTTTGCATATGGATGTGTGTGAGCATTGATACACAGAGATGCTGCCAAGATATGAGTCATTCCAATTATAAGAATAAAATTGAAAACAAAGCATAGAACCCTAACATTAAAATTGCTAATTTGAAAAATTCTACAAATTTTAATGAGCTAAATAAATATCATCCAAGTTTACAAAATCAATAATGCAATGTTTTTTGCTTCTAAAAATCATATCTAGAATTATATTTCTGTGGTTATATATATGAATATATTCAATGAGTAAAGTCTAATTATACTGTATATTTTTGAGAGTAATAACCACACCATTTTATTTTATTTTTCTCACTATAAATAAGTGTCCTCCTTGTAATAGTGTAGGTATTCCAAATGTTTTTTGAATGATTAGAAATTTGTAAATGATTTAATATTAGACTTAAGAAATGACTTTTAAAACATAATAGCTAATTTAAGAGAAAAATATTCTGTATTTCCATTAAACATTGCAAAATGTATATTGTGTGAAAATTTTCATTTTCCTAAAGAAAATTTAAAAGACAAGATGCCATCCAATTTTAAATATAACCACAACATTCATTTTTTTCAATAGGCATATACACATATTGCATGATCATTTTATTATGTTTGTCTACATTTTAGGATGATGAAGCAATTACTCTGATTTGCTAGATTTCTTAGTTCCTGACAAGCATCATTAGTTCAAATATAAATAAAATTTAACAAAATATTTTGATTAATAGTTGCCTCATTTTTTTCATTTTTTAGTTTATTTTTTAAACAATCTTTTTTATTTTACATACTACAAGTAACATTTATACTTCTCAAGTTAAGCTCACCACATATTCAGTTAAGTTTCATACATATTTAAATGAAGTTTGATGTTAAAGAACAATGATATCTACAGAATAAATAAGAGAAAGTGTTGTTCAAGGAAAAGAAAGAGAATGCCAGTCAGTTTGAGAATGAAAAAGTTCAGTGTAATCCATATCTAGTCAAAGATTGCTTTTAGACTTACTGTACAAGTCAATGAAATTGTAATCTAACCAATTACATAATTTGCTTTATTAATAAGGCCAAATTAGAAAGATGGTGGTCTTTATGGAATAATTACAGTTTGTTAACTAGAATTAGATTCTGGGCTCCATCACCACTTATCTACCAACATAATAAAATTAAATATAAATGTTACCTTTTCAGTATAGAAGTGACTGTATCCCTGAAATAATTGCACATAGATTAAATTAGATGTGCCTATAAACAATCTAAAATTTCTATAAGAAGCCAAAAATTACTCTCAAATGTTATTGAAACTATCTCTATTTTAAAAATATTTTTACTGTTTGAGAATTTAATGTATAAATGTAATAGATTAATCAAATCTACTATGCTTTCCCTTCTCTTTTATTTCTCCTTCATACCCCAACCTACATCTCCTGATTGATTTTATGTCCTTTTTTTTTTTTAATAACCTAGAATGTCTCCCTACTGTTAGCTTTATATTGTTTGTGGAAAATATTCTAGGTCATTGGTAGCCCTTATGTTCCTCATCCCTAAAGAAAACTGACTCTTCCTATCCCAGCACCATCATTTACTAATAGACTCTCAGCTAAGAGTATAGTTTTTATGAGGTCTTCCTCCCTACATCCTAGAGTTTTAAGTGATTTGATGCGGTGAAGATCCTGAGCTAGCAGTCACTTACTGTCTCTGTGAACTCATGTGTACAATATCACTGTCATGTCTTGTAAGTACTTCTTTCGTCATAAATGCCTAGTACTTTTGGCTCTTATAATCCTTTCTCCCCCTCCTCCAAGATGTCACCAGTTGACTAAGAATCACTATCTACAGTAATTTACATAAGAATGGTTCCCAAAGACTCTTATATTTGAATGCATAGTAACCCGGAATTAAAACAATTTGAAAGAATTAGAAGGATTAAGAAGTATGGCCTTGTTGGAAGAAGTTTGTCACTGGGGATGTGAACCTAATTTCTCTCTCTCTCTCTTTCTCTCTCTCTCTCTCTCTCTCTCTCTCTCTCTCTCTCTCTCTCTCTCTCTCTCTCTCCTTCTCTCTCTCTGTATATAGCTTTCTACTATTGGTCGAGGACCTGCTTGCATATTGTTATGTTCCCTACCGTGATAATGGCCTAAGCTTCAGAAACTGTAAGCAAGCCCCCAATTAAATAGTTTTTATAAGAATTCCCTTTTTATGATGTCTTTTCACAGTAATAGAATAGTAAGACATCATCTACTGTAAAATGTAGCTTCTCTGATGCTGAGAGATACACAACATTGTGGGTATGAAGGCAAAGAATAGGTAAGTTTTTACTGTGTCCATTTAGCAGAATAATGCTATTAGGTTCTAAGGGCTGAAGTAGTAATGATATTGCTGAATAATAACATAAATTAGAAAATATTTCAACAAATGTTACATTTTATTAAAATTTTACAGCAATATGATCTGTTTCTAAGAAATGTAATCCTTATGTAAATATAATAGACTGAAATATGAATTTTTACTATCCACATAGGCTAAGACTTCTAAGATAAAATATTGAAGTTTAAAATATTAATGAGTAATGTGGGAGAAACAAATAAGTGTTCAAGTTTGTGTTCTTTTTCCAAAGAGATATTCAGAATTGCTAAGGGGAATCACAGGAGAAAATCATGATAAACATTCTAAACCCAGTAAAAATTCACAGGTAGGGAAATCATAGTCCCTAGTGGGAAACTTACTATTAGTGTTTATCTAAATTAACACAACACTAGGCTACATTCAAAAATTTACATTGTTTCTCTTACTTTTAACAAAAGAAGGTTTTTTTTTAGGGAACAGAATGTATTGCAGAGACTAAAGGCTGCTCAAGATGCTAAGATATGACTGTATAATGCTCAGCCTAGAGCAGAAAATTTGTAGCATTGCCTTTAAAGATCCAGAGATGTCAGTGGAAGCAAGAAGAGTATGACATATGGAAAAGATGGGGAAGAGATAGGAAATGTTAATTTCTCAGCATGATCCTGTCATTTTAATCATATTTGCACAGAAGCTATAATAGCCTGCACTGGGAGAGACAAAACTTAGCCTTTGGGCAGTCAGAAACAAATAAGGGAGAGGTACAAAAAGACTTTGCATTCCATGCAGAGAAAGCAGATACTCACAACTTATAGGTGAATGTGAATTATTATCTTGAGTGTTAAACTCACCATGCTTCAATGTATAGCTCTAAATGCATGGTCACACTGATGTCCCAAGTTATACTCAGAAGACACAAGAGTAAACAAAAGCCTATAGCGTATAGCGTATAGCCCTATAATTACTTCTCCCAGTGGGAGCAGGGTCACAGATGCATTGGGTTGTGGTTGTGGTTGTAGGGAGGCTGCATCCAGTTCTTCTGGGCTATGGGATATACCTTCAAGGTCTTTGGTCTATGGTCTAGAGACTGGAGCCTTCCATTTGGCAAGTCAGGTACTCTTATCTCCAGGTGGAGGCAGGCCAATGCTCTGGTGGTCACAGATGCCATTGGGGTGGTTGGGGATGTGGAAAGGCCATTTCCAGGTCCCCTGGGTTCTGGTGGGTGGGTGGGGCATGGATGGTCCTCAAGGGCCTATGATCTAGGGAGTAGGGCCTTCCAGGCAGTTAGCTCTTAAAGTAATATACTTGTAATCATATAAGATATTGGCAGCTATTTAGTTGTAATTAATGTCAAATACCATATCAACTTTTGTTGGCATTGAATTGTGTAAATTTGTCCAGTCATTGATTGAATAATAATGGAAAATTTAGTAGATTTTATTTAATTTTCCAACAATTACCTTTGAAACAAATATCAGTAGAGTAAGGATGTGAATCAAAATCATACATCAATTCCAGTACCAATTCCTGTTCCTGTACTTTTATTTTGGCATTAGTAGAATTATGAGCTTACACTTATAGGGAGAAATTTTCAGACAGCAAGTTTATTTCTCAATCCATGAGTCCATTTATGTGTTGGAATAGTGCTTATTCCTGAGTATTTTTACTCAATTAATGACATTATTATTTATGTTCAGGCATTTTACACTTCAGAGGGCATGACATGTTTGAGAGTAATAGGGTTCTAACTTTGAGGGGATTCTAATTCATCATCTTTTAATTGCCTGCTTGGAGCAAAGTCAAACTAATTCCCTTCTTGCCTGACCAAAGCAGTGTTCCTTTTGGCCTTGAACACCTGACTCTCGCTTGTCTTTATAACAAAAATCATGTCACTTTGAGAAATATATAATATAGCACTGATAAGAAAATAATTATTTGTAATAGTTTATATTAATATTATTATCATCACTGTTTTTCATAAAGTGTTACAGTATATGATCTCAGAATAGCCCCCATGTATCCTTGGAACCAGAATGTTGAACACAAATTAGATTTTAATTTTAATTTAAAATTAAATCAATTAATAGCACTAGGGAAACATTTTCCAATGGAAAAGATATCTTGCATTTTACAAATCACTTTCAAATTAAAAATTATTTCTTTGTACTATCCTTTATTTGGTAGGAAGGTACTTCTTAATTTTTGAGTACTTAGTTTCTAATACCAAATATTAGTTTTATATTGCTTAAGAAAAAGATAAAATTTCAAAAATAATTTTATTATAATTTATGAAAAGTTAAGAAATTGTTTGCAGATCTATCAACATCAAAGTTGATTCTCAGATATTACTTACCTTCATCCTTTCTTCTCTCATGCCTCCTCCCAATTATTATGTGTGTAGGTTTATAATATTATAGATTCATCATATAACTTTACATGCTCCTCACTCTGAATTCCTAAATTATGTCAATTTAAACACATAAATAATAACCTGAGTCACCAGCAGTGATAACACATGTGCAACCAAACCTGCCTTTGTGAATCAGAGTCATGAAAGAATACATCACCTAAGATTGGAGATATGCATTGACTTAGGTTGTAAAATCTGATTACATGTGAGGTCCAAGGCAAGTATGGTTGGTAGTTAAGTTAGTTTTTTAAAGGCAGGTTAAGGAACATTAGTTCTTAATGCCCTCTGATGCTGAGTTTCATTAAATTTCCATTCTCTTAGATTTTAAGAGATCTTTTTTACCATAATGCTTTACCATAATCATGTGTCTGTTGAAATATAGTCTGTATTTACTAATGTTCCACTGCTCTGAGGAACCCCATACTTGTTGTATATTAGGGAAACATGAATATCATCGTTAGAATCTCTCATTCCTCTTTTCTCAAAATTACTTCAGAAGTATAACATGGCCATCTTTCATCCTTGGGTTTATGATCATTTTCTCAGCATCCCGCCTTTTTGATCATATTTTAAGTTTATTCAGATTGAATTATTTTATCCACCAGAGGTAGATTTCTTCATGAGGAGTGCCATGCCCAAGTAATACTCTTTTTAATGATTGACTATTATACTTTTCTAATGTCATGGAACTAGAAAGGTCCCCTGTATCATGTGCCTTAATGACAGAACATCTATATACACTTGCCTCTTTGTCTGAGGTTTAATTAACCAATTCCAGTATAATGTTTTCTGAAGTTAGATGTTTATTTTGGTATGTGATTTAAAATACAGACCATGCTATAACAAAAGATTGACCATTTGCATAGGTATTTCCCACTCTAGGCAAAATGTTCTTCTAAGTAATTCTCAGAAATAACTCACTCTTGGTTAATATTTTATGAGTCAAGTGTTTGCTGTATCTTATCATAAAGTTCTGGAGTTTAACCAATAATATTGGCAGTACCCTGTAAAGTTTGGTGGTTGTTAGGACCTAACTGGCTAATGACTCCAAGAAAAGTAACCCATTACTGACAGGATGCTTTTATTTAAATATTTTTTTATGTAGATTTTGAGGTAGGATCTCAATGTGTAGCCAGTGGTGATGTGGAAATTACTGTGTTGACTAGACTGGTCTCAGACTCACAGATATTCACCTGCCTCTGCCTGTAAGTGTTAAGATTAAAGGCATGCCTATTTATTTATTTATTTACTTACTTATTTATTTATTTATTTATTTATTTTATTTATGTGCTTGGTTGTTTGTTTTTTATTTATTTGTTTAGCTTCTTCTGTTCAATCATGGGCCTTGTTGTTTATAGGATAACAACATTTTTCAGCATATGTATAGATATAGATATATTTTAGGAAACTTCTACAATAGTAAGTTTCAATATGACCTTTCTAAATGACTTTTGTGTAAATATGTACATGTTTAATATATTATTGGAAAATTTGCCTCATGATAAATGTTTTCTTAGTCAAAATAATTCTGTTGATACACATTGTGAGTTTATTTTTAATGCTCATGGAAATTATTCTTAATAATAGACTCTCTAGCAAATCTTTGCAAATGGGAAATAACAGTTAATTCATATAATTTGTTCCATGATATTTGAATAAAATAAAATACAAAAAATACCATGTAAGTTCTACAGTAATACAGTAGTTAAAAATTATTTTAAGATGTTGTTAGAGGCAGGCAGATATCTGTGTGTTCAAGACCAGCCTGGTGTATAAGAGCTAGTTCTAGAACTGGCTCCAAAGCTACAGAGAAACCCTGTCTCAAAAAAGCCAAAAATCCTTCCCAAAAAAACAAATTGTTGTTTGGCCGGGTGGTGGTGGCACACACCTTTAATCCCAGCACTTGGGAGGCAGAGACAAGCAGAAATTTGTGAGTTCAAGACCAGACTGGTCTACGAGAGCTAGTTCCAGGACAGGCTTCAATGCAGCAAAAAACCCTGCCTCGAAAAACAAAACAAAAAAAAAGATGTTGTCACTACAATATAAAATATATCTTACTCATGATTAATATAAAGAATATTTTATTTCTATTTCTAGTATATTTTATTTCTATTTTTATATTCCAAAGAAAATTCAGGAAATAAATCTCTCATAGAGGGAAACTACAGCCTTTGAGGATTCTTAGATTATGAAAAATCAGCAATTGGATTTTCAGCAGCATCTTTTATATTTTCCTATTTATTATCAATATTACTAATGGTTCAAATTCTTGTAATAAACACATAAGTTATCAATCCTTCATCATAAGAAGAATGGTATAATGCTAACATTTCAGTGGTTATGGTAACTAAGAGGACTTCTTTCACCAGATATGGATAATTAGTATATTTTTCTCTACTCTTCAGGAAATATAATCTTGCATCATAAGGAATTCTGCTGTAATACATATTTGCATGTTATAATAAGCATTATTTAGAAAGATAAAACAAACTGCATCCATACCAGCCTCTATGCCAAATGGATCATAGAAACGGACGTAGGCAATTCTAGTTTCTGTAACTATTTGATAATAACTAGAGAAGCACAGAATCTATGATTAATGTACTATATTCTTTATTAGCAAAGAAAAATCCCTCATTAAATACCCCACACAAATATTTAAATTTTAATTAACAGGTTTCCACTTTAGAGTAATATCTTAGTAACATTTGTTTGACTAACAAAAACATCTAAGCAACAGATAGAACATATATATATCTTCCAATAAAGAGAATAAGGAGCGTTGTGATTATAGATGATATGGGAAGCATAATAGATAAAAACAAAGGACATAATCAAGGCAAAAACTGAAGACACTAGTCTGATGAATAATGGGTTACCACAAAATAAGGATGCTTTGGGGCTTAGTGTACCATTTTCATGGTAGTTTTTTCTTTTGTATTTGTTATTTACATTTCTTTTTCATATTTTCTGTTTTTTAAAAAATCACTTAACTATTTTTTTAATTTCACGAATTGATTTATTTTTATCAAATCCACTGCTAGTCTCTCTGTTCTACTACCTTGTACCATATATATACACACACACACACAAACACACACACACACACACACATATATATATATATATATGTACATCACAAGCACACATGTGTACATGTTTGTATGAGTTCTATGTATATGCACATATTTAAGTTTATATGTGTACACATACATGGACATATGCCATTATGCATGTGCTTGTGGAGTTTAGCTAGCCATGTTGCTCTCCAATTCCTTGACTCTGTGTACTTGGGGAGAGTATATAAGCAGTATTCATTACCCACTGGTTTGACAAGGTGCTGTTATCCAAGCACCCATCATCAATGTTAACTGGATAAGAACTTTCTCTTCTAAATTATGACCTACCCTCCCTACTATTACATGCTATACAATGTGTGCTGAAAGACACTGGAATGAATCATGATTAATATAAACTCAGAGAGAGAAATTGGGGTTCAACCTGAAAGCAAAGCAGTCATTGGCTCTTACCTTTAACTCAGTCCAAAAATAGCAATCTTGACTCCAGAAATCACAGAATGAGACTGAGACTAAGAGCTTTCCCTTCCCATTTTATAAACCTTTTTTAATTCTGGGATTAAAGGCACACATCACCTAGTTTTGATGGCAAAAGTGTATGGCTATGTGAATTAAATGTGTGTGCTATTGCTGCCTGGTCTATAAGGCTGCCCAGTGTGGCTGTTTTACTTTTCTGACCCTCAGGCAAGTTTTATTTATTAAAATACAATGGAAATGTAACTACAATGGCTTTCAGAAAAATAATGTTTAAGAAAACATAATACAATTAGGAACATTGCCATCCATATATACATACACGCAAATAATTTATCTTAATGTATATTTAATTTTAATTTTGTAGAATTGAAGATATGCCTTAGGGCATATTTTTATTCTCAAATTATTTGTTTTATTTACCCCTGTAGATATTTGCAATAAAGAAATTCACTGGATAATACAAAAGCAAACAATCCCATCAAGTGTCATATTACTAAGACAGCACATTAAATTTGCCCAGTGAATAATACCATAGACATATTTTTGTTTATTTGTTTGTCAAATAAAAGAATCCATAACCCAAGAAATTAAACTCACAACTTCTATTGATGTAACCAGTGTGCAATAACAAGGAGTCTAGATTACATCACCTTTTCTAGCAATTGAAATACTGCTTAAATAAACCAGTTAGAGACTGTTGGGGAAGGTTGCTTGTTTGTCCCGGCTACCCAGAACAAAAATAATCATACAGGAAGGTGAGCAACCAAACTGACAAGGCTCACAGTGAGCCCGTCCATGCTGTATATTGGCAAAAATAGGAAAATAGGCTTACTTTAGAAGATGACTTTGTTAAAAATAATTTTCACCAATTCGCTTTTGTCCACTGTTAATGAATTCTCTTTTCAGTTATTAAAAAAAATAATCATACAGAAACTATTAATTAAATCACTGCTTGACGCATTAGCTCTAGCTTCTTATTTGCTAACTCTTACATCTTAATTTAACCCATTTCTATTAATCTGTGCAAAGCCACATGGCAGTGGCTTACCGGCAATGTTTCAGCATGTCTGTCCCTGGCAGCAGCTTCATGGCTTCTCCTGACTCTGCCTCCTTTCTACCAGAATTCTGTTAATTTTCCCTGCCTTGCTCTGTTCACCTATAGTTCTGCTATAGGCCCAAAGCAGTTCCTTTACTAACCAATGATATTCACAGGTCATAGAGGGGACTCCCACATCATCTCCCCACTTCTGTTTAAATGAAAAGGAAGGTTTTAAATTTAACATAGTAAAATTATATATAATAAAATAGGTATCAAGCAAGAATTACAGTTATAACATTTATATCTATTTTATATTTTATCATGACTAAGGAGAACTATAACTGTAAATTCTTCAATTCAATCAAAGACTCCAAAAGGAAACAATATTACCTAAATAAACAGGAAGTGTATTGTAAGCAACTTCCAAAATCTAGAAATGACAGAGACATTTTGCTGTCTAGACAGTCACCCAAAGTTATTCTGTAACATTGGAGCATCCATCTTCAGTCTATAGTTCCATAATATCTAGCAAACTTTTTCACAAAGCAGGAAATTTCAAAGATATTTCCATCTATATTGGCAGTTTTTCAGTCACTTTTTTGTGTTTTTTACTTAATGTCTAGAAGACTCTCTCATGAAGCAGGGACCTTGAAGGATGGTCTCTCCTTTAGGTAAATTAAGCAGTCATTTCTCTGCATGCCCTGCATGTTCAGTTTATCAAGCAGTCCTGGAAAGAGCAGTTTCTTGCCCAAATGGCTAGCAAACTCCATAAGAGGCTTAAGGTGCCTCTTTGATGTCCATCTTCCTCTTGGAATAATTAGTGCTTCCAGGAGCAGATATTCTTATGGAAAGTCCTAAATTCTTAAAAACATTTTAAATGCCATATTCTGTAGTCTTTGAAGGGTTTGAAGAATGCCTATCCATCTGAAATGCATCTCTGCATATCTATAAAATCTAAGTAACATGACTACAAGCTTAACTATTATTGATGATTATCTATTAACCTATATTTCTTAATTATAACATAATTGACTTTAAATTTGTATCAAAAAACTAAGATACATATCAATACAAATCTCTATATCATACCCCCTTTAAATGTAAAGAAACATTTTTAAACAATATTTAAGTATATGGGCATAGGTTTCTTCTAAACTGTTTCCTGCTTTTTGTTGGATGAAGTAATTTTTAGGGGATCTTCACAGTGACCTTTCATGGAGTCTTGGTCCATTAAACAATATTAGTCTGGAAGCAATCCAGAGGTTCTCATCCTCTTTGGAAACAAAAGAAAAACCTTTTTTTTTCCCCAAAGCAACCTATCCCTAGACCCAAATTCTGAAGTCAAGATACCTTCATAATATACATGCAGGTTTAGCTTAGCAGCCCATACAATGAAATTTCTTGCTGTACTTAGCTCCACAGTAAAAAATTCAAAGAAGACACAATAGTATATATAATCCAAACTCTCTGTGTATATTCCTTCCTTACGTGGCTTATGTATTTTAAATCTGTTACTTTTTAATATTTATTTTATTTTATTTATTCCTTTAATCTATGACTGTTTGTACTGTCTCTTTAAAGAATTTGTTTTATTTTTTAAATTATATGAACATGACTTTATTGTAACCCAGTATAACAAAATTTAATTTTTTGCTTTTGTTTTTTTCCTTTATTATTACTTAAAAATACCAATCCAAATTTCCAATCCTTCCTCTCCTCCCAGTCCCTTCCCTCTCCCACCACAGATGCCCCTTCCCCTCCAACCCTATGGGAGTGCTACATACCCCACCCTGTGGAAAGTCCAAGCCCCTCACTACTACGTCTAGGTTGAGCAAGTTTTACATCCAAAGAGAATAGGATCCCATGATGCCAGGTATATGCAATAGAGACACATCCCAGTGTCACTATCAGTGGCCCCTCAGTCTGCCCCAGCTGTCAGCCTCCTTCAGGGAGGGCTTGGTTATTCCCATGTTCATTCACTCCCAGTCCAGTTGGAGTTGGTGAGCTACCATTAGCTCAAGCAAACTGTCTCAGTGGATGACCTCTTCATGGTCTTGAATTCCTTGCTCATATTCTCACTCCCTCCACTCTTCAACTGGATCTTGGGAGTTCAGTCCAATGCTCCGATCTTTTATAGCCCTGTATATTTTTTCCTTCTCTCTTCCAAGCCTATGTACATTTATCCAACACTGTGTCTCATTTAGAGGTCTTTTCCATCTGAGTTTGTCTTTATCATATAGCTGTGAGCCTTTTCTGACCAGGACAGCTTCTTTAAATGCTAAGTGCTTTTAAAAACTTAAGCTATGGCATTTGATAGGGGAAATACAGAACTTCCTGCTTGCCCCACCCAGCTCAACATGGTGGAGCTGCTTGCTACCTCTGAGAGCCTTGCTCACAACCCCATTTTTAGGTACACAGCCAGTCTATGTTGCCATTAAGCAAGTTGTAGTTCTCTGTTCACAGAGCCCATTCAAAAGTTCCATAGCTGGACCTCCAGAAAGAGTCAAAGTTAGCAGTGGCATCACAGCCCAGAAAGCCAGCATTTCAAAGCTGCAACTTTTTTTACTATCACTGAATCAAGAAAACCTCTCTTAAAGTAGCAGCAGCATGCCTACAGCAAGTAAATCCCATCTGGGAAGAAAAATGCAGCTAAATTTTATTTATTTTTACTTTTTTATTTTTTTTTTTTTGTGTGTGTGTGTGTCTAGAATTACGTTCCAAACCCTCTCAGATTAGTCAACCACATTGGCACCAATTTATTGTGGCATGTCGCTTGTTTGTCCCAGCTGCCCAGAACTGAAATAATCACACAGAAACTGTGTCAATTAAATCACTACTTGGCCCCTTAGCTCTAGGTTCTTATTTGCTAACTCTTATATCTTAATTTAACTCATTTCCATTAATCTGTGCATTGCCATGTGGAAGTGACTTACCAACAAAATTTCAGTACATCAGTTCCTGGCAGCAGCTCCATGGCTTCTCCTGACTCCACCGCCTTTTTCCCAGTATTCCGTTTAGTTTTACCCATCCTAGATCTGTTTCCCTACAGCTCTGTTATAGGCCTAAAGCAGTTGCTTTATTAATCAATGATATTCGTAGCATACAGAGGGAATCCCATATCAAGAAAAAATGCTTTTAAGACAGGAGACACTAGACACTAGAGACCTTGATAAAAGTGAGCCACAGTGACTAATACTAAACTACAGACATTATTTAATAACAATACAATCGTACAGTTCCTTTAATCTGTCTTGGTGTTAAGAATAAATTTTTCAGTCTGCACACCGTGGACCAACTCAATCAGGAATATTTTGTTTTAGTTGGAGAGAATCCTGAAAAGCAGCCATGTCTATGTAATGGCTCAAAAATTACTTAAGAACAAACCAAGCCATGTGGTGGTGACACAAACCTTTAATCTCAGCAGTCAGGAGGCATATGCAGGTGGAACTCTGTGAGTTTGAGGCCAACCTGGTCTGAAAAAGCTAGTTCTGGAACAGTCTCTAATGCTATAGAAAAACCCTGTCTCCCAAAACAAAGACAAAGAAGAAGAAGAAGAAGAAGAAGAAGAAGAAGAAGAAGAAAAAGGAGAAGAAGAAGAAGAAGAAGAGCAGATCAATAATCTTTCTGACCCCTCTTTCTCTTTGATCCTTCTCAAGATTTAGGTTGAGCCTTATTTCATGATAAGTTGTTTTCTGCTGTATTTGACTAGTGTCTGCCTTTATTATAGTCTCTGCAACAAAAATAAGGAGAACTACTCTTACCTCTCTCTATATGGATAATTATTTAGAGTATAGTTAGAAATTACATAAGCTTAGAAAAGTGACATTGGTAAATTCTTCTCTAAGGTCCATGACCTAATTAGCCACTGTTCATTGTCTCAGTTTCCAGTGCCTAGCATGATCCTGTACAGCAAGTCTTAGAATTATATAGATGTCAGTTACCCAAGATATAAATAATAAAACAATGTCTTTCAACTTTTCTTAATTGTAAATCAATTTGAAAGCAAGGATGTGGAAGATATTGCTGTAATTATTCTAATTGGGGAAACAGAGGAACCTTTGCTTATCCTACTTCATCTATTTTACTTTTTTTCCCTATCGGTGTTTGTAACCAAATAAGTATCATTTGTGTGGGAGATGAGAAGGAATCATCCATTTTAGTGTAGGCTGTAGGTGGCCAGATGTATTACTGTTCATATTTGAGTACACTGTTTGGAAGACAGTGAGCTTTTTCTCTAAGATCTTCAAAAGTGACATGTACAGTTTCAAGACAAAAGTAAGGTGTTGGAGCTCAATAAAAATGTTCAACAAAGATCAACAAACTGTACCTTGGAGAAATGCTTGTTCTGTTCTATTAGCCAATACAGGCCTATGAAAGAATGTCTGACTGACTTAGTAGGTTTCAGAATTGATTTTTCCCTTTAGAAGTTGTAATATGATTCCATCCAATTCTTTCTAATGTATCCAGATGCATGAAATTTAATTTACACATTAAATACAATAAATGTTATAGCTGAAGGACAAAGAGCCTGGGAGATATTAAGCTCAGCTGTTTTTTTTTTTTTTTAGATAAACAATGAAGTAAAATAAAGGAAACAACTTGCATTCTAATCTTTTGATTTTGCTGATTTGTATAAAATTTTGAAAATATCTTGGATGGCTGCATGACTTTGTAGGAGATAAAACCTATGGGATTTTTTTTAAATCCATTTCTGTGAGAATGAAATTTAATTAAACATATTGCCATTTACATCCAACTTACGTTTTCAAAATGTTTATGCTTCTTATTTGCTGATAATTTTGAATGTTAAGAAAGCTCATTATGGAAAAATTAGAATATATAACCAAAAGGAGAAAATTTTAGCAATATTTTAATTTATATAATTAAACAATGATAAATTTCTTAGAATAAAAAGCATTTGTTATGGAAGTTTCTTGTGACACACACTCTATATGATATGATTTGTTTTATTGTACATTTCCCTTGATTATCCCTTTTCCTTTACTTTTATATGAAGTTTTTTTTTTAATACCAAAAGTTTTGAGTTTCTACGTACTCTTTTTTTTTTTTTCAGGTAGGCTGGGACTGAGTCAGATAAAATATAATTTAAAACTATCCTATGATTCACTGAAATAAAATTTGGCATCATTTTCTCAACACTTCAAACTTCAGGGACCTTTGGAACATCTTGCAGAGATTCAAACTAATTGGAACCAAAGGAGAAAAGGAATAAAAGTCATACAAAGAACATCCCAGATGACAGAAGGTGATAAGAAAGGACGTTCACCAGATGACTCAATGAAATGAGCTGATTAAGGTCACCATATAATGACAAGGTATCGATAGTCCTTAATCACACAGGAAACATTTTTAGGGAAAGTGAGGGTAGTAAGCTTCAGAGAGAAGGGAAACTTTGATAGCCTCTCATCTGAAGATCAACGGCACTAGGATGTCTTTCATGCTACAGTTCATTTTAGGGAAACTATAACCTATTTTCTTGAAAAATCTTATAAGGGATATGTTTATTTTTATTTTGTATGGATGAATATTTTGCTTCTCTGTATTTATGTGCATGACTTTTGTGCTGTATCCAAGGATACCAGAAGAGGGTAATGTAACTATTGGAGCTGAGATCTTATAGGCAGAATGCTGGTAAAAAAAAAAAAAAAAAAAAAAAAAAAAAAAAAAAAAAAAAAAAAAAAAAAAAAAAAAAAAAAAAAAAAAAACAGGCCCTTTGTAACAATAAATGTCTTTTAATCGGTGATATTTGTCTCCAGCATTCTCTTTAACATTTTAAGTTAATAATATATTGCTAATTTTAGACATCATGAAGGACATTGTTTATGGTAATTCAAGCTAAGGTAGCTCATAAGTGATGCTTTTTTGTTCTGCAGCAGACTGCACAGTTAGTTTCATAAACAAATGTGAGACCTAATAGAAGCACTTGTTAGTCTCAAAAATGTTTGCTGCAAGGCAGCAAAATGGAGTTGCTATAGGGCATGTTGGCTAGGAAGTGACTGAGAAAAATTTAAACATCACTAGACAATGTAACCTGGTAATGAATTTATTTATGTATGTATAAGGTAACAATGTTCAGTAGACCAAGTCTGAATGTGATGATGCATATGTTTCATTGCAGCATAATTTATCAAATCCCCATGTAGGAGCCTTCCTGCATTGTATAGTCCTGGACTATACAAGTCCCTAATGTTCTGTAAAGTATGTATAATCCCTCTGCGATTGCATTCATTGTCCAAATGTTTTGGTGTAAGAAAAATACAAGTAGGATACTCTTCTATTTAAGTCTAACTCTAAAGTATTTCTTACTTTGTAAAAAAAGATTTTGGAGTTTTTTTAATAATTAAAACTTAAATCATAAGGATGTATTTAAAAATTGGTGTAATAATATATGTCATTGTTAAAAATTATAAATACCAACTATTGGTGTTTAAATTGAGTCAATACTCTGAAGAAAATAAGAGCATGTACTTTTTGGGTTAATTACAGGGCATTGACCTTGTAATAGTAATGTATAATAGAACTATTAACTCTCAACCGACAAAATGTAGACCCTTAAATCATGAATTGACATGTGTATAAATTTGTTTATAAAAGGAAATTCAATAAAGGAAAGGAGGTGAATGTATAACAAGTATTATATGTAAAATATATGAAGATATATCTAAAGGAAAAGTAAGTCATTTTAGTTATGGAAAGAGTATTTTCTTAAAACTTACTTCATTCTCATATACCAAACCCTAGATTGGTAAACTGAACAATATGAAGTTTTACAGAGACATGAAAAGTAGTGTCTGCTCTGAATATATATGCTATTAAATATAACAATAATTGATGCTAGTACACGTATTCAAGTTTTTATAAGTTAAAACAAATATAAATTTACATTTAAACTTATTTATATGTTCTGGTAAGAACTAATCTTTGAATTTGGACCAATACTTTCTCCTATGTTCCATATAGAGACAAGACTATCACCAGAGGGCATCTCCTGTGTCCTTTTAGTGGATCTAACACATGGAGCTATGAGCTTTGATGCCTACAATTGTAGAGAGCTTTATTCAGTGTTTTGCTGTAAATGTATCTTTAACATGGACAAACTCCCTTTAATATTGAGGAACATTATATTTAGAGGGATTCAAGTTTGACAGTATATTCTGGGGATTAAAGTTATTATTACATTGGAATAAAAGTTATATGTAACTATGCATTCTATTTCTGTATGAAAAAAAGCTTAAACAGCAATAGAGAAGTTAAACATTTTAGTATACAATATTTCTATATTTCTGCAACATTTTAAAATTATAAATTTTACTATAGGAAGAGGATTTATTATTTGCTATTTTCTAGGTAAATATTTATTATGCTTGTTACCATTTATAATTTATAGGTAACATGATGGGAAACATTAGTATTATAAACAAAGTAGAGTAACCTATTAATGATATACACTTCCTTCCATATAACTTTTAGAAATATGAAATTGAAAATCTTGGTTTCTACTTTGTGATTATTGATTTATATTTTATAAGTTTTATTTATAAACTGTCTTCAGTGATACATAATAGATAATACATGAAAAGAAAAAGAAAATAGCATCCATCATGTAGAAATAAAATCTATGCATTTTTCTGATGTCAAGTCAATTAATAAACTTAACAAGGAAACAATTTAGACTGTGAATGAATCAGTCAGTTATTACCAAACTTGCCGGGCCATAAGTCACATTCAAATTGACTACCTTAAAAGATTATAAAGTTTCTATCTGTGAAATATTTGTCATTCAGTTGATCTATCCTGGCCATAGCCATATAGTTCTGTTTCAGTCTGTGATTTCAGGATTCTCTTTAATTCAATTCATTTTCTTTTCTTTTTCTCTATGAAGAACTTCTAATCCATAGAAGCATTTTTTGTAAGTTTAATCAGTTTCACTTACTGGAACATTTTAAACATCATAGAAATTTCTCTAGAAACATAGAAACTCTTATCTCTAACTATATAACACTTAACGTGACAAAAATGAAAGTGAATCAGTCAAGTAATCCTAGACTTAAAATAGGGGTTATAGACTTTTCACAAAGCTATGAAGAGATTCTAAAAGTAATTTATTGAATAAATGGAACCAATGAATAGATTACAAGTAAATATATGTTATAAACTTTGCTGCAAGCTTAACTTTTTGTAGATGGTATCATAATTTTCAGTTACCATCTCCATTAATCACTCGGTTGGTAGCTACTGATTTCTCACTGGATATCCTAAATGGACACTTAGAAAGAAAATACACACTTTCTACTCTCTAATTTAGATTGTATACACCTAGGAATATGTAGTATCTATGTATAGCTAAATATTTTTATTATAAAGCTATCTCTGAATGTAATAAAATATTTTAAAATAACCTGTAAAGATTTTGTTGAAGACCACATACAGAAAAAAATGTACATAAATGATTATGAGCACAAATTTTAAAATTTGTCAGATAAAGATTTTTATGGAAGAACCATATTTTTAATTTCAGGATATCTCAGTCATACCAGACCCTTTAAAATATATAAAATTTTAACAGTGTGAGTGAATGATATGTTGAGACATAATTATACAGAAAAAGCAGCAATAAATATTAAAGACAAAAGCACTTTTTGTTTGTCTTTACTTTGGTTATCTTATCATTTTCTCTTCATTAAAAGTCTTTCTTAAGTACACAGCTGAAGTTCTTTGGAGTAGAGCAAGTTGAATGTGATTGTTTGTAAATTTACTGTTCTTTTCCTTCATTCATTTCATTTTGTTTGTTTCCTTAATTTTGTCTATGTTTATATAATACAGTTTTTGTCTAATATATTATTTAATATTTAATATAATTTAGTAATAAGAGGTTATAACTTTTTCTAAAACCAATCTTATTGTTAATCAATAAGGCAGAAACATACTATTTCTTCTATTCCTCTTGTCAAAATTGGATGATTTTATACTTGCAACCTTCAAGTGAGATTTTATTCTATTTTCCTTTCAATCACCTCAATACCTATTGCAGACATTACATGTAGAAAAGAAAGAATTAACCAGTTTAACTCTCAATGAGAGCATCTATATGACAGATTGGCTTATATATGTGTTGTTATAAATATGGTATTTTTCACTAAGAAGGTCATTTTAAACATCTATAACCAAAGGTATTTCATGGCTTTAAAGTATTGGAATCTACCATTGATACATGTCTATATGAAAATTTCAAAGGTTGTTTTTGATATTCTACCAGTTTTAATTGTAATATAGCTATTAATATTCAAATATTAGAAATTTCTTTAGACTAGTAATGGGTATCTAAAAATTATTTGTTCTCAAAGAGACTAAAGGTCACATTACTCAGATCACCAAAGTATAATACTGGTCCATGCTTTATGGATCTCCACATAACTTCACTTTTTCTCTGCATCTTTGTGTAGCCCAATTGATTTCATTTTTTAAGGAAGATGGTTGTAAAATGTTTGCTGTTTTATATTAGTTTTTCTCTGCATCTATCTTTGTTGATCTTTGCCAAGAGATTAGCAGGTACCTATAGTTGAAAAAAGGTTGTTATTTAAAAGTTTGAGGCTAGAAAATTTGTAGTCTACAGATATTCTGTATTATAATGGTGAAAGCATACCTATCATTGCACACAATATAAAAATAATCTAGAGCAAAAACTGATGTTTCACTTGTTTAGAGTGCTGAGAACAGAAAGGCAAAATGAAAAAAAACAAAAAAGGAACAAAAATATGAAAACTATACAATTAGGCTTTATACATATGATGCTACTAATTATCACATCTCCCAATACTTGAGAGCCAGCTAACACATGTATGTATAAATGTGTGTGTATGTATGTGTAGTAAAGATGACGAGAAAAAATATACAGATAAATTAAATATTAATTTATTTGAAATTTATACAAGCAATGAATGTACAAGCAGAGTTAGAGAAAACTTTTACTGTTATAGTTCAGTTCTTGCTTTGAATTCCTTTCCTAACACCCTTACTAAGTAGAAACAACAGTTTCCTTTTTGCATTCACTGTGTGTGATGGTGGAAATGCTTTCATGTTAATATTATATCTCAAAGATTTAGCACAAAGCTGGTTTCTTAGTTAGACTAAATAAATGTTTTATGTATTGATGACTGGATCAACAAATCATATTTATAGTTTTCCAAAATTATAATAGCATCATTTATTTCTCCCATTTGTCTTGTTTCTATGTAATTCACTACTGTAGCAGAAAATAATAAGTAATAAGGCCATTATTCTATTTTGAGATTGACAGAACCCATGCTTAATATCTATGCCCCATTTCTCTCCTCATTCAAACAAAGCTCATAATCATACACACTTTATTGGTGGCATATTCATGGATTAACTACATGTGAATCACATCAGTATACATTTGACACAAAATATGCACTTAAATCTTAACAATTATTTTAAGTTCTTTGAATATGAGATAAATCTGAAATATACTGATAAATGTACTATTTAAAGCTGGCTTATTTCATGTTTATTTTAATATCTTAATATTTTCAAATATTTTGTCAATTTCTCTAGAATATAAAACTATTCTGTAAACATATTCTACAATATAGGCAAAAATAGAGGATCACAGTGTCATAATCGATGCTACTGATTTAACAGGCATCTATTAATTTTCATAATGTAAGACAAGGACATTATAGTGGTTTGAGTGAAAATGACACCCACCAGGTTAATATATTTTCATGCTTACTCCCCAAAATGCTGTTTGCGGAGGAATAGGGATTGTTTCCTTGTTGAAGGAGATGTGTCACTGAGGATGAGCCTTGAGGTTCCACACCTGGCCCTGGTCTGGCTTATCTACCTGCTGCCTATAGACCAGGATATAAAACCCTCAGATACTGTTATAGCATCATGGACTGACTGCTTCCCACATAATGATCATGAGCAAAGCCCTTTAAAACTGTAACCAAACCATCAAATAAATGTTTTATTTTATAAGATTTGCCAAGGTTCTGCTTTCTCATCACTTCAGTATAGAAGTAATTGAGAAAGATATTTCTAGAAAAATATGAAGATACAATGGTATGCATGTTTTAAAGATATAAAAAAGTCAAATGAACTTGAATGACACATTTCAATACAACTAATTTATGAAACCAGAAATTGATGACTTTTTATTACTTAAAGTTTTAGACAAAGTAGAAAATTTCCTAGAATCTTGGAAAAGGAAATACATTTTGAATTATACTGCTTTAGAAAATGATATAAGATAATCACTAATTTACAGTATTTATCCAGGGGTGCAATTATTAGGAAACATGCTGTGCTTTAAATATTCATGCATTTATACAAGTAAATTGAAAAATTAATGAGGTATAGATCATGATATTAGAAATCTTGTGTTAATGAAAAGAGAAAAGAAACAAGTACATATTTACATCAAATCACAGAAAAATTAAATTGGGGTGTCTAATAAGACGTATTTTACACAATGATAGTTGCATGAAATATGAATGAATAAAAGTGAATTATAAAAGTAAACCATAAAAGTGAAAAAGGGATAAGTGCATTAAAGCAAAATCTATGAAAACAATGTGAATTTTTTTTCAAAAATTACAAAACCATACAAATTCTGTTTAAAATGTTTGAAAGTATATAAATATGTGGAGCAATTTTAATGTTTTTTTCTCAACACATTTTCCATAAACATAAAATGAAAATTATAGTTTACTTTAAGTAAAAGTAAAAATAAAATATTGACAAAAATTTATTATATGAAAATAACAGTTTCTTATAAGTTGAAATTATTTTGAAAATGTTAAGATTGTTGAATATTTGGAGTTTTACTTACTTTCCTTTGTTTATTTGAATTTTTGTTGTGTTTTTTGTTTTTTGTTTTTTAGACAAAGTTTCTCTGTATATCTTTGGTGCCTCTCCTGGAACTAGCTCTTGCAGAGCAGGCTGGCCTCAAACTCACAGGGATCCCTGCCTCTGACTCCCCAGTGCTGGAATTAAAGGTGTGTGCCACCCCTGCTTGGCTCATTAACTTTTCTTAATTCAATTCAAAATTTAAAAATTTTTAAAAATTGTCTATTTATATACTATCAAACCTGTGTTTCCATCTTCTAATTCTTTTTATCCATCTCCTACTTCTATAAAAATTATCACCATTTCATATATATATGTATATATATATATATACACATATATATATATATGTGTGTGTGTGTGTATGTGTGTGTTGTATGTCTACACACACATACTTACATAGACACGTGTTTATATATACATGTCTGTAAGCCTATTTAGTATTTCTCATATATGTATGTGTTTTAGAGTGAGTATTTGGTATTGATGACCTATCACAGGACTCTTCCCAAACTAATTCTCCTTCTCTCAGAAGTCATTTTTCCTGTAGTTCTTTATCTTGGAATGAGACATTGTGAACTTTATCAATGTGTATTGACATGTCTACCAGTGTTGGCAATGTTTGCTTCTTGTTCATTTGATAATACTGTTGAAATTTCCTGATTTTGCTTCTTTGTCATATAGAGCAGATAGCATTGCCTTCTGTCTCTTATAATCTTTAAACACCTTCTTGTACAAGTGCCCTGAGCTTGGAGATGTATCAGCTGGGACTCTTATGGCCAGTTGTTCTCAGAGTTTTGACCAGTTGATGGTTTCTATAATCTTCATTAGTTGCAGAAAGAAGTTTCTTTGATGTGGGGTTAGAACTAACTTAGAGAACAGGATTTGATAAAAATAAATGCCAATCTTCAATTAGAATTATAATAAACTAGGAATCAAGGAAATTATGCTCAATTTGACTTTGAGTATGTGAGTAAAACATACACTTAATACTAACTAAGAGGTAAAAGACTAAATATTCTTAAAATCAAGAAAAAGCTAAATTTATCCATGCTAATTCCTCTGTATCAAAATTCTGGAGCTTCTAGATAAAGATTACAATACAACAACCACCACCACAATAATATAAAAGCTAGGGAGATTGTCAACTGGATGAAATAATTACCCTTCATTGAGGCCCAGGTCTCAGATTCCTAAAAATCTTATAAAAAGAAGCCAGGCAGTGTTTGCACATGCCTTTAATCCCAGCACTCACATGGCAGACACAGGCTGACCTCTGTGAGTTGAAGGCAGCCTGGTCTACAAGAGCTAGTTTCCAGGACAGGCTCCAAAGCTACAAAGAAACCCTGTTTCAATAAACAAAAACAAAACAAAACAAAAACAAAAACCACAAAAGAACAATAAGAAAAAAATATAAGAAAACAAATCATGCATAAAGATGTGAGGTTATGGTGCCCAGCTACCCCACCCCCTGAAATTCTGCTCAAGAGGATAAGGCACAGGAATGCCCAATGCAAATAAACTAGGCAAAATCAGTACTCTTTGAATTCAAGGTGGGAATTGCCTCCATATAGTAAGTCATAAAAACTTAACCCATAATTTATTTCCAACATCCACAACATGTATATATATATATATATATATATATATATACAATAAATTGGAAAGATAAAATACAATCCACAAAAATTTTAAATATGTATTAATCATTTTATGATATAGGGTTTGTGTTAACTTTATATAGAGGTCTCCAATTTAAAAATGGAAAGCAAAAATAACTTTAAAAACCAATACTAAAAATCCAAACACATGGAAAAATTATTAGGCTGTTACTCATTAGGAAGTACAAATTTGAATGCAGCAAGGTACTTCTATATATTACTTTTTTACAAGAATGTTCTAAAATAATAGATAAACTTAAGAAAGACGTACCAAATCAAATTTTTGACAAATATATAGAAATCTCATCTCTCATGCTTTGCTCATGGACATGTAGTGTGGTCCAATCTTTGTGAAACAAGTTGGGAATTTGTGCAAAAATGAATTAAACCCTATTGAATATACTTTATCCTTCTCAAATATTCATCAAGATAATTGTTGGTGAATGAAACTAACTGCATACAAATATCACCATGTGTGTTCACTGTCACCTGTTTATGAAAGCTAGCAATGGGAAAGGAACTAATAGGCATCAAGATATAGATGTAAAAACGGTACTATATTCAGATATAGAGTATCATGCAAAAAATTAAAAGCTATCAAATATTGATATATGCAAAAATCCATGTAAATCTGAAAATACGAGGAACACAGCTGTAGTGATGGGAGTGGCAGGCTGCATTCCCACCCGGCTCCTGGCTGCCTGTCTAGTTTATGCCCTGAAATAATTACACGGAAACTTTATTCTTTTAAACACTGCCTGGCCCATTAGTTTCAGCCTCTTACTGGCTAATTCTGATATCTTGCTTTAACCCATATTTAGTAATCTGTGTAGCACCACGAGGTAGTGGCTTACTGGGGAAGATTCACCATTTCTGACCTGGCGGCTGGCTGCATGGCATCTGTCTCAGAGAGGAGAGGCATGGCGTTTGCCCAAGGCATCTGCCTCACTCCCAGCATCCTGTTCTGTCTTCTCCACTCAGCTATGTTCTGACATATCAGGCCAAGCAGTTTCTTTATTAATTAACCAATGAAATCATCAGATAGATAGAAGACACACCTACATCACACAGCCATAGAAAACTATAATTTAATAATGATACATCCAAAATACAGCTTGATCTCTAGGGAAGAAAGACTACTGCTTGCTCAAAATATAGTAATATGTCCAGTGACAAAGAAGAGAATGGATGGAATGGGACACTATAATAAATATGTCTCTGCCATCAAGATGATGTTCTCTACGATAAAGCCACATGTAAAATTTCTCATATGCTACTTTGTAATCATATTAATTTAATTACATGTCAATTATGTCCTCATAACTTTTATAAAAAAATTATTTGCCTCAAATACAGTCTCAGCAACCAATAGTTTCCCGTTTGTACATTTATGATACTTCTCTGGTTGGATTATTTTATTTTGTTTTTTTTTTTTTTTGCTTGATTGTATATTTATTGTTGTTGTTTTGGAAGTCCAGAAATATTGAACATCACAAAAAGTTGAAAGAGAACGGAAAAATGGAAACTTAAATTATGATAGAAATTAGACATTTATCTTGAGATTTGGAAAAGAGCAGAAAGTGAATAGCATTTCTTTGTACACAAAACTGCTTATGAATATCACCATGGGATTTATCAACACCAAAGGCCCTCATGAAACTCTAGATCAGATTTTTATAAAATAAAGCTAATAAAACCAAAATAAACACTTTGTCCTTTCATTGTTTGTTCTGTTCTTACTTTTTAGTTTTAAGGAATCTTTTTGTGGACATGCTCTGAGTGAAGGGTTTGTAGTTGTTGTTTTTTGTTTTTTAGTTTCTGTTTTTGTTGTTGTTGTTCTGGTAAGAGTGCCAAACAGATACAAGCATAAAGAGAATGTCTACATGACACTAGGTTTTATTTCACTGAGAAAAACCCCAAAGAGTGGGAAACTTAAAGGATCTCCTCCTCCTACAATTTTTAGAAAGATTTTCATTTATAATCTATATGAGAGTAAATATGTCTATTAGGTCTTGGGCTTTTGTTCATTTTAATTTAAATTTCTGTAAAGTTATGACAATATTTCCCCATAAATTGTGAACAAAGATGTTTCTTTTTCATTTGTATTTCTGGTATTGGCTGAGTTAAGGTGGGTCACTGACATACATTGTCTTTAAATATCTCAATGCATATAAAGTTGGAAGAAGGAAAAGAGCAATAAACAATTTAAATATGGTAAAAGCTAAAAATGAAAACAAATATGTGATCAGCTATTAATTTTACCAATAATAAATTAGAAAATAGACATAAATGTTGCTACCTATAGAGTAAATAAAGCTGCTTAATTTTGACACTTATTATCTTCTGAAATATATTCCTGAAAAAATAGTGAAATATAGTGCTGTATGCTTGAGCTATATTACATAGTCAGAAAGCAAATAGAAGGTAATTTTCTACTGTTCATGTAAAATCTACTCAAAAGATACAAAAGCAAAATCACACTGAATAACTAATGTGCCATTTAAATCTATACAATAAAGTATCACTCTGTCTCAAGAAAGTTGTTTGATGTCAAGTTGTTATCATTTGAGTTTTCAGAATGTTTTTTAGTTTTTTTTTTTTTTTTTTTTTTTTGTTTTTGTTGACAGGGTTTCCCTGTGGTTTTGGAGCCTGTCCTGGAGCTAGCTCTTGTAGACCAGGCTGGTCTCGAACTCACAGAGATCCGCCTGCCTCTGCCTCCCGAGTGCTGGGATTAAAGGCGTGCGCCACCACCGCCCGGCTTAGTTTGTTTTTTCAGAACATCTAACATTATTCTTGTTTTTGAGATCATAATATAATTACATCATTATCCCCTTTCAGTTTTCTCTTGCCAACCCTGTCATGTATCCTCTCTATTTTCATATTCATTATATGTATATAATGAATATACATAATACATATATGCATAATTATTCAATATAATGTTATGTATGTGTCTGTATAATTTTTTAAGAGCTCACCATTAGTGTTGGATAACAACCCATGTGTTCTTCCAAGGGAAGACTATTTCTCCCACTATCAGCATTATTTTGTTTCCTGTAGTTTTTGTCTAGGGCTGAAGCCATCTCATGCGCTTTCCAGTCCATTTTTAACATGTCTGTTGGTGTTATATTTATGTAGGTAATGTTGGAATCTTACTGAAATATGTAAACTGAATCATTGACTTGAAGGTTGGAATAAGAGGATATAAAACATTTCTAGAACAATGATTCTAGTTTTATAACACAGAATAGTGAGTGGGAAAGATTAGGAATCTTCTGTGGTTAATCCATAGACTCTTGCAATTTTCATCTCAAGCAGATGAGCTCTTGGACTTCTTTGAATATTTCAGAAACATAAAAATTTGAGGCCTAAGTGTATCAAGGTAGTCATCATGAAACATTCCTATGAAAGTTATAATTGGCCACTGACCTTTGCATATATCTTCTTCACTGCCCACTAGGAGGTTAAAGTATTTCTGGTAATTGTTCCACCTCTATGGAGTTCTAACCAAATGCATGTAGCCAAGATGCCATGAAATTTATGTTCTGAAACTGTGAACTAGATCAAACCATATCTTGCTTAGAAGGTTTCTCTCAGGTGTTTTGGTCATAAACAAGAGTAAGTAATTCTGAAATGTGGTACTTGAAAGGTAGGGTCCTTGTGTGACTGAGCCTTACAACTTAGTCATAAGTCTATGGAACTGGCTTCAGGGCAATCTTCTGAGAATTTGAAGAAAAAAGGCTGTAGAATGCCTAGAGTTCTCTACAGTTTAATATGTAATTCTGGGGCATGTTCAGAATTCCTGACTAAGAAAAGAATGAGGTTTCATAGGAGAATCACAGCTCTCTTAGGAACTGGCCTAGAAGCAATGTGTGTTCCATTACAGAATAAAAAAATAACTTTATATTTTGTCTAGGTTCTAAGACTTTGGATGAGCTGAATTTAAAAGTATGATCTAATGGTTTGGATAGATAAAATTGTAATGTAACAAAGAATACATGTTATCAGGGTGACAGAATATTTGCCCTGAAGTCATGTAAGTAATTGGCCAGATGCCAAACATTCCACTATCAAATCAGTGAATGTTCAAATCATTTGAAAGCTTAATTTTCAAAGAGAGATCCAGGATGCCCTGTATCCACAGCGACTCCCACAGATCTAATGTCTAGGATTTAATCATCCACACAGTCAGTACAGACATGTTCCAAAGAGGCCCAGCCACTACTTCACGTGTCAGCAGAACTGCTTTTCAATTGCATGATATTGGTTTTTTAGGAATAGATATGTAAGTTGTATAGGCTATGGAGGATTCAGCCAGACTTCTAAGAAGGTCAACTAAGAGACAAAACAATGTGCCCAGTATCAAGATCATTACAGATATCCTTACAGGGTGACACATAAGAACATGTAGGTGATGATAAGCTGAACTGGAGAATCAGAGCTGGTGGGATTATGGAATGTCTACTGAAGAAAGCTAATAAGAGAAAGAAGGTCTTATGTGCCTAACATACAAAGGCATAGCAGTAGAATTTCCAGCTGCAGCTTTCAACACTACACCACACAATGCATGCCAGATGCCTGCTTAGTTAAAAAAAACTTAGTGTTTCCTGTGGAGACTATTTTTTCTTGCTTCCATTTTTTTTCTCATGGTTTATTTTTTTTTTATATTTAAAAATTTCCATCTCCTTCCCTCCTCCCTCCCCCCCCCCCCCCCTCCCCCTCCCCTCCACCATACCTCCCCTCCCTCCTTCTCAAGCCAAGGAGCCATCAGGGTTCCCCACTACTATGCTAAGACCAATGTCCTCCCAACTCCCCCCAGGTCCAGGAAGTGATCGATCAAGCTGAGAAGGCTCCCACAGAGCCCGTCCATGCAGAAGAATCAGAGCCCAGAGCCATTGTCCTTGTTCTCAGTCAGCCCCCGCTGTTTGGCCACATTCAGAGAGACGGGTTTGGTCGCATGATCCATCAGTCCCATTCCAACTGGAGTTGGTGATCTCCCATTAGTTCTGTCCCACCGTCTCCATGAGTGAAACGCACCCCTCTCGTTCCTGACTTTCTCCCTCAAGTTCTCGCTCCTTCTGCTCCTCATCAGGACCTTGGGAGCTCAGTCCAGTGCTCCAATGTGGGCTCAGTCACCTTCCCCATCTGTCCCGCCAGCTGGTTATCTCAGTTCTCCTCTGAATGGGAACATTACTCTGTATCACTCTGTCGTATGAAGACCAGAAATTACTTTGAATTGTTCAAAAGCCAATTGCCTTAAGAATTCCTTGAATCTATTTTTTAAATTATAAACTAAGTGCCCCATTAGCTCAGGCTTCTTATCAAACTAATTCTTATAACTTACATTAGCCCACAATTTTTATATGTGGCTAGGTACATTTTTTGGCAAGGTAGTCACTGTGTGTGGCTTTCTCAGTGGATAGGTGATGACTGCAGATTGACTGTTTCCTCTTCCCTAAATTCTCATTGCCCCACCTACTTCTTGCCTATACTTCCTGCTTGGCACATGGCAATCAGCTTTTACTTAAAATACAAGTGACAGGGTAACAGAACATTGTTCCATGGTCTCTGGCCCCATTTTAAAAAAAACAAGAACTCTGAATCAAATCTCCTTTGTTTAGCTTTCTCCTGACTATTATCCATATTTGTAACCAACATTCTAAACAAAGGCAAACAACCATAATCCACTTTTGGGGAATGTGGCATAGTTTACTAGGAAACTTCCTGCTGACTTGGGGTGTTGATAATCTCATGGGGAGCTAAAGAAAATTTAGACTTATGATCAAGTCCTGGCTGGAGTATTCTGTGAGGCTTGATTATCTCAGGTAGCACAGTCTTGAATCTGTTCTGGATGTAGAACTCGAACATCTGGGCCATTTGCTCATATCAGAGATTCTTCAGGGGTCTTCCTTGATCAAACCTGATTTTTCTTAGCCCAGAATGAATACAATCCTCTCATTTGCTGTGGATACAAAAACAAAACCTCTTCTCCAAAGTAACATATCTTTTGACTTAAATTTTTAAAGTTAAATTGGATCAGTCCTGCAGCATTTATAATCAAATGTCTTTTAGCAACTTTAGCTCCTTCCTCAGCCATCTAACAATTAACAACACAATAACATACAATATCCAGACTCTCTGTGTACTTTTCATCTTTACATGGCTTTATTTTAAAACTTTATTTGTTTTATTTTTAATATTTGGCTTTTTGAGACAGGGGTTTCTCTGTGTATCTTTGGTTATGCTGGAATTCACTCTGTAGACCAGGTCATCCTTGAACTCACAGAGACTGCCTGCCTCTACCTCCCAAGGGTTCAGATTAAAGGTGTGTGACACCACACCTTGAACTCACAGGGATCTGTCTGCCTCTGCCTCCCAAGTGTTGGGACTAAAGGTGTGTATCACCTTCCCTTGAACTCACAAAGATCTGGTCTTCCTCTGCTTACTAAGTGTTGGGACTAAAGGTGTGTGCTACCACACCCAATTATTCTTTCTTTCTTTTTTTTATTTTAAGGACTTTACCCTTTTCTTTTCTACATTTATTTTTAAACACATTGGAAACTGTATAGAAGCTTTTTTGTCTGAAACTATCTTTACTATATCTTTTTCTGACCACATGAGTCTTTAATTGCTAAGTGATATGGCTAGGATTAAATCGGGTAGCGATCCAGCCCATTCCTTCACTGGTTTCGAGCAGTCTAGCCTCACAGCAGAGGTACTGGCTGTAGCCATGTTTATTGCTACAACTCTATGGCGTTTCAAGGTCCCTCCCACCATCAAAAAGCATCCAGTCAGCTTTTCATCAACACCATTTAAGTGTTTGGTAGCAGGAAACTCTTAAAAGAGCTGCAAGGTTTGCAGCTAAAGCTGAGTCAGGAAGCCGCTCTTAAATGAGAGCGCCTGCCTCTAGCAAGCAGAACCTACCTGAGAAAGTGCTGCTATCATTAAGACATGTTTAACTCTATTATTTTATGTCTAGAATTACTTCCCAAGCTCTCTCAGGCTTTATGTGGATACAGTTGCCCTTGTGACCACCATTCTGCTGATGGAGGTTTCTGTCCCACCTGGTCTAGTAGCCATTAAGCCCCCCCCAAATCGTACATTAATTATGAACTGATTAGCTCCATTAGCTCAGGCTTCTTCTTAACTAATGCTTATAATTTACATTAGCCCATAATTCTTGTCTGTGTTAGCCATGTGGCTTGGTACCTTTTCTGACAAGGCAGTCTATATTGCTTGCTCTGTGTCTGTGTCTGGCTTCCTCTGTGGCTGGGTGATGACTGCGGAGTGCCCTGAATCTTAATCTCTGTGAGTTCGAGGACCAGCCTGGTCTACAAGAGCTAGTTCCAGGACAGGCTCCAAAGCCACAAAGAAACCCTGTCTCGAAAAACCAAAAAAAAAAAAAAAAAAAAAAAAAAGAACTTCTTCTGCCTTAAACCTTTTAATACAGTTTGAAATGTTAAACCTTTGAAAGTTCTTGAGGATAGGTTAAATGCATTTGGCATCATGAAACAGTTATGAACCATTGGGGACCAAGAACACAATGTTGGGTTGAATATAAATGTCCCCATACCAGAAAATGCTATTTGAGGAAGTCTTGGGAGTTGTTGGAATAGGACATAGGTAATATAATCGCCCTGGGCATGGCTTTGAAAGTTTACCTAGAATTCCATTCCTTTTCCTACTGTCGCTGCACCCTCTCTGTCTCTTTTTGTCTTTGTCTCTGTCTCTGTCTCTGTCTCTCTCTCTCTCTTGCAAAACAAAGAGATCATTTATACCCCCACTAACATGGTGCTTTGAGGAACATACAATATCACTTTTTGGGTATTTTAACAAGGAATATTTGAGTTGAATCTAATTCTGAGAATTTGATAAACAGGACAAAGAAATTTTCTCTAAATCATTTGTGTATTCTTTTCTAAAATGTCAAATCAAAGAACATAAACTAAGACCTTGTAGATTAAATATATAAACCCATAAATAATGTATATTAAATTGGGATCTTAAGAAAGTGCTTTAGTTTGTAAGTAGAGACATTTATAACAATGTAAATTTCATTAGATAACTTCAATATATCAAAGTTAAAATTATAATTGACTTACTTGTATCAGGAAAATATAAAGCCTTATACAATTAAAAAATAAAGGCTTTTATCTTTGTTTTCATAAAGGTAAAATAAAGATGAGATACAACAGTTACCTCAATTTGTTTATAAAATGTAATAATAATGATCAGTTCAAAAAAGCTGTGTTTGTATGGATTCTCAGTGTATTATATTTGTAACCTTTCACATGTATTATTTTTAAATTAAAAAAGTGAGTTAAATAAATCTCTCATTATCAGGAATAAATATTTTTCTTTTGAGTTATTGGTCAAAGAAGTTTAAGAAAACCCAAAACAATACAAATTACTTACACTGCTCTTTGTTATCCACCAATATTTGAAGCAAAGACAGATTGTGGAGGACTTAATATAATTAGATGACAGGCCATGTAGCATCAGCAGAAAACTGAACAGGAAACTTCCTCCCTAGCTGGAAAGCTACTATTCATGCTGCTGGGGTAGAAAATTATTCACTGTTTTATCCAGCTGTGAATTCTGTGAGATTACAATAATGATCTACTGTGCCTAATGGTCCAACAATACATGGATACTACTGCAATAAACAATCAGTTGTTTGGATTCAAGGCCCATGGCACAGGGAAGAATCATGACTGGCATTGTAGACCTGTTCAAGTGTTGGTGGATAGGGAGATAATAGGTGCAAATGAGGAACCTGCTTACTATTACTTTGTTTTGTTAAATGAACATTTATCTAGATTTTTTCTTCTGTTATGTCCATATATGAGTGCTGCTCTTAGCCTTCCTCAGAAATGCTTCTTATTACAGCTTCAGTAGTTAAAGCACAAAACACTGATTCTCTCCTGGTGGAATACATTTGTAACTAGTACCACTTTTCTGTGGTGGTTACTCCTTTTCTCTCCAAATCTGTGACTGTTATTTTTTTATGTTTTTTCTAAGCTGGTTTTGCAGAGAAGCTGAGGATTACATTGCTTCCTGGTACCTAAGTGTTCACAGTCATACTCTAGGTCTGAATATATTTGTTGATAATTTATATTGTAGATCAGTAGACTAGAATGGTTTATTTTGTCATAAGGAGGAGCACAGAAATTTGAAATAGAAAAGCAGACATTGATAAGTAAAGAGACAGTGGCATTGTGGTATTCATGTATGGAAAAGCGAGTAGTATCTGAAAGAAGACTAAAGATGAGGGAGAAACAAAAATAGCAAAATAATATATGGCAGAAATATATTTTTGATCAATATGAGTCAGATCTTACTGAATGACTAGTGTTTTATTTATTTTTTTTATTTTTTTTCCTCATTTTTTTATTAAAGATTCCATCTCCTTCCCTCCTCCTCCCCCTTCCCTCCCCTCCCTTCCACCCATACCCCCCACTCCACCCCTCTCCAAGACAAAGAGCCATCAGGGTTCCCTTCACTTATGTTAAGTCCAAGGTCCTCCCAGCTCCCCCTAAGTCCAGGAAGGTGAGCAACCAAACTAACAAGGCTCATTTTATTTATTTTTGACAGAAACATTACCATATCTACAACCATTCCATTTGTAGATCACAGATATATTTATTAATTTCTGAAAAATTATTAATAATGCATGCCGCCATTTGATAAGTGGTCAAAGACCAACATTTTAAAAATGTTGTTTAATGTGATTACAAATAGAAAAAAAAGTTATCACATATGTTGATATACCAAAGAGTTCCACAATAACCCTGAATGAAGCAAAGCAAAGATTATTTATTTGGGATAAACTCACATTTTAGGGTAGTCATCTGCAGTCCTCTGTGTGTGCTGGAAACTGGAATCAAATCCTGCAGCAAATAGGGCTGCATATGCTTTTCATCTGCATTTATAGTACATGCTTGGTTATGCAAAGAACAAGTAGGGCATCTCCTTATAATCTCCTTAACTTGTTGCCATGTAATTGAAAGGCCTTTTTTAAACGATTACTATTGACATGATATTTTATGAAATTCTTAGGACTTAAGCCCATTTCTAATCAATAATCGATCAATTTCTCTATTACCTTATGTTAGAGTACCTTGCAGACCCATTTGGAATCAGATGTGTATTATGTATATGGGACAAAATCTATTCCTAATTTATCCTGAACCTGAATAAATGGTGTGGGAGGTATAGTTTTCCTTAGTTATGATAAAAGATAGAGTAGATATAAATATTGTAACTGTAATTCTTGCTTGATAACTGTTTTTTTCATATGTAATTTTACTATGTTAAAGTTAAAGCCTTCCTTTTTGCTTAAATAGAAAAAAGGAAATGGTAGTGGGAGGTCCTTCTGTCTATGTGTTGCTTTTATTGGTTAATGATAAAGAAACTAGCTTGACCTATCTAGCATGGGAGGAGGAAGGCAGAGTTAGAGAAAAGCCATGAAGCCACTGGAGATAAATGCTGGGAACTTACCTAGTAAGTCACAACTACATGGCAATATACAGATTAAGGCTTAAATTAATATAAGAATTAGCCAATAGGAAGCTAGAGATAATGGGCCAAGCAGCCATTTAGTTAATACAGCTTTTATGTGATTATTTTGGGTCTAAATTATCTGTGCGGCCAGGAACCAACAAGTGGCCTTCTCCAATAAATAAATAATGAATTCTGTATCATCTGGTATAAATTCAGTAGTTTAAAATACAAAATAACTCTTTCTGCATATTGAGAATCAATAACTATATTGGGAGGTTCTTCGAAATCCCTTAGAACCACGAGAATAGAATATGATTTTAACCAAATATCAGAATTTGTCAGAATTATAGGGGCTTTGTTCCATTTTACATAAATCTTCTGATTGTAACTGCCTTCCTGATTTACTTACATCAGTATAGAATGCAGGGGCTCCAGTATTGTGTGTTGTGTACATACAATGAGAGGAAAGATCAAATTAGCTGTCTTTATAAGTTTAAAAAAAACTTATAAAGTTTATAAGTAAAAAGTTCTATCACTTTTGGGATTAATTGTTATTAATCTCTCTCATTTTTTAGTACAAGTTCTTTTCCAGAGTTTATTGCCTTCTCATAATTTGTTAAGTTCATTATTAATAAAGGAACTATAATTTCTGCTGGATCTATTCCTACTAATTGACAACATCTCAGTTTTCCTTTTATAGTTAATTCAGAAATCTTTTCCGTGGAAAATTTTTATTTTTCTCAATTTATGTGATAATAAGATACATTCTATGTTAATATCTTCCTTCACTATTAGAATCTTCCTTCACTATTAGAATTCCTGTAGGGGAATATTTTGAGTGTAATATGACCAAAATGCAGTAAAATTTGGATACACATGATCCACATGAGCTTCCTGTAATTTCTCTTCAATCAAAGTCAATGCTTTCTCAGCTTTGCTGTTAATTTCTTGGAACTATTTAAGTCTTTGTTAGCCTTTAAGATTCTGTTTAAATAAAGTATTTGATTAGGTTTTATCCCAAAAGTGGGTCATAGATTGTAAACGTGTCCTTATAATCATTGGAAGTAGTTAAAAGTCTGCAATTGATCTCTACTACTTTATGCTTTTTGTGTTTTAATTTTTGTAACTCTATTTTATAACAAGATAAATGATAGAATCTCCTTTTTATATTTTTAGGGATAATTTGTAATCCCCAAATAGGCATTTTTTTTTTTGCTTCTTCAAACATTCTTTCTAAAGTATCTACATTTGTATCAGATAGCAAAATGTCCTCCATGTAATGGTAAACTGTTGATTCAGAAAATTGTTTGTGTCTTATTTCCAATGACTGACTTACAAAATATTGGCACAGAGTGAGGCTGTGTTAACAATCCCTGTGGGAGAACCCTCTATTTATATATTTTAGTAGGCTAAGAATTATTACAAGTAGGCACTATGAAGGTAAATTGTTCTCTTTTCTTTCCAAAGGAATAGTGAAAAAACAGTCTTTTAAATCAATAACTATAAGAGAACACCCTTTAGGCAATATGGAAGGCAAAGGAATTCCAGTTTGCAGAGGGGCCCATTGGTTTAATCACCTTATTAACAACTCTTAGGTCTGTCACCATTCTCTCTTTACAGATTTCTTTTTAATAACAAGTACATGAGAATTCCAAGGGCTAGTTGATTTTTCAATATGCTGAGAATTCTTTACAAGCTGTTGTAATGCCTACAGCTTCATTATTGTTAGAGGCCACTGTTTAACCTATATAGGTTTCTTAGTTAACAATTTTAAAGGTAGGGCTATTGGTACCTCTGAAAGCTTTCTAGTTGTTTTGTGCTCTGCACAGCCTGAATTGCTTGTGATTTTTTTGTTGTATTGATTATTTGCTGGATTTTCAGAGGTAATAACAAAATAACTAACAAAAACTCGTGGGAAGTCATCTTGAGAGTTAAGGACTCTAAAAGTTACTGGCAATGCTAAATTCTTTGCCTGTACCCTCCTCTCCTTGATTATCAGTTCTGACATGTTCCTCAATTGATCAAAATATTTTTATCATTGTCTTTTGTAAATCCTGAATTTCTTAATCTGTGAATATTTTAATGCTTTCAACAAATCAATTAATTTCTGGTTCTCATTCTGCACCTGTGATTTCAAGGTTTTAAATATTTCCATTAATGGTATCTTCTCATCCTAAGAGATTATTTTGATGGCATGTAGTTTGGCTTCCTGGAGGATGTCTTATCTGTTTGCTTATAGTAACTTTTCAACAGATTTTGTCATTTTTAACAGCATGAATTTTTTTCAGATAATCTTTCCGTACCATTTTGTAAGATTCCATAAAGCATTGAGTTTTGCCTGTCAAATTAAGGTAATCATTTTCAATAGTGTAAATCTTTAAGCTAACATCTTATTATCAGTCTGTAAAAATGTTTCATTCCTAAAAGTTTTTCATTCTTGACTCTGTTATCAAATCATTTCTTTAAGAATAACACGAAGAACAAAACTAATAGCCACCATGGCCACAAAAATATATGTACCAGGTAGGTCATATAGCTCTTGCAGAAATTCATTCACAGTAGAAACAAAAAGGTTTGTTAAATTCCTGGATGGTCATATTATGTGCAATTATCATGGGTCTGAGTTAAAATTTTTTCTCATTTTTTTATTAAAAATTTCCATCTCCTCACCTCCTCCCCCATCCCTCCCCTCCCCTCCACCCATACCCCCACTCCCTCCCTCTCCAGGTCAAAGAGCCATCAAGGTTCCCTACACTATGTTAAGTCCAAGGTCCTCCCAACTCCCCCCAGGTCCAGGAAGGTGAGCATCCAAACAGTCAAGGCTTACACAGAGCCTGTCCATGGCCATAGAATCAAAGCCCATTGCCATTGTCCTTGGTTTCTCAGTCAGCCTCCACCGTCAGCCACATTCAGAGAGTCCGGTTTGATCTCATGTTCCATCAGTCCCATTCCAAGTGGTCTTGGTGATCTCCCGTTAGTTCTGTCCCACTGTCTCAGTAGGTGAAAGCACCCCTCACGGTCCTGACTTTCTTGCTCATGTTCTTCCTTCTTCTGCTCCTCATCAGGACCTTGGGAGCTCAGTCCCATGCTCCAGTGTGGGGCTCTGTCTCTATTTCCATCCAACTCCAGATGAAGGTTCTATAGTGATATGCAAGATATTCATCAGTATGGCTATAGGATCTGGCCTTTCCAGGCTCCCTCTCCTCAGCTGCCCAAGGAACTAGCTGGGGGCATCTCCCTGAATACCTGGGAATCCCTCTAGAATCAAGTCTCTTGACAACCCTAAGATGGCTCCCTTAATTAAGATATATACTTGCTTGCTCCCATATCCACCCTTCCTATATCCCAAGCATCCCATTCCCCCAAGCTCTCCCTATCCTCCCCTTCACACTTTTCTCTCCCCATATCCCCTTGCCACCATTCCACCCCACCCCCAAGTTCCCAATTTTTGCCCAGAAATCTTGTCTACTTCCAATATCCAGGAGGATAACTATATGTTTTTTCTTTGAGTTAACCTTCTTATTATCTTCTCTAGGATCATGAATTATAGGCTCGATGTCCTTTATTTATGGCTAGAAAACAATTATGAGTGAGTACATCCCATGTTCATCTTTTTGGGCCTGGGTTACCTCACTCAGGATGGTGTTTTCTATTTCCATCCATTTGCATGCAAAATTCAAGATGTCATTGTTTTTTACCGCCGAGTAGTACTCTAATATGTATATATTCCACACTTTCTTCATCCATTCTTCCACTGAAGGGCATCTAGGTTGTTTCCAGGTTCTGGCTATTACAAATAATGCTGCTATAAACATAGTTGAACAAATGCTTTTGTAATATGATTGGGCATCTCTTGGGTAAATTCCCAAGACTGGGATTGCTGGGTCCTGGGGTAGGTTGATCCCGAATTTCCTGAGAAACCTCCACACTGCTTTCCAAAGCGGTTGCACAAGTTTGCATTCCCACCAGCAATGGATGAGTGTACCCCTTACTCCACATCCTCTCCAGCAAAGGCTATCATTGGTGTTTTTGATTTTAGCCATTCTGACAGGTGTAAGATGGTATCTCAACGTTGTTTTGATTTGCATTTCCCTGATTGCTAAGGAGGTTGAGCATGCCCTTAAGTGTCTTTTGGCCATTCGAACTTCGTCTGTTGAGAATTCTCTGTTCAGTTCAGTGCCCCATTTTTTAATTGGGTTCATTAGCATTTTAAAGTCTAGTCTCTTGCGTTCCTTATATATTTTGGAGATCAGACCTTTGTCTGTTGCGGGGTTGGTAAAGATCTTTTCCAAGTCAGTAGGCTGCCTTTGTGTCTTAGTGACAGTGTCCTTTGCTTTACAGAAGCTGCTCAGCTTCAGGAGGTCCCATTTATTCAATGTTGCCCTTAATGTCTTCTCCTGGGGTTATATGTAGGAAACGGTCTCCTGTGCCCATATGTTGTAGAGTACTTCCCATTTTCTGAATCTGAGTTAAAATTTTTAAATTCATTTATTAATCAAATTAATTTACCTGTGATATTATTATCAGAAAATTATTTTAGGTATAATAATCTTGATTGATCAGTAGGTGTCACAGTTGAGGCAGTAAGGCATGTCCTAACCTTTTGTGTCTGGGTGGCTGGGAACAAAATTTCTGTCTTGTTTATAAAATAGCACGGATCATCTGAGTCATGAATCTACATAATCCCTAGAAATACTTTAGAAAAAAAGTAGGACTTCTATACCCACAAAAACAGGAGGCAATTGGAGTTTCTTGGTAGCTGCATTTTTTTTTCAGATAGGCTCACTTTGTTAGCAGTATGCAGAGACATGACTCCTTTAAGAGAAGGATTCCCAACTCAGAATTAGCAGCAAAACCAGTGCAGCTATTTAAGTGAAGGAAACATGAAGTGTTCTTACTCTTCTGGGAGTCTGCATTTTAATGGGGTTTGTGAGCAGCTTAATGGCAACATAGACCCACTGCATCTCTGGAGCTGAGGCAGTGAACATGGCTCATAGAGCTGGTGGTGAATGTACCTCCACCATGCTGGGCTGGATGGAACCAACAGGCAGGAGCATGGAGTTGATCCTAGCCATGGCCTGCTTAGCAAAAAAATAAATAAAAGGAACTCCTTAAAAGGATTTCAAATACACAATATGAGAGATTCAAACATAATGACCTCTAAACAAGACACAGTGTATTTAAAAATGTACGTAGGCTTGGGAGAGTGTTGAAAGGAGAATAGACAATTTTAAAAAGACAGTCGTAGATTAAGGAAGTCAGGACCGTGAGGGGTGTGTTCACACCATTGAGATGGGGGGACAGATCTAACAGGAGACCACCAAGTCCAGTTGGAATGGGACTGATGGAACAGGGGACCAAACCGGACTCTCTGAATGTGGCTGACGGTGGAGGCTGACTGAGAAACCAAGGACAAACCGATGGGCTTGAACTCTACAGCATGAATGGGCTCACTGTGAGCCTTGTCAGTTTCGTTGCTCACCTTCCTGGACTTAGGGGGAGTTGGGAGGACCTTGGACTTAACATAATGAAGGAACCCTGATGCTCTTTGGGTTGGAGAGGGGGCCGAGTGGGGGTATGGGTGGAAGGGAGGGGAGGGAAGGGGGAGGAGAAGGGGAGTAGGTGGAAATTTTAATAAAAAAATGAGAAAAAAATAAAAGAAAAATAAAAAAAGAAAAAGAATAATAAAATACATATTAAAAAGTAAATAGAGTAAAAAATAAACCACATAGAAAAGAAAATATACAAAAAGTCTAGATTATGTTTATTATTACTTTTCTTTGATTTTAAATTGTGAATGAGTTAAGTACAGAGACACATTTCAAAGTATGGATAGCTAACCTAAAACAACACATATATCTTAAAGATATCTTGACATCAAAATTGAGTTAAAGGCTATGTTACTTTGGAAATGAGGTTCTGCTATTTCCAAAGAGGATGGGAACCTGTGGATTCCTTCCAGACTAATGTGGTTTGACAGAACAAGACTCCTGAAAGTTATCTGTGAACCCTAAATAAGCAGAACCCAATAAGCAGAAAAATTAGTTTGCAGAAACTACATCCAAATTTCCAAAATGATTGTTTATAAAAGTTTGTTTTCATTTTAGGGGAGATATGATATAGTAATTAATACTTTGTTTTGGTATGAATCTTGATTTAATGATACAAACATAAGGTCAATTTTTATATGTATATTTCTACTCTTATTTAAGGTATTAGGTTTATACAGCTCATTTAAAAAAGAAAGTATAATTAGAATTACAGATTAATAGGTAGTCATTTATAATAATCAAGCATGTAGTCATCTTAGTTAGGTTTCCTAGATATACAGAGATATATTTCATATAGATAATTTTCAAACCTTCAAAGACCTACAAGATGTGGCATTTAATATTTTAAAAACTTGACAGTGAGACAAGTCTGCTTCAGGCAATACCAATTACTTCAGAGAGGTTGATGAACATTGAAAAAATTCATTATGAAATTTGCCTTCATATAACAAGGATAGCCATTTGGGCAAGAAGCTGCTTTTGCCTGGATGGCTCAATAGTATGCTATATAAACTGAGCATGCAGGACCCACAGAAAAATAATTGCTAAACTTTCCAAAAAATAGAATGGTTCTTTGGGGTTGCTCCTTCACAGAAGAAACTTCCAGACATTTTGCAAGATACAAATGAAAGCAACTGATAAACTTTTCCATTACAAAGCAGAAGAGAGCTTCGAATTTTCTGCTTTATGGAAAAGTCTGCTGGTTAATATGGGCTTGTAGGCTAAAGATAGATGCCCCAATATTACAGAAAAACTTCGGGTGACTGTCCAGGTAGCAAGGTATCTCTGTAAATTTTACAGTTTTGGAAGTTGCTTACAAGGTACTTGCTGCTTACTTAGGTAATATTATATCCTTCTGTGGCCTTGTTGGAGTTGACAAATATATAGTTATATAATATATATAATTATATAATATATATAATATAGTTATAATAAAAGATAAATTAGACATGAAACTTTAGACTCACAAAAAAGACATTGTAACTGTAATTCTTATTTGATACTTATTTTTTATATGTATTTTACTATGTTAAAGTTAAAACCTTATATTTAGACAGAAAATGGGAGATGATGTGGGATTCCGCTCTGTATGCTACAATTATCTTTCATTACCATTGGTTAATAAAGAAATTGTTTCAGCCTATGGTCAAGCAGAATATAGTCAGACTAGAAAAGATATTGGGAAGAGGAAGGCAGAGTCTGGGATACAGCATGTAGCTGCCAAAGGAGAAAGATGCCAGAACTTTTACTTGTAGAATATAGCCCCATGGTAATACACAGATTAAATAGAAAAGAGTTCATTTAAAGATGCAAGAGGTAGCCGGGCGGTGGTGGCGCACGCCTTTAATCCCAGCACTCGGGAGGCAGAGGCAGGCGGATCTCTGTGAGTTCGAGACCAGCCTGGTCTACAAGAGCTAGTTCCGGGACAGGCTCCAAAGCCACAGAGAAACCCTGTCTCGAAAAACAAAACAAAACAAAACAAAAAAAAAAAAAAAAAAAAAAAAAAAAAGATGCAAGAGGTAGCTAAGAATACACCTAAGCTTTCAGCCCAGAAGTGTTGTAACTAATATAGCTTCTGTGTGATTGTTCAGGTCTGGGGGACTGGAAACAAAAGAGCAGTCTCCTACTAGACTCTAGTTTTTGTTAGCCTAATACCATGAGCAATTGCATGCCATGTTTTATAAGTAGATGCGTAATGATCTCTTCAATGTCCATAATCCTAATTATAACTGACAGAAAAACAGAACAGATCCCATTTGTTTTCAAGGAATCTTCCTTTGCTATGTGAAGCTAAGAAAGCTGTTTACAGCCAATATAAAGAGTTTTGAGTAATTTTCAGGAAGTGAATTTAGGCTTCACTGATCGTACCCCCCAACACATAAGAAAATATTAGGTACATATGAAGTTTAATGTTTTAGCAAATGCCTTCAATCTTATTTATTTAAATAGCCAAGTGACATAAAAATATTAAGTGTAGGAGTAAATGCCTATCGTAAAATCCTCTGAAACCATGGAACAGTGGCAGTCAAGTTTCCAAATTCTTTGACACATAGAATGTAAAGTTGACTCTTTTAACCTAGGTAAGCATTTAGACTTTTGCTTTGCAATAGTGAGATGATGGCAAAATGGCTGAGTATGAGTTCACTTCCTTTTCCCTGTGAAACATACATTTAACATCATTGGCGAAAACACTAAATGAATAGCTTTTCTCCTATTTTCAAAATCTCATTTTCCTACAATGAACTTGGAAAAATATATTCATGCTTCTGAGTTGTTATATATTAAGGATCAACTCATTTAGTCTTCCGTAGATAAATATACACATAAACCATGTTTTATTGAAGACATTTATGTGAAGTGTGAAAATGGATAACTAAGAATATTTTACAACCCAATTTCAAAAGGTCATCTTTCTAATTTAATTTCTTAGAATATGTAAAAATTTGACAGTGCCATTATTTAGTGAAAATGTTGGTTCAACACACTGAACAAATTAACAAATGCTCTGATACGTATCCCATTGAAACATTGATTTTCCCCATACAAATCAAGGAGTTAGAATCTGTATAATGTCATGCAATTTCACAGCTCAGGTCTTCAAAGAGATTTTAATCCCATTGAAAGAAGTATCCTAATATATTGTATTTATGTTCAACCTCTTCTTACTCCAAACTCTTCTCTACGTTTGTGTATGTCCTTTTAAGAAATTGATCACTTTGGTCACAAAACACTGGATATAATCATCTAACGGCAATGATCTGAACAGCTGCTTACTGTGAGGCCGTATGTTTCTTTTTCCTGAACCTTGCAGTACAGAGCACCATACCAGACAAGGTCATTCTGGAAATATTAGTAAGTGGCAGAAAACAATTTTCCTGTGCAAGACTGACAATGCCTGCAACCTTTGCTTCAGTAAGTTTAAATAATTATGTCTGCTTTATTAATGACAACTTTTTTCTTGATCTAACATGATAAATAAGATTTCCTTTTAAAAACTCCACATCATGAAATTACGTGCACTTTTACAAACCATTTGGTCTTGAATGACTTTTCACTTCTCTACTTCCACAATACTCTGTAACCAATACATAATCCCATTATAATCTCAACTACTAAAGCTTTATTAAGATTAGGACAATCTTGATGGAATACACGATAGGTGTTGAATTTACCTATGCACTATCATTGAAAAATATTGATATCCCCTCAGGCATCTCCTTCCATCCATAAAAAGCCACACTGAATTGGACCAACTTTGTGGAACCTGTATTCTCTGATCTCCTCTAGCCTGACAGTCAATGGGCTGGTATTTTTTGTGTGTGGTGGGGAATGTACTCTCCATGTCAGCCCCATCTATTCCCCCAGTATTCCATGCTCCATGTTAATAACAACTAAGTAGTAATTATGAATGAGGTGTCTAGAAGAGAAAAGAAGTAGGTGAAGTTAAAAGGTTGAATAAGAGTGCGAACTGGTGAGATGTTCTTTCCTAAAAAGAACATTCGAAAAGAGTGCACACAGATTCCTGCCATTTCCTCTCTATTAGAGTCTGAAATGAGGCAAGTCAGAAGATGGCACCATGCTTATCTTTTCCTTACATAACAGTCTCAAAAACTAAGTTGCATGCGGAAAGGAATATTGCCCTCTCAGACTCTCAGTATAAAGACTAGTCTCGTGTCCAATTAAATATGTGGCCTTGAGCCTGAATACTAGTTATTGATATCTCAAAATTAGCTCAGTAATTCAGTGTGTAGCCAACATTGGTAGCCAGTGACATAAAGGGAAATGAGAGGGTAATAAGAAGAACATTCACTTTATGATTTATTTGGCAGTGGAAGAGATAGGGGTGTGTTCAGAAATAGTTATAGGACCTCAAACACCTTGGCATTTGATACTGCAAAGGAGAGTGTTGATATTGTTACTAATCTTAGTTCTGGAGTGGGCTGCCCAATGTGCACTCATTTAAAATGAAGTAGTGACTTAGGAATGGCTTATGGAGTTTAAAAATAGAATTGCCTTTTTAAAAATCTGCTTTAGGAGTAATTGCCTCAGTCATTCACAATAACACATCAAAATCACTTAGGCAGCCCACTCCTTATATGTCCTATTGTAAAACAGTTAAGTTGTGAAGAGACTGATTAGTATAAGATGAAATTAAGTCAAGCATGTGGCACATGAGTTAATTCTAGTGCTTCAGATGCTGAAACAGGGGATGATTTCAAGTTCAAAATTAGGAGCCGGGCGGTGGTGGCACACACCTTTAATCCCAGCACTCTGGAGGCAGAGGCAGATGGATCTCTGTGAGTTTAAGGCCAGCCTGGTCTACAAGAGCTAGTTCCAGGAAAGGCTCCAAAGCCACAGAGATACCCTGTCTCGAAAAACCAAAAAAAAAAAAAAATTAGGAATATGTACCAAATCAATGTGCCAGAAAATAATAACAAAATTCAAATAATGAGATAAGTTGATTGTAGAAAAATTTTGTTGGATTGAGATAAATATATAGGCAAATATTATAATCTAAATGTCATAAATAACAATTTCTCAAAATAATCAGTGGCTTTTTTTAAACGTGAAAAATGTAAGAATTTCAGAAACTCTGCTATTGTGTACTCAGAGACTTTTGTTCCTCAGTTTGGAGGAATGAGAGAATTTACTAAGGAGGAATAGGCATTGCAATCTCCTTTTCCTTGTCGGACAGAATTTCAAGCACAAGGGACATTGATGTCATGGCTTGTCTACCATTGGGTAAAGTGTTCTAAAAAATTTACACATATATCTTAATGTTCCTCTGTAAAGTTCAAGGAAATAATCACTGTTAAAAATATTACACACAAAATATTTACCATAAGAAAAAGGTGTGTCATGGAAAATTTCATAAGATTTGTTGACTATGCCAATAGTACCTAAGTAATAAATAAAATACCACTGAATTGATACACTAGATTTTATGGTGGTTACTTGGATGATGCTCAAAAAACACAAAGCCCAAAGAAGGGTATGCTTCAGTTACCTCTGAACTTTTTTCTCTTTATTATTATCTTGAACTCAAACATTGACAGTTCTATTGTTTTACTCATTCTAGATTTGTGATAAGTGAGAAATGATAAAGCTATAAGATATGCTAATATGTGCAGAGAATTTGAATCTTAAAATTGACACACTGACATTATTGACTTGATTGAAGAAAGTTGATATTTGCATTGAAATTTGAACTTCATATGAAAGACTCTAATATCCCTCAAAAACCAAATTCTCAAAATAACCTATGTACTACCAAAAATGAAAATATACTATCTGAGCCGTAATAGTAGTAAACAAGTGAGACTTGAATTTGTTTCACATAGTGTTGAAGGTGAATCATGTCTTAATGATCATTGCAACAGCAAGGATATGTGATTAGCAGTGTCTAAACTCACAGTAAGTATACAGAGTCCTTACAAGATTGTCCATTTGGTTTAACACCTATTTTTTTTTTTTTTTTGGTTTTTTGAGACAGGGTTTCTCTGTAGCTTTAGAGCCTGTCCTGGAGCTAGCTCTTGTAGACCAGGCTGGTCTCGAACTCACAGAGATCCGCCTGCCTCTGCCTCCCGAGTGCTGGGATTAAAGGCGTGCGCCACCACTGCCCAGTTTAACACCTATTTTTGCAAATATAATTTTGCTTGACTATAACTATGTCTCTTGGTTTATGCACTCTCTACAACTGTTTTTATGATACAAAAATTGTGTTGATGGTTATAATAGAAAATTTTATGATTTATAAGACTAATATTTAACATAAATAGTTATCTATCCCTAATATAGTAGATGAAAATAAAGGTTAGTGTCCTGGATTCCTTATTTTTGGTAGTAACTTTGAATAAATTTGTCCTCTTCCTTAGGATGTTTAAGGACTATTTATACAATATAGTTTGAGTTTGCTTTAAACTTGTATTTTGAGTTTATTATAATATACTTTCTAACAAATTTGCAAAATTTATTTAATGGTATAATATATACACTTCTATTTAAATATTACAAATTCCTTAATCATCAACATATTTACCCTAGTGAGAGTTAAATTTGCAAAATTTATTTTAGAGGTACAATGCACACATTTAAAATATTATACATTCCTTAATCATCATATTTACCCCAGTAAGAGCTATTATTTAGTCAAAATGTCCATCTCTCACTGCTGTAAAAATTATCTACATGATCAATCCAGAATATCAAATTTCTCAAACCACATTCTATTAATTGCATTCTTCCTTCAAAATGCATATTTATGTTTTACAACTATTTTTAATTAAGTAATTAGATAATTTGCATTGCTTTTCTTGGTAACCAACAGAAGTGAACCACATAGTTCTTAATATAAATATTTTCTGTTAACTCTACATTATTTATAAAAAGAAATCACCAAATCTGTCATAACTACAAGTTACAGTGTTAGGACATTTCATATTAGGATTTTCTCTTTCTTTTGGCAGTGCTGGGGTTGGTGGAACAAATACATCTCTTGCTAGTTTTACAATTTGATTGGACCACATTCATTTGCTGGGCTGATTAGGTTGACAGAAGTTAATGGCACAGGTCTGTCCAGGCTTTGCTTTCCATTGGGCCCATTTTCTATGCACTTCCTTACTGACAAGGGAACAACATTTGGCAATGACACAGTAAATAGCAAGGTTTAGCATTGCCCAGGGACTGTGTGAGTGCTTAATGAGCCATTTCATTTGGTTAATGTCTTACTCTTTGCTCTGTGATGTTCGGTCAGTGGGCAAATTACAACTATAAAGTCTAAGGCTGCCACATATATCTCTGGAAATGAAGTCTGGGTTTTTGTCTTTGTCGTCTTATTTTGAATAACATTTTCTCTTGCCAGTTTTTAGGAGACAATTCTGTCAGGATGGCAAACACTGTCTTTTGTAATGGCTTATTTGAACATTACTACTTCTAAAATACTTTTGTGTTGTATCTTTCTCTTGGACTCCACTTCCAGTTGTAACTTATTCCCCTGGGAAATGTTGAAAAATGTTTGTAGGTTACAATGTTAACTCAGTGACAATAATCATGTTCATTGTGTGATAATAATAATAATAATAATAATAATAATAATAATTCAGTGATATAAAACATTAAATATTTTAGAATATGAAAAGAAATGAACTGGTTAAAAAAGGAGAGTTAAATAACTCCATCCAATATCTGATTGCAATTATATGTTTGTATGATTAACTTTTAACATGCATAAAACAGCAGTCTTCAGCCCTGTGGTCTTTTATCATTCTCATCACCTATGGGGGTTATGACGTTGCTCCTACAAAGCCATGATGGCACAATGAAAGCAAGGTACTTCAGTGTTGGACTCCTTGTGCTTATGTAATTTTATACCAATTATCACTAGTGAACTCTAAGGTATCTTTATTCTCATTTGTCATTTTGTTACTGAAAATAGAAACCAATTTTAACTATACAGGAAATAGACAGGAAAATATTATTTCTTTTTTAAAACTACTGTTTTAATGTATTAAAACATAAAAGTCAATGATCGGATTAATGCTATTGGAGGAATATTATAATGCAGATCATTAAAGAAAAATACAAACCAATTCATTAGAACATCAATATTATATGTGTGTGTGTGTGTGTGTGTGTGTGTGTGTGTGTGTGTGATACATATGTGATGTGGGATTCCCTTCTGTATGTTGTGAATATCATTGGTTAGTAAAGGAACTGCTTTGGACCTATAGAAGAGCTATAGGGGAACAGAGCTAGGTGGGAAAAACTAAACTGAATGCTGGGAGAAAGGAGGTGGTGTCAGACTGAAGCCAAGGAACTGCCACCAGAGACAGATGTTGCAGCCTTGATGGTAGGCCAAGAGACTCATGGTAAAATATAAAACTGGATATGAATTAAATTAAGATGTAAGAGTTAGCCAATAAGATGCTAGAGCTAATGGGCCCAGAAGTCATTTAAAAAAAATACAGTTTCTGATGGAAGATTCTCATTGGCTAATAAGCAAACTGCCTTGGCTTTTTGATAGGGCAAAATTTAGATAGGTGGAGTAGACAGAACAGGAAAAAGGAAGTGAGGTAGATGGCTCAGACAGATGCCATGCCTCTCTTAAGTTAGTCAGACTGCCATGCCTCTCCTCAGAGAGAGAGAGATGCCATGAAGCCAGCCACCAGGCCAGACGTGATGCAGCTCCAGCCCTAGATGGACGTACATTAGAATCTTTCCGGTAAGGCATCATTTCATGGTTCTACACAGATTATTAGATATGGGTTAATCAAGATGTGAGTAAGAGGCTGAAACTAATGTGCCAGGCAGTGCTTTAAAGAATACAATTTATGTGTTGTTATTTTGGGGCATAAGCTAGCCAGTGGCCAGGAGCAGGGTGGCGGGAAGCTGCCTGCAGCTCATCACTACAAGTTTCTGCATTTAAAAAATACAGTGTGATTATTTTGGTTCTGGGTGTCTGGGATGAACAAGCAGTCTCCTGCAACACATATGAGTGAATATATATATATATATATATATATATATATATATATATATATATATGCATAATTTATGTGAGATATATATGTTTAGCTATAGCTATATGTTTAGAATATTTTATCTTTATCATATTTGACACTTTGATACACAAACATATAATGCATCTAATTACTGTCATCTCTCAGCTTGTATCATCTTCCTTATTATTTTCCTCTTTATTGCAAGTAATTATTTTAAAATTAATTCATTATTTACTTTTAAATGATATAGTGCTACTGTATTTACAGGGTAAAGTGTGGTATTTTGATGTAACTGTACATTGTACAATGATATGTTCAGGATATTTAGGTTATTAAGATCTCAAACATTTGCATTTTTGTACTGAGAACATCCAAAACATTTCTTATATGTCACATGTATTGTCTTGTACCTGTAATCTCAGGATGCAGAAGGACAAAATTAGTAGATTGTCATGAGTTTGAATATATAATGAACTGTAGAATGAAGTTCATATTAAAATAAGCATGCAAAAGCCCTTTTTCTAGTTCTCTTGACACTACATTTTAAACTAGAATCACCATTTACCGAATAAGGGAACTTGAATATTTACATTTTTAAAGAATATTGTCTTCCTCCCTCTCCTTAACAATAAAAATGACTTACAAATTCTCCTAAGATATATGTGCATTTGAGAATACTAGTGATCCTAATGAGTATTTTCCCTCTAGCATTCCAAATGGTCTTTATATATATTTTTTCATGGCATTGTTTTTGCATAAAATATAGGCAATATATATTGAAACTGCATGAGAACTGTATATAATTTATATTTTCAGTTAAAATTACATTAGTAATTTTATTCTTCAATATTATGATACAACTTGGATTGAGATTATATAAAAGAATTTTTAATTTCTAGTTATTTTAGGTGTTATTCAAGAATCAGATATTTCATTAGCTCATTATCTTTTTTCTGTGACAAAAGAAAGAGTGACAAGGAAAAACAAGAGAAAGGAAGGTTTATTTTTTAGCATGCAATATATTAGTAAATATTGGCTCTTATGGTGGGAAGACCTGGCAGCAGGACAATGATGTCACATTGGGTCTGCAGTCATGAAACAAAGAGGGAGGAGCTGGGACCAAAGACTTCTTCCTGAGACCCGCTTGTTCCAGTCAAGATCTCCTTTCTACAGATTCTGCAACAACACAGAGCAGTAGTACCACCTACAAAACAAATATTTAACAAAATAAGACGATAGGCGACTTTTCACATTCAAACAACAGCCAGCACTAAATTTAACAAAACCATTTTACAAGTTTTAAAAAGCATTTGTGATTATAGTTTTAATTTACTTTTTCATCAACAAATGTATAAAATATTTAAATAATTCATAAATATTTGATTCTGTTCATATTGTTTCAATATTTTTAAGTAATAACAGATTCTTTCTACATTAATAAAATTTTATATGTGTTTTAATATGTAATCAGTCTTAGTTAAGGTTCTTCTACCTGCTCAGCAATCTTCTGCTTGAATTAAAATTCTTATAATAACAGGGGTTTTGTATTTTCTTTGTCTTTCTACTATTGTTTGCTATTTTTCCAGCACATCAGACAAACAGTATTTTTTTACTAGACAAGTGTTTATACACTTATAGAGTAATTAATTCATAACTTAGTGATCCATGGAAGTTTTTCATTTTCAGTGAATTTTATATAAATACTAAAGTTTTGGTTTTATATGCTATTTAGTAAGACATTGTGTTTAACCTAAATCATATTAGTAGATGCATTTATTCCTCCTGGAATACATGAAACCTTAACTTTAGTTGCTCAAAAAATTAAAATTTTTTTGAGTCTGTAAGTGCAAAATATGTTGTTGTAACTATTGAAAGCACTCACAGAAGTGGCCCAGGGAACATGCATTTTCCACCTTTGTGCTTTATTTTCTTTACCATGTAGCTTGCCCAGTTTTCCCTACAGAGAGAATTGCCATACATTCAAATTTGAGGATATTGGCAAAAATTACTTTAGCTTTGCTCATATTAAATGAAATTCAACCCATCACATCCTTACAATAAAAAGGAGGAAAAGAAGAAAATGGATTAAATCTGGACTGAGAATGTTATACCAGGACCAAGTTGGTTAATGAGACTAGTTATATGTGCTTTATGCTTTTGATTAAGATGCCACAGCACATTGAGAAAGATGGAAGAGTGTCTAAGGATCATCCCAAGATATAACTTCTGGTCCCCATATTCATATGCACAATGTATCCAAGAACCCACCGCATTCAAGAATGCAAACAAGAAAATAAATGTGTCTTGGGAAAAGGGAAAAGATAATAATGAAGAAGAAAATACTCCCCAATCTTCATTATGTAACATTTCGAACTTTTTTTCTCCCCAACCCCCCACGGGTGTTTATTTACTATTTTAAAGAGAAAAAGTTATTTGGGGATACAGTTTGGATGATTCACTTCTCATAGTTTTCAGGAGGACATGGGTTCCAGAAAGGGGATAACCGCTACAGAGGCATGAGGAAGGGGGACTACAGACTTTGGGACATCTCTGGACAGGGTGCTTGGTAGCCTAGAAGGCCAGAGCTGCAGAATATATAACGGGTTTCTGCGGTACTCAATGGTACCACATGAGAGTGGGGTCTGTTTCAGATCCCTCAGGCTCTGCTGGCCACACTGGGGAGGAGTCTGTCCATAGCGTCAGAAGATGATTTCAATCTCAATGTTTAAAAAGTAATAGAATGCTTTATTTTTGTGGATTTTGTTTATTTATTTTTGTCGTTATTTTTATATTTGCCAGTGGAGTGTGTTTTGATTAGATTCATGGGTTTTTCAATATACTTAACCTTATTTCTCTTAACTGGATCTGTTGCTTCTGTTCACCACTTTCACTGATGAATTGACCTAGCTTGTAATGAAAAAATGAAGCACAATTCAAACCCTCATATAAAACCTAGGAGGAAAATTCTTAAAAAGCTTGCTGTGGCTTACATTGTCATAATATCAGGGAAAGACAAAGACATCACAAGAAAACAAAACCCTGCGAAACCAATATTGCTTATGATCAGAGGTGAATAAATCATTAGCATAATACTAGCAAATCAAACACAAATAAAAACAAAACAACTGCACACAACTCCCAAATGAAATTTATCTCAGAAATACAATGTCGTTTCTGCTTACAATAATGACAATTAATTTAATAAAGAAAAAATACTGCAGAATTGTCTCAATGAAGGTGAACCCAAAGAAAAACATATAGTAATCCTCCTGGATATTGGAAATAGACACGATCGCAGGGCAAAAATTAGAACTTGAGGGTGGTGCGAGACGGGGCCAAGGGAAGATGGGGAGAGAAAAGCGTGAAGGGGAGAATGGGTGGAGCTCGGAAGAATGGGATGCTTGGGATACAGGAAGGGTGGATATGGGAACAGGGAAACATATATCTTAATTAAGGGAGCCATCTGAGGGTTGTCAAGAGACTTGACTCTAGAGGGGTTCCCGGGTTTCCAGGGAGACGCCCCCAGCTAGTTCCTTGGGCAGCTGAGGAGAGGGAGCCTGAAAAGGCCAGTTCCTATAGCCATACTGATGAATTTCTTGCATATCACCATAGAACCTCCACCTGACGATAGATGAAGAAAATGACAGAGCCCCACGTTGGAGCACCGGACTGAGCTCCCAAGGTCCTGATGAGGAGCAGAAGGAGAGAGAACATGAGAAAGAAAGTCAAGACCGTGAGGGAACCTCCATCTGGCGATAGATGGGGAAAATGACTGAGCCCAACATTGGAGCACTGGACTGAGTTCCCAAGGTCCTGATGAGGAGCAGAAGGAGGGAGAACATGAGAAAGAAAGTCAGGACCATGAGGGGTGCGTTCACCCATGGAGACGGTGGGACAGAACTAACAGGAGATCACCAACTCCAGTTGGAATGGGACGGATGGAACATGAGACCAAACCGTACTCTCTGAATGTGGCCGACAGTGGAGGCTGACTGAGAAGCCAAGGACAGTGGCGCTGGGCTTTGATTCTTCTGCATGGACGGGCTCTGTGGGAGCCTTCTCAGCTTGGTTGATCACCTTCCTGGACCTGGGGGGAGTTGGGAGGACCTTGGTCTTAACATAGAGTAGGGAACCCCGATGGCTCCTTGGCCTGGAGAGGGAGGGGGGGTATTGGTGGAGGGGAGGGGAAGGAAGGGGGAGGAGGAGGGTAGGAGATGGAAATTTTTAAATATAAAAAAATAAACCATAAAAAAGAAAGAAAGGGGATTACACAAAATTAAAACCTTTTCATGATTCAAACATCCAGCAAACAAGAAATAAAAGAGAACACTTTCCATCTGTGACAGAAAAAAATCACACACACACACACACACACACACACACACACACACACACACGAGCTGAAATAGAGGAAAACTGCAGGTATCTCTTAGGAACAGGAATAGAGTCGGGACATCTATGTTTGACATTTTCATTCACCTCTGAGGGGACATTTGAATCAGGCCATTTAGCTGTATATTAATATTGGGCTACAGGAACAACTAAGACTTTCCCAGATGACTGTTAATGTCATAATGGGAAAGTAGCTGTAGCAAAGGCCATTGCAAAGGAATTCATCATCAGGGCAGAACTCTTCCAGGATCAGTGGTGAGAAATAAAACTACTCTGGAATGAAAGCATTCTGGCACTTGAAGGACATCTAGTCACAGGTGAGCTGATAATTACTGTGGATGGATGGTTGCTGAAAGGCAGTTAGAACACTAGGTAGATAAAAACTTGTGGGGTAAACACACAGAGCGTTTGGAGTTTGTCTACTACTTGGGGCAGGAGGGTCTGAATATGTAGAACACAGACCAGAAATCAGTATTTATTTTTTCTTTCTTATTTTTGTTTCTTTTATTTGTTTGTTTGTTTCTTCAAGACAGTTTCTCTGTATAGCCTTGGCTATCCTGTAAGTAACTATAGATTAGACTGGCCTCACACTTAAAGATCCACCTCCCATAAGGTACCTAAAGGTATACACCACCACTACCTGACTTCTCTAAAAAAATAATAAAGATTTGTTATTTAAGTTTCACTGGTCTTGTACTCACTATTTAGTCATGGCTGACCAAAATTCATGGTACTCTTTCTGCCTGTGCCTCCAGAGTGTTAAAACTATAGATATGTACTACCATATACAGCAAAAATGATAATAATAACATAAACTCTATAAAATCCAGATACTTCTTTTTGTACTGTCACACTTACAATTTTCTACTCACGGGGCATAATAATGACTTGTAATACAAGATACCACTGAAGATAAAGCTTCGAGGAGGAAGTATTAGCAAAATGACAATAGTAAATTAACTAATAGAATGGGGTGGAAACAGAATGCTCTGAAAAACATGGCTCTTTAAAAGAGGAAAGACGCAATATTCTTAAATATTTAAAAAATTGAACTACCTTCAATTAGTAGGTAGGGCAATGATATAAACACTAAAAGGAAAACTAATCCATTCAACATCTATACTTGATTCAATATTATACATTTCTTCATTTCATAGGAAAACATTGTCAGTAGAGGGAAAGGTGTATACTGCTCAGAAATTAAAACATTTTCAAATTCAACTATATTGAAAGTAACATAAACTCATCATTTTCCTTTTAGTTTTTTTTGTTTTGTTTTGTTTTGTTTTTTTAGGTGTGAACCCGGGTTCCCCCTCTCTCCTCTTCTCCTTCCCATTCAGTCCTCAGAGGGACTAAGGTTTCCTTGGAGAGTTAACAAATTGGTATACCAAGTTGAGGTAAGACCAAACCCTTCCCCAAGTATCACTGCTGAGTAAGTTATCTCACCATAGGCAATGGGCTCCAAAAGCTGGTTTATGTACTGAAATAAGTCCTTGTCCCATTGTCTGCGATCCCCCCAACAGATCAAGACACATGACTGTCACACACATTCAGAGGGCCTATTTCAGTCCCATGAAGTTTCCCCCGGTGTCAGTCCAGAGTCCTTTAGCTTCCACTAGCTAAGGTCAACAGTCTCTGTAGTTTCCCCCATCATGATCTTGATCTACGTTGCTCATATGATCCCCCCTCCCTCTCTTGAACAGAAATCCAGTAACTCAGCCTAGTGCTTGGCTGTGGGTCGGTCACTGCATTTGTTTTTATCAGTCACTGGATGTAGGTTCTATGATGACAATTAGGGTATTCACCAATCTGATTACAGAAGGCCAGTTCAAGCACCCTCTCCACTATTGCTAGGAGTCATAGCAGGGGTCGTCCTTGTGGATTCCTTGAAATTTCCCTAGAACCTTCTCTTTACTGTTATCCAAATAGAGTGAAGAAGGAACTCTGAATAAGGTAAAATATCAGAAACATACAACTCTGACATAACAAACAACTAAGTAGGTCTATTAGGAGCTCACAGAAACTGAAGTGCAACCATGGAGGAGCCTTCATGGGTCAGTAATAGTTCCTCTAGATAGATGGTATGGTTGTTTAGCTTGGGATTTTATAGCACTCCCAACAGTGGGAATGGGAGGCATCTATGACATTTTCCCTGATCTTAAGACCATTTTCCTTCTACTGGGTTGCCTTTTCCAGCCTTGATATGAAGGTTGGTGCTTAATCTTACTGTATCTTGTTATAATATGTTTAGTTGATATCACTGGGAGGCCTGCTCTTTTCTGAAGGGAAACAGATGATCAGAAGATCTGAGGAAGAAAGGAGCTGGGAAAAGTAGACAGAGGGCAGGCTATGGTTAGGATGTATTTCATGTGAGAAAATAAATGAAACAAAAAATATTCATTATTAAAAAAGAAGTAAATTTCTCAATAAACTTGGACATATAATTTATAAATTGAAAGATCAGATGTCAAGTCTGTATCTAAATAGAAAGTAACCTCTCTAATATAAGGGAAATGAGACTGAACCAAGACAGCAGTATCAAAATAATCATAATTAAAGAAAAAGTCCTAAAATTCCTTTGTTACCCTAGAGTAGTAATTCTCAACTTTTGGACTGTAAGCCACACAGTGGTTGTGTATCAGATATCGAGAATATCAAATATTTATATTAAGATTTATAACAGCAAAATTACAGTTAGGAAGTAGTTATCAAAATAGCTTCATAGCTGTTATTAAAAGGTTACAGCATTAGGAAGCTTGAGAACCACTGTAGTAGAGTTTTGAAGCTACTTTAATCTTAAAAATGTAAACATTTATTTTATATAAGTATATAAAATCCAATAACCTCAAATAAGGAAAAAAATACCATTTTTGTCTTTCTGAGACTGGCTTAATTTACTTAATATGTTTATTTCTAGCTGCATACATTTTCCAGATCATAATTTATTCTTCTCTGTGACTGAGAAAATTTTCATTGTGTATATATAACACATTTATATTTTCTTTATTTATTCTCCAATTTTGGGCATATAGGTAGTTTCACAAAGAAGTTATTTTGAATGGTTTTACAATAAACAATGATTTTCAGGTATCTTCATGCTATGCTGATTTAGAATCCCTTGAGTATACTCTGTAATGATACAATTAGGTCATATTTTGATTTATTTTATGAACTTAAAATTTTTGAGCAATCTTCCTATTGATTTCTCCAATCCCAGACTAGTAGACATTTCGCATCCCTATGGTCAGCATATAAATGTTCTTTGTATTAGACAATTATAAAGAATAACCACTTCAAACTTGTCCTTTTTTTTGAGACAGGATTTCTCTGTGTAAAGTCCTAGCTGTCCTGGAACTAGCTCTTGTAGACCAGACTGGCCTCGAACTTGTAGAGATCTGCTTGCCTCAGCCTCCTGAGTGCTGGAAGAAGGCATGTACACACATCACCCCTATGTATAAGTGACATATAAAGACATAAAGCAAAGATAAACCAGTCTACAGTCCATTACTGCAGAGAACCTAGACAAAAAAGCGGACCCTAAGAAAGACACACGTAGACCTAAATAATAAGAAGAAAAAGACAAGATCTCCTGAGTAAACTGGGATCATGGGGGTTCACAGGAAAGGGTAGAAGGTAAGAGGGGAGGAAGAGAGGGGAGTGGAGAAAAAACTATAGCACAATAAAAGCAGTAAAATAAAGAAAAAATAATATACACTCCATGTGAAATGTTGATAAATGTGTACATAAGCCAAAGAAGCAACTCATATATAAATGTGTAAAACAAAGGTATATAAAACAGATATGAGTTAAATACACACAGATATTTACTCATGTTATTAGTCTATTATTTAATCTAATAGAATATGATAAAAATAAAACAAGAATTCTTTTATCAAATTATAATACAATATCTTATTCTATTATAAAATATACATCACCACCCACAAAAAACATTTTATTCTATTTCATTTTATTTTATTTATAATGTTTGTGAACTGTCAAAATTAATTAATAATTAAAGTAACATTGAAATAATGGCAAGGGAGATTATTACCGGTTGGCAATGTTTTCTTTCAAAAGCTGAGTCATGGGTATACAAGTGAATTTGCTTTATAATTACTTATTGATTAAATTTTTATTTTGTGATTGACATCTAAATTGATTACAAACTAAATGATAGATAAATTGAAGATATATTTGTTTACCTTTTAATGAATTATCTATTATCAATTCAGGAAAGATTAGTCTTCAACACATTACGATGACTGATGTCAAAATGAACAGATATATTATTTTCATTTTTGTTATTCATGTTTACTTTAGTCAAATGGCTCAAATGTTGAAAAATAGAGAAAAACAGAATATCAGGTCATTTATACAAAAATAACTTAGGTTTAAATATAATTGACTATGATTCGAATTAATTTTAGCTTTCAACTTTACACAGTTTAGAACCATTTGAGAAGGAAGTTTCTATTGAAGGATTGCTCCAATCTGATTGACATGCGGGAGTATCTGTGGATGATTATCGTAACTATTCATTAATGTAGGAGGGCTTAACCCACTGTTGCTTGTAGCATTGCCTAGGGAGGAGGTCCTGTGCTTTATCACAGAGATGATAAAGTATGAGCCTGAGAATAACCCAGCAATAAATGTTGCTCTTTAATCCCCACTTTACTTTCATGATTCTTTGGCAAGAGGTGATGCTGTAGGAAATATCAAATATGCCTGCCTTGAGGGTCTTGACTTGAGTTCTTATCTTGACTTCCCTCTATGAGGAAATGCAAATTCAAATTAAAATAAAATTTTTTCCCCTAAGTTGCTTTTGGTTGGTATTTCACCATTGTGACAGCAATGAAGCTAGAATACCAATGTGATTCCGAGTTGTACTGGAAGCTTATGAAATATAAGTGAATTATCTAGGGAAGGAGTTAATGCTAATGCCAACCATCCCCGATGGAGTGAACCTGAGGTCATCACACAGAAGCAGCTTGTCAGATACAGAAACTGGGAACACATATAAGAATGTCTGATAGCACCTTTGAAATGAAGGACATGCATATGTGTCAGGAAATCAGGTTATCAAAACACCTGTGTAAGTGTAATTTGATAAATATGGTCAGCATGTATAGAAAAGGGAGCAATTTTGTTTACAAAAGTAAAACAAACCAAAAGCACCCTAAAATAAAGGAATAGTTTTATTCAAAGGAAGATTTTATAGAAGCAGAATTCATCTGAGTATTTTCTGGGTACTGACTAGAAAAATAAATATTTATAAATAATTGCTGAGGGGAAATTGTGTCCACATGGGTATGGGCATGTTTATAAATTTGTGTAAAGAAATAAAATGTAATAAACAATTCCTAAGTTCCGGTCTACCACCTGTCAAAGAATTTTGGCTCCTGGCTCATATGAGAGCATACAATCATTAAAATCAGTAAAAGAGATTCGAAGATGCTTTCTTTCTGTTCTTTACTCCTTCCTTAGAAAAAAGACACATACACAAACACTCACACATACCTAACTGAATGTATAGTCATACAGAGGCTTTAATATCATCATAACATAATAAAAGAATGATGTAAAAATAACTTTGAAGTATCTGATGACCATAATGACTTAATAGAGAATGCAAGTGAAGTGCTAATACTACAATATCTGAAAAATACTCCTAATATTCCTTGACTTAGACTTCTCAACCTCTTTATTGGTGTTGTCCTACATTCAGCACAATGGTTGCACCATGTTAGAATGCTTTTTCAGCCCACAATTGCAGCTCTGCAGTTATCAGACTGCTTCTCCAGCAGTGGCCTGGATGCTTAGGCTATAGCTTGACGGGAATTTTGTTCCTATATACACTGGCTCTGTTGCTGCCACTAAAATTAGCTTTAACTATATATTTATTGTTCTGTTTATGAATAAGACACAAGATTCAAAAGCTGGTGTGAAAGTCTGCTAGCTCAGAGAGGTTGTGTCACAATTAGCTAACATTCTCTCTTTGCTAGCATAGCCCAAATAGAGCTTCCTTCTACTCTCACAAAACAAAATAGTCATTCTCTCCATACTACCTCTGTATGTCTATCTCTTCAGATGCCCCCTAATACTCTATGATTACTTTCTGTCAACTAGTTGCAAATGTAGTCTCCTAAACCAAGGTTAATTTTATTTAATTAACAGAAATCCAAACTTGGAATTCACAATGTGATCGAATATTCCAACAAATTTCTGCCTCTTTGTCTAAATAAAAGGAAAAGTTTTAACTTAATACAAACTATATATAATAAGCTATATACAATAAGGACAATAGTCAAGGAAAGATTATATTTACAATGTCCAGTCCATTCTTATTTGTCAAATTCAGAGAAACTACTGATATCTATTCTATCTTGGTCTGACCAAAGTTTGGTACCTGCTTCAAATTTTTTCTAACTTGTATTACAAATACAAAACTATCTTTAGATCTCAAAACATTTTCTTAAATAAACAATTTAAGCTTTTATATCTCTTAAACTTATATGCTTTATACCTCTTTTGTGAGTTTCTTTTCTGAATTTGGTAGCAAGGCAAATTGTAACTATCACTATCTTGTCTTCAACTCCATCACAGACTTGAGAATGATATAATATTATGTGAGTAAACAGGAAGTGCATAGCAAACAACTTCCAAAACTATAAAAATGACAGAAACCACTGACTGCCTGAAAAGTCACCCAAGTTTCCTCTGTAGCATTGACCTATCCTACTTCAGTCTACAGGCCTAGAATATCTGAACAGACTTTTCTGTGAAACAAGAATTTTGAAGATGTATCCTACTTTGTCTTGGCAATGCCTAGCAGTGCTTTCTTTTGTGTACTGCTCATCCAATTTGGGCAATGTCTTGAGAGCAGTGGAAGCAAGGGCAGTTTATTGTTCCCTGGCAGCTTTGCCACAACAAAAGCAAACTCTATAGTGAAGTTCTTAGATATCCATAGTTCTTTTGTGAAGTAAGTTGGTGCTGCCAGAAACAGATATGTCTCAAAGACATGAAAAGCCTTAGGTAATTAAAACATTTTAAATGTCTCTGAAGTGTTTGAAGACCTATTTATCTAAAGTATGCATCTGTTTAACCATGAAAATATTCATAACAAATTACAAGTTTGATTATTATAGATGACTACTAACCTAAATTTCTTAATTATACATTTTATTTTTAAATGAGCTACAAAGAATAGAAACATATATACAGTATAACAAAAATAACCTTAAATTTGTATCAACATATAAAAATATCTTAAGCCTGAGTAAAAACATAGAGTATGTTATAGAAAAAGAACCTAAAATTTGTATCAATATATAAAAATTTATACCAATGTAAAATAAACTATTTGAGATTGCTGTATTAGTTTGAGAGTAGATTCAATAATCTATTTTAAAAAACCTAAAACTTATATCAATATACAAAAATCTATACTATACAACTGTAAAATATTTTAGATTACTAGCTGCTTTTTGTTTAAAATTAGATTCCATAATCCACACTTTTATCCTATCATTTCCATACCCTGTTGTTTTCCTCAGAAAAAGATTCTTGATTCTAACCTCCCTTCTTTAATTTCCTGCATTATCACTAAAGAAATTTGCAACCAAACAATCTAAATGATTACAAACATTTATAACCCACTGCACAACAAAAACCTCCCACCCTACCTCTTGGGAAGATGGGCATCATATACTTAAAATTACTTCCTGCTCTCTGGGAGCAATGGCATCTTTAAGGACAAATGAGAAAATTGGGATAATGTTTAAGTCCTGTGAAAATTATCTATAATATTAGTTGTGTGGTCTGTGTGTCATATGAAAGGAAGTCCAGCAAGAGTAGTCTGTGAGGGTGTGACATCTCAGCTAACCTCCTTGAAACTGTCCTGAAGAGTTTGTAGTTCAAACTTCATCTTTGGGGGTTGTTCATGAGCTTAAAGAAATTATGACAAACCAGAAGGAATCATCATTGTGGGGTACCATAATCTTTTGGGAGACTACAATATAGTAGTATTTTGATTATATAAAATAAAATAAATAATAAAATAAAATAAAAATAGAGCATGCCTGAATATCAGAGTGCAAAGCTGCCACACTAGTCAGCCATACAACCCAGGCAGTTGTGGCACACACCTTTAATCCCAGCAGCCACACTAGTTAGCCAGACAGGCCAGGTAGTGGTGGTGCACACCTTTAATACCAGTACTAGAGAGTGCTATAAGGTTGGATAAGACAGGAACTTGCTCTCTTTACAGTTGGTAGAATTTTTTAAAGGCAAAAGCTCTCTAGTGATTACTACTCTGATCTTTCAACTTGAAGACCAATATCTGTTTCTGGATTTTTATTATTTGTACTAAGCGTCAAAGTTCACTGTTAGGAATTATATAGGCTCCTTGCAGAAAACTTAAATATTTAAAGAGCTTAAAGGACCACAATCTGTAAAGTATATTCAGGATACACAAGTTTAATTACTAGTTACCTGCTTCAGACTGAAGACCAAAATATTGTATACAGGTAGTAAAATGAAATCTTTTTCTAGAACTAGTTAGTACTCTACATAACCATTAATATCAGAACAAAAAGTTTATATATATTTATATATATATATATATGTGTGTGTGTGTGTATTACAAATTTAGAAAATAATAATAATATTTATATTTTAACAAAGATTTTAAGGAGCCAAAATAAGACCAAATAATTATGAGATTAGAGGCAATAATTTTTTTCCCCATACCAGGCAGATCTTCTAACATGAGACAAAGATTTTGGATTTTCCCTTAACAAGCATGCTTAGGTTTAGAGAACAAGGGTGTCATGCTCCATCTTCAAAGCTAACTTTGATTTCTAATTGAATTGGAACCACAAAGAGACCATTTCCCTTTTATGTTTGTGAAAAGCAGCAGAAACAAACAGTTGGGAAGATTTATGAACTTTTATCCTGTTGGAAATTTGCTATACCATTAGGCAGAATTTAATATTTTTCTAGGAACATTTTTCTATAGATGATTCATCCTTCTTCAGATGTCTCTTTTGTCCAGTGGTCTACAGATTGAATAGTTAGATGTTTTTATTCCCCTGGAAAGACAAAAATAAAATTGTTCTCCAAATCTAACCATGGGGAGTTCCTTTTATGTCAAGTTATATATTTGCTAAGACAAAATATTTTGGGCAGAAGAAAAATATCTTTTAATAAAAAGTACCTTTTTTCTTACCTGATTAAATGAAAGGCATTTATTATTCTTAGATGTTAGTTTGGATGAATGACCAAGCTGTCTGATGAACACCTCTCCTAGACAGGAGGTCTTTCCAATGCTAATCTAATATTTAAAAAATCTTGGTGGTATCTATAGCATTTCTTTTTACATGGACACAAAAGCAAATTCTCTTATGTAACACATATACCAGCTTTCATTCTTATGTCCAGACATCTTCAATATATATATATTGATATAGTCCAACTGCTCCTTCTATTATCAACATCTCTCCACAGTCATTGTTTCTTTTTAATAAGCTTTTAAAAAGTTAAATCAATAAAGAACAGTGTAATCTTTATCTGGGGGGTCTTTAATACAGCTTTCTGTTTATTAAACTTATCTTTTAAAGTATGGCTACATATTTCTATAACTGGAGGTTCATGGTATACCTCTATGTTTTTTGATGTGATATGCAAAATATGTTTCATTTTACTGAGACATGCTGGAGCACTGTCAGTCTTAATTTGTATAGGTATCTCCATAATGGGAAGGATTTAATAATAAATGTATAGTTACAGAATCAGCCTTTTCAGAATATAAAGCAGTATCCTATTGAAATTCTGAATATGTATCTATGATAATGGTGAGATATTTTAATTTTCCAAACTCTGCAAAAAAAACCCCACACATTCATTTGAAAAATTTCATTCCTTTGAGAACCATTTGGGTTACTTTGTGCAGCTAATGAAATTTGATTACAAAAAAAAAAAAAAAAAACAAGAGGGCATTTCTTTATACTTTGGCTTTTAGTCAAGTGTTAGAAAAATATTTCTTCAAACCTTTGGTGTTAACATTGTGTTTCTTCTGAAATTCTGATACTTCTACCATATTTCCTACCAATAACTGTCTTCTTTATTAAATTGTGCTAGAGGGCCTGGTACACCTGTATAGGATCTGATATGTGCTATATACAAAGAATGGTTTCTATTTATAATTGGTTGTGATAAATGAATTAATAACCAAGTCAATTCTGACTCATCTGGAATAAGTTTAGTAGTTTAACTATGTTAAACAACTTTTTCTGCATGTTAAGAGTCAGTAACTATATTAAGAGGCTCTAGAAAGTCTAATAATACATTTAGAGTAGCATATAATTCTGATGTCTGAACTGAATAATACTGACTTTGAGCCACTAGAAGGCTAGAAAGTTATAACCTATCTTTCCTGATTTATTTACTCAACATAGAATGTCAGGGCTCCAGAAATGGTGTTCCCTTTATTGTATGAGGGACTATCCAATTAGATCTTTTTATAAACTGAAGTCTCTTGCTTTTGGGGAATTCATTGCTATTCTATTCCAAGAAATTACTGCAGGTTTCTTTACCTTTTCTGCTCATAATAAAACAACATCATCATTAGTAAATAGCACCAAGATTTCTTTCAGGTCTGATCCTACTAATTGATGACGTCTAAATTTTCCTCAAAATCAATTCAGAAACCTTTTCTACATAGTTCTTAAATTTCTTACTCAGTTTGTGTGTTAAAACATCAATTCTAAGATATTATCTTCTCTCTGTAGAAGGTAAAATAACCAGAATAAAATTAAGCTTTGAATCGAAGCAAACTACATGGGCATTCTGTAATTTCTCTTACAATAAAATCAATTCTCCTCAGCTTCAGCGTATTATCTTGTGAGATTTATTAATTAGTTTTTAAATTATTAATCCAATTGTAGGCCATAGCCAGTTAATATATCGCAGCTATTTTTGAAAATTATTAAGAATTTGTACTTGATCACCTTGATTTGTAACTTTTGTGGTTGAATTTTCTGTAAACCTATCTTAGACCCTAAATAAAGAATAGAATATACTCTTTGTATCTTTTTTCAGGAGCAATTTGTAATCTCCAACAAGGCAAAATACTCTTTACTTCATCAAATGTTTTTTTCTAAAGCATCTCTGTCTCAATCAGCAGCACTGAACTGAACAGAGAATTCTCAACAGACGAAGTTCGAATGGCCAAAAGACACTTAAGGGCATGCTCAACCTCCTTAGCAATCAGGGAAATGCAAAACAAAACAACGTTGAGATACCATCTTACACCTGTCAGAATGGCTAAAATCAAAAACACCAATGATAGCCTTTGCTGGAGAGGATGTGGAGTAAGGAGTACACTCATCCATTGCTGGTGGGAATGCAAACTTGTGCAACCACTTTGGAAAGCAGTGTGGAGGTTTCTCAGGAAATTTGGGATCAACCTACCCCAGGACCCAGCAATCCCACTCTTGGGAATTTACCCAAGAGATGCCCAATCATATTACAAAAACATTTGTTCAACTATGTTTATAGCAGCATTATTTGTAATAGCCAGAACCTGGAAACAACCTAGATGCCCTTCAGTGGAAGAATGGATGAAGAAAGTGTGGAATATATACATATTAGAGTACTACTTGGCGGTAAAAAACAATGACATCTTGAATTTTGCATGCAAATGGATGCAAATAGAAAACACCATCCTGAGCGAGGTAACCCAGGCCCAAAAAGATGAACATGGGATGTACTCACTCATAATTGGTCTCTAGCCATAAATAAAGGACATCGAGCCTATAATTCGTAAAAAATCCTAGAGAAGCTACATAAGAAGGTGAACCCAAAGAAAAACATATAGTTATCCTCCTGGATACTGGAAGTCGACAAGATTGCCGGACAAAAAATGGGAACATGGGGTTGGGGTGGGATGGGGGGAGAGGGGAATGGGGAGAGAAAAGAAAAAAAATTAAAAAAAGATATCACATTCGTATAAAGACAAATTATAGATTGAGGAAACTTTATGAATTAGTTGAATGGTTTTTTATCAAATTATTAGAGGTCTGGATATTTAACATTCTCTGTGAAAGAATCTTTCAATGGTACCTTATAACAGGTTGGAAATTATGAAAAGTAGGTACTATGAATGTAAATTTTTTTCTGTCTTGTTCTTGTGGAGGTATAGTAAAATAAATAAATAAATAAATAAATAAATAACTATGATAGAACATATCTTAGGTAGTATAGAAGGCTAGAAAGTTTTAGGCTGTCCATATTCCATTGGCTGAATAACGTTATTTATTGCTCTTAAAACAGTTAGTGTTCTCCATTTTTCAGATTTTTTTTTTTAATAACAAATATAGGAGAATTCCAAGGACTGGCTATTTCTTCAATATTATTGAAAAAATGATCAGTTGATCATTTAGCTGCTCCTAAACAAGTGTTTTAGTGCTTGCAATTGTTTGCATGTCAAAGGCCATTATTCTATGCACACAGTTTGTCAGCTATCCATTTTAAAGGTAGTGCTGTTGGTACCTTTAAAAAATCAGTAGCTGTTATTTCCTACTATGTACAACCTCAACAGTAGGTGACCTTTTATATTTTAATTTTGAAACCTTTAATGTTTTTTGTCAGAAGGATACTTTAGTTTAAAATATGTTTCTGAGATTTGAGGGATATTAATCTGTATTATCCATTGCTGCAATAAATCACATCCTCATAAGTTTATTGCTAAGTTAGTAACATGTGCTTTTAATTTTCCTATCTGGCTTTCTATATGACAATCCATTTCATACTTTGTTTTATCTGAGATAAAGTTCCAAACCCTGGAAGCTGAACAAGGACCTTCTAAAGAGGCCAATCTAGAGGCAAAGATTTTGCTGAAATTATTGTTACATCTACACTTTTGTCTACTAAACCCTCGATTTCAATATCATTTATTTGTATTTTCATTTTGGTCTTTGATCATTTATAGAAATTTTGCAAAATACTTGTTTTATGGTCTCTTCTGAAAATTTTGTTTTATCTACTGAAGCTATTGTTTCAACTAGTATGGTGTTTAACAATAGGCATTAAGTCTTTCAATTGCTCTCTAGAGGGGTATTCCAAATTCTGACAGAAATACTGAAACCATATTTGACTTCTGAACATGCCTGCAGGATGCCACTCAGGGCAATTTGTGATGACAAAGGTTTGCCTTGCCTGTCCCCTGTTGAGCTGCATTCATTAGCCTAATGCTGGATTTTGCCACACCTTCTGCCTACTCCAGAAGTCTGCAACCTTTTGTTTCTTTTGTTTAGATTTTTCCTGACATCCCCCACCCCCCCCCCCCGGCAAAAAAAAAAAAAAAAGTTGTATCTTGGAATACCTTGCCTATAATCCCTATTCAAATGACCTAGATTACCTCAATTAAAATATTTACTCTCTTGATTTTTCTTGAAATTTTAGAAATTACTTCTTTTAAAGTGTTACCTTAAGTGTGAGATTCAATATTGTTGGTTTTAAGATCCATTCAACTACCGTTATGGTTTTTGCAGCCCTAATCTTTTGCATTTTTAATGAGCATTTTCAAAAGCCAAAGATTCATTTAATATTTGTCTAACATCTGGATCTGATACCATTTTATTTATAATTAAAGTCAATCTTTATACAAAAAAAAAATCAGTGAAATCTTCTTTTGGGCCTTGTAAACTTTTAGTAAATGACTCTGACCTCTTTTTTGATTCTTCAACCCTGTCTCAAACATTTAAAGTTGCTATACTACATACAACCAAGATGTGATCATCAAACATAGACTGTCTTCCCAAATCAGCAAACTGACCCTCACTGAGAAGCTTGTCTTGGTAAATTTCATGACCTCTTTCCCTACATCACTGCTTTTTGACCCTAGCTTCTTCTCTCTACCATGCTCTCTCTTGTAACTGAGGACCAGCTTCCAATATTGCTGTAACTAAATATATCTCATCTTGTAGAATAATTATGTTCCCAGTTATCCATGAATTTCACATCTGCTTCACAAAGGGTGAATGTATACAATAAAAGCGACTATCTCCTTAAGTCTCTTCAAATTTAACATTTCTAGAGAATTCTAATAAACTTTTGTATAGACTTAGGTGTATTTATAATCTTGTGGTCATTCTTGTATGGTAACTGGATTAATTAAGCTTGGTGCCTAATAACCTTTAACTGCTTCTCTTCAGTTTAATAATGCAATGGTATGTTGTAGGAGGCGCTTGTTTGTTCCTGATTGCTCTGACCCGAAATAACCACACAGAAACTATATTATTTGCATATTCTCTTGCCAATGGTTTAAGGGTATTTCTGGCTAACTCATATCTTAAATTAACGCATCTCCATTAATCTGTGTATCACCATAAGACTGTGGCTTACTGGGTAAATTTCCGCCATCTGTCTCCAGCTGGACTACATGGCTTCTTTCTGACTTTGTCTTCTTTTTCCCAGCATCCAGTTTAGTTTTTCCTGCCTTGCTAAGTTCTGCCTTGCTATGGCACAAAGCAGTTTCTTTATTCATTAACCAAAAAACAGCACGTAGACAGAATGATTTCCCACATCAATGGTATGATAGGTTCTTTTCTAAATTTCTGTCTGTGTCTGAGTTTTTCCCTTATTTTTATTACTAGGTCTTTCTAAAGCTTGCATGTTATCAATACAAAGTCCATCTAAGGATTATATCTCATCAGTAAAATTTCTCTTTTTCATTAGTATGTCTTTCTATGGTTTGTATCTTATCAGTCAAATGATCATATTTGGCTCAGTCATTAAACCATTTTCAAAGAATAAAATATTAATTACAAAACAGATAATAATTATAATTGACAATATATCTATCCCATCTAAGCCATTTATTCCCTTATCTAAATTTTCCAATTTCAAACCATCCATAGTAGCACTATACAAGGTCCTAATGCCCTGCATTGCGATGTTCCTCATTAATAATGTGGAAGATATTTTTCTTTTTAATATTATTTATCTCTGTACTGGATAACTTCTCAGATATCCAACCAAATATGCTGACTTCTCTGTTTGTCACCTGTGTCACTGATCAACTCAAGCTCCTCCCATAATTTCTGAGCACAAGCCTGCTTGCAGAGTCCCTACAAGTGGCAGAAAGCTGCTACAAGTGCTCGCACAGAAAGGTCCGACAGCAACTGAGGGAGACCCAGCTGGTGTACCATTTCTGCTCATGTGGTTGTGCCATGTATTGAAGCATAAAATATTGTCTTAACATTTGCACAATGGCTGTACCTTAATCTAATGCTATTTCAGACAGCAATTGCAACTCTGCAGTTACTAGCCTGCTTCTCTGGCTGCTCAAGCCACATCCTGGTAGGAATTCTGTACCTGCAGTCACTGGCTCTATTGCTGCCACTAAAAGGAGCTTTAACTAAGTCTCTGTCATTGAATTTAAAAAAAAAAAAAAAAAAAAAAAAAACCTCATGATTAAAAGGCTGCGGTGAAAAACATGCCATCTAAGAGAGGATGGGTTGCAACTAGCTAAACTTTTTTCCTTGCTGGCATTCCACTCCCCGAAAATAAAAGAAGCCATTGCCACTCTAAATACCTCTTCACTACTTCTGGGGTGTCTCTCTATCTCTTTCAGAAACACTCTAGTGCTCTATGATTACTTTCTGTCAACTAGTTGCTAACTCAGCTTCTCTACCCAAACTTAATTTTATTAAATTAATAAAAATGCAAACTCAAAATATACAGTGGAATTGATGTCTACCAACAGTTAGCTTTTCTACCTCTGAAGAATAGAAAATAAACAACCAGACAAAACTCAGAATGTAAAACTAACTTCCAATGGGATATGTGAGAAAATTCATACAATTCCTATGTTACTTTTTACTAAAACTCAGTGTACAAAACAATGTGCACGGTGTATAAGTGAAAATATATTCAGCAGAAAACAAACATATAGGAAAGTACCTTTAGTGCCCAAATAACAATGACACTATGACATAGAAAAGAACTGCAGCATCGTAAGCCTTCACTCTGGGGTACACAAGCTATCTAAAGCCAATGAGTTTTTCTCAGCGAATATCTGAAATATTCATAGATCTTACACTAGAATAAATTTATTGCTGCTATAAGGTATATAAAATGTTGATAAACTGCTTTCCTGACCTTGGAGAACTTTGTTGGCATATTAAGAGACTTTGATACATAGCAGAATGCAGACACACCAGGTGATTTGTTGGATGCACAACACTGGGTCTGCGCTATTAGGTACTTAGAAAACAAGGGGCATCCTCAGAGAAGGAAGAGCATTGGAATGAGTCATATTCTTGCTAGCCATGCAGCAAGGAAAAACTCTGGGGATTGGAATGTTAAGCAACTCCATTTAAACACTGTGCAAACCCTATTTTATGACATTCATTGTTCCCTGCAGGCTGTCTCTGAGTTTCTTCTGTCTCTTTTCTTTCCCCACTGGTAACAAAGCCTTTGACCCTTGATACCTTGTTTACAAAGCACTGCCTCATGCAGCATATTGGGGCTCTAATAAGTGACAGCAGTAGCGTGGAGAGACTACATTGTGAACCTAGCAGAAAGTTCATCATATCAGCTCAAGCTCCTAAGTTCTATAGAAATGTCCTTGGAACAAAAAGACATCAATAACAAACTGAGGGACAAAAAAAGGAGGGATAAGATGAAATAATATTTGAAATAGAAATTTCTAGAATTCACTGTTAGCTTATAACCCCGAAAGCCTCTTTCTCAAATCCAAAACATGACTATAAGATTGATAAAAATGGTTTTTTAGTTGTATTGATTTTCTCCAATATTTAAAACATAACTTCCATTTGTTTTCTTCATTGGATGACTTCAAGGTTAAAAAGTAAACTGGCAGCCGGGCGGTGGTGGCGCACGCCTTTAATCCCAGCACTCGGGAGGCAGAGGCAGGCAGATCTCTGAGTTTGAGGCCAGCCTGGTCTACAAGAGCTAGTTCCAGGACAGGCTCTAGAAACTACAGGGAAACCCTGTCTCGGGAAAAAAAAAAAAAAAGTAAACTGGCAACAAAAACTCAATTTAATTTGCAAGTGTTAAGTCACCAGGTTCTATTTTGCCATGCAATTTAGTAGATATTTCATTTTCTTCAGTTAAAGTCTATCTTGTCTTACTAGAAATATTTGGTCACTAATATATCTGTGAGAAAGGAAATAATTTTTCCTGTGAATTCTGTGAAACTAGATCATGCCTATATAATTCTTACACTAGAATTAGTAAAATTACAAGAAATTAAGTTTCTTTTCTTGCTTTCAAGTTAGCCAGTCATTCCCTTCAATGGCATAGTTTCTTCAAGGAATGTATTACATGTACTTACCATTTTGAATGATCTTACTCATCTATGAATGCCACCAAATAATTCTCCATGTATAAGGTCTTTCCAGGTGAAGCCTTATGAGTGGAAGGAAGTATATAGGATTTCTAGCTGATGTCTCCAACTGGGGTATAGCCATTTCTTCCTTAACACTTTGATATAAAAGGTATATGACTTGTAAGACAAGCTAGGAGGCAACACCTTTTCCAAATTGTGTTTTTGATGGCTTATTTATTTGCTATCAACTTGAATCTCTTATAAACGTAAGACTTTCATACAAGATAGAGTTTAGAATATGGATTGCATATGATTTAACTAATTTAAAGAAAATAATGCTTCATTCTACTTCATGTAGAAATAATTTATGATTTTATTTGTTCTCTGTTGTATTATTTATTCTTTATTGATTGTACATGTGCATATGACAACAGTCTGAAAGGTTGTTACATCAATATATGATGCCCCTCAGTAATGGCAGGCAGAATATAGTTCTTATGTAGTTACACTGCTCAGAAGGAATATGTTGTGAAGGGTTCTGTGTCTGTGCTCATTTGAGCAAAAGTTGGCATTTTCCTTCTTTTGATATTATCATAACCTAAGCTCTATTTACTAACTTCTAGACTAAACAATTTAATTATAGCACTTGTTTTATTAACATACAAGATTTTTTTATTTGCCTTTTCAAATCAACCTGCCATTCTCTACCTAGCTCCTCTTAGAGTTAATTAATATGTATTGCATCAATGACTTCCTATCTTTTCTTTTTTCATTTTTTACTTATTTTTTTCTATTTCTTTTATCTTTTCTTTTTTGTTTGTTTGTTTTTTGCTATTTCAAGACAGGGTTTCCTTGTGTAATAGCCCTGGATGTCCTAAAACTTGTACTTGTAGATCAGGCTGTCCTCAAACTCAAATATCTGCCTGCCTTTGCCTCTTGAGTGCTGGGATTAAACGTTTGTGCCACCACCGCCCAACTTTTTTTTTTATTTTATGTATCAACCACAGTCTCCCTCCATCCACTTTCCCCACCTCCTGCCTCCCCCATCCTACTTCTATCCACTTGTTAAAGAAGGCAAAGCCTCCCTTGTGGCATCAACAAAATCTGGCATACCAAGTTTGGCAGAATAATTCCCCCCCCACCCCCCACCGTATCAAGGCTGAGCAACGTATTCCACCACAGGGAATGGACTCCAAAAAGCCAGTTCATGCACCTGGGAAAAATCTGGTCCCATAGCCAGGGACCACACAAAAAGTTCAAGCCACAGGATAGTCACCCAAAATCAGAAAGCCTGGTTCAACATCATGCAGGGTTTCAAGCTGTCAGTCTAGAGTTTATGAGCTCCTACTACCTTGGATCAGCTGTCTCTGTGGTTTTCCCCATCATGATCTAGACACCCTTACTCATATGATCCCTCCTCCCTCTTTTCAACAAAAACCCAAGAACTTAGTCTATTGCTTAGTTATGTATCATTGCATATGTTTCCCAGTTACTGGATGAAGGTTCTATGATGAAATTTAGAGAACTCAGTAATCTGATTACAGGGTCAGACCAGTTCAGGCACTCTTTCCAATATTGCTATGAGTCTTAGATGGGGTCATCCTTGTGGAATCCTGGGAATTTCCTTTTTGCTAGGTTTCTCCCTACCCCCATAATGACCCCCTCTATCAAGATATCTCCACCTTAAGGTTGAGTTGTGCTAATACCATATACTAATAATACTTTGGGTATTTTCAGCAAAAACATGAATATTTGCAGAGATGTCTGACAGAAGATGAAAGTATCTATAAGTCAGTTCTCTCTATATAACTTTATTTTCAGTAGCCAGTACTTTGATGTCTTTTTAACCTAGTCACATTTTCTCACTATTATGACCACCATAAAGGAGAGATGATATTTTCAAAATTTTTCATCAATATCTGTTTTTTAAAAATTCTATTTTAAAACCCAGAAATAATATCCTTTATAATTATACTTTAATTACATTGGTTGTTTGACAATTTCATGCATGTAATTACTGTAAGAAGATCCCAGTTACCCCACCTTCCTTCAGCTCGCTACAACCTCTGTCTAATGTCCTACATAGACCCACACACTTTCCTATAAATCTTTCTTACAGTCAAGTCTATTTTTTGTGACCCACTGAGTTTAACTTGAACAGCTGGGATAAATATAGGTTTGGATCTATCTGTTGACAGGCGGTGAGCTTAGCTGTGCTAACCTCTTCAGGCAGTTGTTTTACATGTCCTGTTGGTTCTCTGCCAAGTCTCAGAAAATAGGAATAATAGATAATCTGGATATATACTTTGTTTGTTTGCTTTGACTATTGTTTCTACATAAAAAGCTTTAGTTGATATTGTAATGTTGAGAGAAAAGATAAAAATGTGTTTTGTGAGTGAAATTAGTTATACTATCAATATTTATAAATCCAAGAAAAGAATTCTGGTTATAATTTTACTCCATAATTATCAAATCCTTGACACTGTAGTATTAATTATAATATTTACTGGGAAAATTTGATATGTTCAGGAGTCCATCTGGCACTGTACTGGCTAAACTAACTTTTTAGGTGCACAATGAAACTGTTAATATATTTTCATACATGATACAACTTGTCTTCATTGTGACATGCTTTCTTTTAAATATTTTTCATCTTGAAAGATTTTACCTCCTTGTTTTCTTTAAAAAAAAAAAACAGTATGTGAACTACCACACATCAAAGGCTTGAGAAGAATCTAACAATTTGGCTACTTGATCTAGACAACTCAAGAAGCCTGTTTGTAACTTTAGAGTTCCTGTCAAGACACTGGAGAAACAGAAGATAACTTATTCTTCTAATAGTAAATGTATTAATGAAAGTTTCCTTCTGAATTTTTAAAGCAATGCTGTGGAATAGTATCATAATCAGCTGATTTTCTTCTGTTTCTCTAATGCTTTGTTTTATTTAATTTGGAGCACAAAAGGCTGGAGGGTCTGCTACTGTTTTGTGATCATCTTATTAGATAAGTTTGTGTAATATGTGTATCTGCTATTATTAAAACAGTTATCGTTGGATAAATATGAACTCATCAGTGGAGATAATCAGACTGTTTTTTTCTTTCTTTTTCTTTTTTAAATTTATTTATTAAATATATGACTTATTTATTATTTTTTTGTAAATTAAATTACATATAAAACATCTGTTCTTTCCTGCAGAACAGTAATACAATGAAGACCCTTTTTGTTCCTCTGACTTTTTCTCTGTGGAAAGGGGGCAGATAACATATATTTGCTGGCTCACTGGAGGGTTTGGCTGTCATTTGGTCGACTGTAACTGTCACCATCTTGGTGGTAGACAATGTGAGATACATAGACCCTTATTGAACAAAACAGGAGGAGACTGGCATTTGGGGGAGTCTGATTACATATTAAAACAATGGCTTTTGGGTGCTTTGGTGGAATGAAGGCCTGCATTAGGTTGCGGAATCCTGGCTCTGTTCTTTGCTCTCATCTTCCTCTAGTGCGTCCACAGAAACAGGAGAAAAAAAAAAAAAAAAAAAAAAAAAAAAAAAAGTCTTTGACTTTGACCTTGCTTTTACTGAAGATGAGAGCTAGTCTAAGGCACTGGGGCCTCGGACTCACCATGAGACCAGACTGGAGAACTGAGACCAGACTGGAGAACTGAGGATCTGCTTTCTCTTGGGACTCCGAGATGCTGGAGTGCAGGAAATTCTCTAGCTGAAGGGAGAGCTTGCTCTAAGGTCTACTGGGTCTTCCGTGCTTGCTATCTATAAGGTTGTTTATATCTCTGCTGCTGACACTTTCCAGATTGTTTTTTTTTTCTTATCACTACCATCACCACAAGAATAATTTAACAGAAATAGGTGCACAACTAATAATGAAACCTTGGGGAAATTCTCAATGGGGATGTCACCAAATAAACTTTTCTTTAATGGTAGTCTTCTTTAGGAAACATTTAAGAACCCCATGTGTTCTGATATATTGTAATAATCATTTAAATAAAGGAGGTCCTGTAGTAGTAACAAATCCTAAATTTGAAGGCAGCTAACTGGAAGCTCAGTTATAAGCCGTGGTTAACCCAAGTCTTTCACTATTGTTTGTATCCTTGAAAACTGATACTGTGGTCTCATTTTCAAGTTATTTGCTTTAAGGACAGCACCTGGGTTATCTGTCATCAGGATGGGCAGTCAGTGTTTCAGGGGCTGAGTTGCTCCAGCCTTGCTGCAGGGCTGCAGTTCACCAACTGGGTCTCTGTGAAAGATATATGAGTGCGCCGACCATTGCCCAGTGTTCAGTCTAAGCGGTTAACAGAAGAAATCAATGAGGCGCAACTGTGTAAAATAGGGGTCAAATATGTGCAGCTGTGGCTCCACATATATCAGACAGCACTGCTTGATTTTCCTCTGAACAGCATTCATTATCAAAATGGGCTTCAGAAGCTTTTTATTAAAAACAAATTGATGTTAATTAATTCAAATTGCAGTGACCATTAGTCAGCTATCTCATTGTAGGAAACGGGATCAAATCAAGTCTGTACTCCATTCCCATGGCTTGTTATCATGAAATACAATTTTAAAATTAGATCTTGTGTTTTATGTCAAAGCAAGCTTTAGTTTTCTGCATTCTTCTTAATTTTCAGCTGGTTGTGTGACTGTTTAACTTTATTTTAAGAACTCATACTATCTTATTTTCCCAAGTATTTACTGATGAAGTTATGTGATTTCTATTTACTCATGTATCATAGATGTTTGGATTGAAAAACCAGGTATTTTCATTTCAATAATTTGAGTAAAATAGAAATGCATTTTAAAGGAATAGAATCTTTTCACCATTTTAAAAGAGAAACACGTCCTAAAGATACAAATTATAGCAAGTCAGCTCACTCCATGTTTTAACTATTCACATCCTATACCTCTCTGCCTGTATATCATTCTTTATTCATGCCTTATCTCTTTCCAACATACACACACACACACTTTCATAAACAAAAGGAAGAATAAATCCTTTCAAAGATTCTTCATTCTTTTTCCTTTTCCTATAATTAGGCTGAATAAGAACCAACTGAATTGCCCTTATTCTCATTGTCTTGGCCATTTGTCTTTCTGAGTGACTGAAAAATTAGGGGCAGGCAGATATGAATTATTTTTGCTTCTTTTTCTTCACCTTTCTTTATACTGATGAACCGTTGGAAGTCAGAACTGGAAAGCAAAATTTTTATAAGCAATGTGTGAGAGAAATGAATGGTGCATTTGACTATGTGAGGAAAGGAAGGTGCAGATAAGAAGTTTCCAATACCTTCCAAAAGACAAAGGGGTTATAAAAACAGGAAAGCATAAGTAGATAAGGTTTTATGAGAAAAATAAATGATGTACAACTTGTAGGTGATACTGTTTTTAGGAATCTCTCCAGCTGTGCACAATAATATCAAACTTGAAAAACGTAGAGTACTTTACTCCACATTATTGATATTCATAATTTCCCAAAGGAAAGAAAAGAGTACAACAATTCCTGGATAGTGGATAAAGATTTGTTAAGACATGGGAAATAAGAAAATTATGGCAAGGGAACAAGCAGATGTTTCTTACCTGTTTCATGCATTTCAGTGACTACAGTTAAGGGTAACCATAACACTTGAAGACTGAATATAGACCCTTCTTATAGGCCCATTTCAAAATTCTAAGACAACTGAAGAATTGCATATATTTGAAATATACTTATCATTAAATATCAAATGGAGAACCAGTTTAAACAGAAGAAAGAAATATAAAAATCATAATTACAAATATAAATGTATAATTATGTGATGAATTTTGGTAACAAATTCAAAGTAGAAACTAATTTGAATGGGACAGAGTACAGACTTTTTGACTTCATTTTTATTGAAAACAGACTAAAAATTATATCCTACTTATGATTTATGATTCCTCTACAGCTCCAGTTGTTCGCTATCTCTCCTCTCATCCAGACCATTCTCTTTGTTTTTCATTAGAAAAGAAACTGACTTTAACATGTTGATAATTAAATGAAATATAATGAGGTAAAACAAACATTATGACATTAGGCTAGGCATGGAGGTACATGGAGACAGAGGCATATGTATCTCTGTGAGTTAAAGGCTAATGTGGTCTACACTGAGAGAGTTCCAAATCATCCAGGGTTACACAGTAAAACCCTGACTCAAAACAAGCAGGTCAACAAACAAAACAAAACAAAACACCAGAATTAGAAAAAAACACAAACGGGATGGAGCCCCCCAAAAGGTAAAAGATGATGGATGAGCAAGGCATCTGTTATTATGATCCTTTCCTACTTTACTGATTTTTCAGTTACTATGGTTTAATCACTTATATCTAAAGATTTGGAGTTAAGACCTACAAGTAAGGGAAAATATGGGACATGTGCTTTTCTGTGTTTCATTAAGATAACTCAGTAAAACATTTTGTATATATTATATATATCTTGTATATATTATATATTATATATACATGTGAGAGAGAGAGGGGGGAGAAGTAGTCAGATTTGTGGATATTGTGGTCTTTCACACTGATTTTTAAAATGATTGCACTAGAATGCTATATTATCAACAGTGAATGAGGGTTCTGTATCCCCCCCTATCCTCTCCCGCTTTTGTTGGCAGTTGTTTTTTTAGAGCATACTCACTCTGAATGGATAATAGGAATGTTCAAAATTTTATTTACATTTTATTATTTTTCCAGGATGTTGAACAGTTTTCCAGATATATCTTAGCTGTTGTATTTCTTCTTTTGAAAATTTTCTGTTCAGATATTTTTTAGAACATTTTTATTATTATTTTATTACATTAAGAGATACCAATCCAAATTACCACTCTTTCCCCTCCTTCCATTCCCTCCCCAAAACGTCCCAACCCTCCCCCTCCAATCCTAAGAGAGAGCAAACCCTGCCCTGTGGCAAGTCCAAGTCCCTCCCTACTACATCTGCGTTGAGCAAGGTATACATCTAAAGAGAGTAGGATCCCAAAAAGCCAGTACATGCAGTAGAGACAAATCCCAGTAGCACTGTCAGTGGCCCCTCAGTTTGCCCCAACTGTCAACCTTATTCAGAGGGACTAGTTTGATCCCATGTTCATTCACTTCCAGTCCAGTTGGAGTTGGTGAGCTCCTATTAGCTCAGGCAAACTGTCTCAATGGGTGAACCCCTCATGGTCTTGACATCCTTGCCCTTATTCTCTCATCTTCCTCTCTTCAACTGGACCTTGGCAGCTCAGTCTAGTGCTCTGATATGGTTCTCTGTGTTTGTTTCCATCTATTAGACAAAGATTCTATGGTGATATTTAAGATAATCATCAATCTGAATACAGGGCAACCCAGTTAAGGTACCCTCTTCTCTATTGATTGGGGTCTTAGCTGGGTCATCCTTGTGGATTCCTGGAAATTTTTCTAGGGCCAGGTTTCATCCTAACTCCATAATAGCTCCCTCAATCAAGATATCTCTTTTCTTGATCTCATATCTGTCCTTCCTCCATCTCGACTATCCCATTCCCTCAAGTTCTCCTAATCCCTTCACTTCTCCACTTCCTTTATGCACTGCTCCCATGCTCATAATTTTGTCAGGCAATCTTGTCAGTTTCCAATTCCCAGGGTGGTCTATATATGTTTTTGTTTGGGTTTACCTTATTACTTAGCTTCTCTAGGATCATAAATTATAGATTGAATGTCCTTTGTTTATGGCTATTATCCACTTATGAGTGAGTGCATATCATATTAATTTTTTGGGTCTGGATTACCTCACTCAGGATAGTGTTTTTTAATTCCATTCATATGTACACAAAATTCAACATGCCATTTTTTTTAACAGTGAGTAGTAATCTAATGTGTAAATATGACACACTTTCCTTATCCATTCTTCAGTTGAGGGGCATTTAGGTTGTTTCCAGGTCCTGACTATTACAAATAATGCTGCTATGAACATAGTTGAACAAATGCTTTTGTGGTATGATTGAGCATCTTTTGGGTAAATTCCCAATAGTTGTATTGTTGGATCCTAAGGTATGTTGATTCCCAATTTTCTGAGAAACCACCATACTGATTTTCATAATGGTTGGACAAGTATGCATTCCCACCAGCAATGCATAAGTGTTCCCCTTATTCCACATCCACTCCAGCATAAGCTATCATTTTTCTTATGTCATCCATTCTGATAGGTGTAAGATGATATCTCAGAGCTGTTTTGATTTGCATTTCCCTGATAGCTAAGAAAGTTGAACATTTCCTTAAGTATCTTTTGGCCATTTGAAATTCTTCTGTTGAGAATTCTTTGTTTAGTTCAGTACACCAGCTTTAAATTGGGTTATTTAGAATTTTAATGTCTAATTTCTTGAGTTCTCTATGTATTTTGGAGACCAGTACTTTGTCTGATGTGGAGTTGGTAAAGATCTTTTTCTTCCCATTCAGTAGGCATCCTTTTTGTCTTATTGATTTTGTCTTTTGCTTTACAGAAGCTTTTCAGTTTCAGGAGGTCCCATTTATTTAAGGTTGCTCTTAGTGTCTGTGCTACTGGGGTTGTGTTTAGCAAGTGGTCTCCTGTGCCCATGCATTGAAGTCTACTTCCCACTTTCTCTTTTATTAGATTCAGTGTGGTTGGGTGTGGTTGAATTTACATTGAGGTCTTTAATCCATTTGGACTTGAGTTTTATGCATGGCGATAGATATGGATCTATTTTCATTCATCTACAGGTTGACATCCAGTTATGCCAGCACCATTTGATGAAGATGCTTCCTTTTTTCCATTGTATAATTTTAGCTTTCTTGCCAAAAATCAGGTGTTCATATGCGTGTGGATTAATATCTGGGTCTTCAATTTGATTCCATTGGTCAAAGTCTCTGTTTTTATGCCAATAACAAGCTGTTTTGTTTATTGTAGCTTTGTAATAGAACTTAATGACAGGGATGGTAATGCCTCTGAAAGCCATTATTGTATAGGATTGTTTTGGTTATCCTGGGTTTTTTGTTTTTTCATATGAAATTGATTATTGTTCCTTCAAGGTCTGTGAAGAATTGTGATGGGCTTTTGATGGGAATTGCATTGAATCTATAGATTGCTTTTGGTAGGATTGCCATTTTTACTATGTTGATCCTTCCTATCCAAGATCATGGGAGATCTTTCCATTTTATGGTGTCTTATTCAATTTCTTTCTTCAAAGATATAAAGTTATTGTCATATAATTCTTCCACTTATATTAATAAAATAATATATTTTATTATTTGGTTAGAATAACTCCAAGGTATTTTATGCCATTTGTGGCTATTGTGAAGGGTCATGCTTTTTGATTTTCCTCTCAGCTCCTTTATCCTTTGTTTATAGGAGAGCTACTGATTTTTTTTGAGTTGATTTTGTATCCTGCCACATCACCCAAGGTATTTATTAGCTGTAGGAGTTCTCTGGTAGTTTGAGGGGTCACTTATGTACATTATCATATCATCTGCAAATAAGGAAAGTTTGACTTCATTCTTTCCAATTTGAATCCCATTGATCTCCTTATGTTTTCTTATTGCTATTGATAGAACTTCAAGAACAATGTTGAAGAGATATGAAAATAGTGGGCAGTCTTGTCTTTTTCCTCATTTTAGAAATTGTTTTGAGTTTCTCTCCATTTAATTTGATGTTAGCTGTATATTGCTTTTATTATATTTAGGTATGGTCCTTGTATCTGTAATCTCTCCAAAACCCTTATCATGAAGGGTTGTTGAATTTTACAAATGCTTTTTCAGCATCTAATGAAATGATCATGTGGGTTTATTTTTCTTTCAGTTTATTTATATGATGGATTACATTGATAGATTTGTTTTTATGTTGAACCAACTGTGCATCTCTGGGATGAAGCCTACTTGACCATGATGGATAATTTTTTCTGATGTGCTCTTGGAATTGTTTGCCAGTATTTTACTGAGAATTTTTGCATCCATGTTCATGAGTGAGATTGGTCTGTAATTCTCTTTCTTGGTTGAGTCTTTGTGTGTTTTTGGTATCAGTGTAACTATAGCTTCATAAAAAGAGTTTGGCAATGACCTTTCTGTTTCTATTATGTGGAACACTTTGAGGAGTATAGGTATTAGCTCTTCTTGGAAGTACTGTTAGAATTCTGCACTAAAAACTTCTGGCACTGGGCTTTTTTGTTGGGAGAATTTTGATAACAGCTTCTATTTCCTTATAGCTTATAGGTCTATTTAAATTGCTCATTTGGTCTTGATTTAATTTCGGTATATGTTATCTATGCAAAAAATTGTCCGTTTCTTTTACACTTTCTAATTTGTGGAGTACAGGTTTTAATAGTAAGACCTAATGATTCTCTGAATTTCCTCAGTGCCTGTTGTTATGTCCCCCTTTTCATTTATAATTTTGTTAATTTGGATGTTCTATCTCTGCTTTTTGATTAGTTTGAATATGTTCAAAGTACACTGTACCACTCCCATGACAATGTCCTTAAAAAGAATAATTATTTGTACAATTTATAAATTTTAATATACAGTAAGAAAAATCAAAATTCTAATTTAAAAAATATCAACTTTAAATGAGTTTGCATAAAATGGATGGAAAACACTATCCAGAGTAAGGTAACCCAGACCCCAAAGAATGAATATGGTATATACTCACACATAAGTGGATACTAGGCATAAACAAAGGACATTCAGTCTATAGTTCATGATCCTAGAAAAGCTAAGTAATAAAGTGAACCAAAAGAAAAACATTTATAGACCCGCCTGGAAACTGGAAACAGACAAGATTGCCTGACAAAATTGGGAGCATGGGGCATGGGGTAGAAGGAAGGGGAGAAGGAGAGGGTTGAGAAGAACTTGAGGGGATGTGATAACCAAGATTGAGGAAGGACGGATATGAGAGCAAGAAAAGAGATATCTTGATTGAGGGAGCCATTATGGGGTTATCAAGAAACCTGGCCCTTTTACCCTCTTATTTTAATTGGGTCAATTGTTTCTTGGGTTTCTTGACTTAACTGTATATTCTGGATATGAATCCTCTATCATGCATATAGCAGGCAAAATTTTCTCTCACAGGCTGTAATCTTCTTTTTCACTTAACTGATAACATCTTTGTCATTCAGATGCTTTTTAGATTAAGGTGGTGAATTGCAAAACTTCTTTATACCTTTTCCATTAACACAGTCCCTTATTTTCTGGTGAGCCCATCCATAAAACTATTCCATTGCTACTTTGTAACTGTAATTTTTCTCATTTTATGAATTGTGATGCAAATATCTGATATGCATGTTATATGAAATGTGACACCAAAGGTGTTGTGATCTACAAGTTGAAAACCTTTGCTTTAAGGGTTCCTAGTTGCCAATTTTCACCTCAATTTCTGAGAAAATGAACACCTACACAAAACATCCTTTGTCCCACTAATCTATTTGAAGGTACTAGCTATGACTTTTATAAGCAGTTTAAGTATTTTAGGTTTTGGTTATCATCAAGATTTTGATACATTTAGAGATATTTTATTGTGTATAACTACATATATGGGTCTAATTTTATTCTTCTACATAGGAGTATCCAATTTTCTTAGCATAATTTGTGGAAGATCCTTTATTTCCTGATCTGTGTATATTTGTCATCATTATCAATCATCAGATGCTGTAACTATATAAACTAACACTAGAGTCTTCTATTTTTTCTTTTGACCTACATTCCCGATTTTTGTGCAAATATCATGCTACTTTTTGTAATATGTCTCTGAAATACAGCTTTAAATCTGATATGGAAATCCCTTAACCACTTCTTTTATTCAGGGCTGGTTCAGCCATTTGAAGATCTCTAGTACTGATAGAAAAATAAAAGTTATTAATCAAGGAAAAAATGAATGGCTACATTTCAACTAATATGCATAATTTATTTAAATAAGCCACATAAAATAAAATTCTTGTTTTCTGGATTTAAGTCTGAATAAATAGGATCGAGACAGACAAAGTAAAATGATTTTCCTAACCACTTTAGTCAGAGAATGTTTCTAGTAACTAGGAGTTTCACCTATAAGAGGATACTAAAACCTTTTTGTATTGGCTATTTACTGACAATTTTTCATATTTTTAACTTGCTGATATTTTGCCAAAAATATTAATACTAGCTGAGATCAATAATTGTCCTCTTGAAAAAATGCTAGATTTTTTAAATTAATGCTTTTATTGATATAGTTCCTGAGGAACAATTCTGAAATTTTTAACCAATAAGCATAGTTGAAAATGTTTAAATAGAAAATTTCATCAATTTTAACAAATATTTATTCTAAGAAACAATAAAAAGTAAGATAAAATGTAATATAATAAAAAGGAATAAATAGAAATAAGAATAAATTAAAAAGAATATCTGCTGTTACCTAACACATTTTCTCCCAAAACAAGTGATTCTGATACTCCTTAAAAACTGAAACACAATGTTTTTCTGTTCCAATATGTTTTTATTTCTAAATAGAGTACATTTTGATATGTATGTATGTTTTTGTGTGTGCATGTATATTTTCTCTGTAACTCCCACAGTGAGATGAAAACTCCTTGTGCCCAACCATTTAAATGATTTCTTTAATAATACAGGAAGAATAATTCCTGAATTAGGATATTCTTAGTGCATTGTTCCACTGTGTATATTTTAAATGTAAAGCAGGAACCAGCTCTGACTCTCCACAGGGAAGATTTATGACATGGTACTATTAAAAAACCCAAAGATTTTTATAGTGCTACATTTTATGGTCTACTCTGCCTAAAATGACCTAAGGTATAATTTCCTCCCACTGATAGATGCCATCTACAGAGTGCCACTGCTATTGAAGGGCTGGGCAGAACCTGTAAGGAAATAATTCTCACCTTTGTGTCTTTTGCTTCTGATCCCAGGTGGTAATGAAAGGGTGGGTATATCACTAAAAGGTTATTCATTAAGTGCCCTTAAGCATATTTCTAAGTACAGGGGACCAGAAAGACTCTTAGAACAATTCTGCCTACAACTTTTGGTCATTTGAAGCAATTACCTGAGTTTGGTCACTGTGAATGCTCCTAGAACAAGGGACTTTTCAAAGGGGCAAATCAAAGTCAGTTTCTAAATAGCTTTTATAACCTATGGGGGCTTTATAGCTATTAAACTCATCTTTAGCCATGAGACCAAATGCTTGATTACCTTGTGGACACATTCACATTGATAGCTTGGTATGTGGGGGTCTCTTATTGTTTAAGGTTAAAACATAGGGCTTTTTAAAAATATATACTAGGTGATGTATGTTTAAAAGGACTTCAGAAAGAATGCACATGAATTTGCAAGTATCAAATATTATATCTACTTGTGACTAAAACAAACTATCACTGAGAGTATACTTCAATTCTACAAAGGTATTTTAATTTCATTCTATTTGTATATTAACAGAGAAGGCCTACAAACCTGTAGTTGGACTTGAGATTTTATGTACTTTAATTTATCTTGTGGTTAGCCTATAAAGTAATTAAACATCTCATTATAGTATTTCCATACATATGTGTAAGTCAAATATCATCAGATGACACTTGTTAGCATGATAGTAACTGCAAATTGGTTAGGCCAACCAATGAGCCTCCTCCTTTTCCTCTTATCATTCTCATTTCTCAATGTTTCTCACTTGTCTGCTAGTTCTCATGTTTATTTTTTGTCCCAGAATATAAACTTTTGTATCTATCTCATTTTACTTTGGCTATAGTTTTATCATTGTTTATAGTTAAGTGATCCATTTGCATGCTATATTCTTCATGATGGAGGGGGGCAGAGAATCTTCTTCCTAGATAACCTCAAGGGGACTCAGAGAAGGGTTTGTTCATATAATAGAAAAAGTTTATAAAAAGCAGTTGACAAAAACCATGACTATGGAATACACTGACCCTTTATTGACTATTTATCTTTATCACATCAGTATGTAAAGATAATCTAGAATACAAACCCATTTATCCATGGGCCATATGTATATAAGTTCATTCTTTATACATATAATCATCTATCTCTCTTTCTCTCTTTCTCTCTTTCTCTCTCTCTCCCTCTCTCTCTCTCTCTCTCTCTCTCTCTCTCTCTCTCTCCTTTTTTTTACAAGACAGAGTCTCATCTGTAGCTTTGGAGCTTATCCTGGAACTAGCTCTTGTAGACCAAGGTGGCCTTGAATTAACAGAGATCCACCTCTCTCTTCCTTTCTAGTGCTGGGATTAAAGGCATATGCCAACACCCCCTAGCCATACAATTGTCTCTTATTGTTACATATTTTTATTTTTTAGAAAACAGATATGTACAATACATCACCCATTTTATTTTTATTGATGAAAGATAGTACTTCAAGAGTTCAGGTAGCAATAGGCAGAGAAGCAATGTGGGTCTAAAGGCAACTGTGAAGAATTTAAGACAACTTTCTCATGAAGAGAGAGAAAGAAGATGACATCTGCTTATAGAAAAAAAACATAATAAATGATACAAGAAAGGAAGGTCTTAAATATTTACTTTTTTCCCTTAAGAGTTGAATAGTTGCCTGAGGCCATGTTCATGACTGTAGTTCATGCTGCTGATAAGGGCACATTTTGGTCCAAATCATTATTGTAGTTGTAGATCATGTTGATGTCCTTGGCCCATGTTGCTAGTACCAAGGCCATATAAATATCTGTGATCAGTGCTGCTATCTGAATCCATGTTGGTATCCATGGGCCATGCTGCTTCTTGGGGCCAGGTTGTTGTAAGTGTCCTGCACTGATGCCTGAGGTCATGATTATGCCTTTGGCAAGTGCTGTTGTAAAAGACCATGTGGAAGTCCATGAACTGTGCTCTATTGACTGTAAAGGGGAAAGAAGCTACTTTAGCAGTGGCATTAATGTCTGCAGACTCAGAGTTTAGTATGAAAGACATAAACAACTTCTGTGATACCTCCTAACCTGTCCTCCACAAAAGCCTAGATAAGAAATCATTGAAGGAAATGCTTAAAAATTGTGATAAGAATACTGAAATATTGTAGAATTTGGCTAGCTTATGCCCCAAAATAATTATACGGAAACTGTGTTCTTTTAAACACTGCTTGGCCCATTAGCTCTGGCCTCTTATTAGCTAACACTTACATCTTGCTTTAACCCATAGTTCATAATCTGTGTAGCACCACAAGGTGGTAGCTTACCAGGAGAAATCTTAACATGCGTCTGTCTCGGGTCAGAGAATCATGGCAACTGCCTGAGGCTTCTGCCTGACTCTGCTTTCTTTCTCCCAGAATCTTGTTCTGTCTACTCTGCCTACCTAATTTTCTGTCCTATTAAAGGGCCAAGGTAGTTTCTTTATTAACCAATGAAAGTAACATATAGACAGTTGACCCTCCTCTAACATTTCCCCTTTTTCTGTTTAAACAAAAAAGAAAGGCTTTAACGTTAACATAGTAAAATTACATATAACAAAACAGTTATCAAGCAATAATTACAGTTACAATATTTATATCTATTTTATCTTTTATCATAATAATGGAAAACTATAACTATCTATCCATTCTTCAATTCCATCAAAAACTCCAGAAGGATATAATAAAACTCTAGAAATGACAGAGACATCTCGCTGTCTGGACAGTCACCCAAAGTTCTTTTGTACTGTTGGGGCATCCATCTTCAGCCTACAGGAGGGTGTGGTCTATCATACCATATTGGGATAGAAGCAATCCAAAAGGTCTCATCCTCTGTGAAAACAAACTAAGAAACTATTTTCCAAATCATGATATCCTTAGATCCAAATTCTGAAGTAAAGATACCTTTAGAACATATATGCAGGTTTGTCTTGGCAGCCCATTTAATGAAATTTTTTTTTGTATTTAGCTCCTTCACAGTCAAAAAATTCAAAGAAAACACAATAATACACAGAATCCTGACTCTCTGCGAATTTTCCATTTTAATGTGGCTTATTTTTCTTTACTTATTTTAATCTATAACTATCTGTACTCTGTCTCTTTATTCTTTTTCTTCACTGTCCCAAGCCTACCTATACTCATCCAACATTGTGACCCACTTAAAGGTCTTTTATGTCTGAAGCTGTCCTGCTGTGAATCTGTAATTTTTTACTATCCAGGAGCATTTTTGCTTTGCAGTTTTAAATCACTAAGCACTTAAGAATCTAAGCTGTGACATTCCTAGGCTAAAACCAGGTACTGTCTGCTTCTCATGCCCAGTCCAACATGTCAGAGCTGCTTTTGCCTCTGAGCTGTGGCACACAATGTCACCCTTTTAGGCACACAGTGAGTCTAGTTGCCATCAAATTGTAGCACTTTACTCCAAATGCTCCATTCTAAAGCTCTGTCTCCTGCAGGAGCCAGACAGAGATCAAGATGGTGGCACAGCCCTGAGAGTGGTATTTCAAAACCACCACTTTCTAGTAGACCTGATCCTGCACGGATTTTTTTCTGCTGCTATTGCTGAATCAGGAAATCTCTCTACAGCACACCCTAGCAAACAGCAAAAAGCTGTGTTAAACTCTCTCTCTCTTCTTATTAAGCTCTCTCAGGTTTTACATGGATCCAGTTTACCACGTTGGGCCCCAATCTGTAGAAGGAGCAGCGGGCTGCGTTCCTGCTTGGCTCCCAGCCGCCTGGCTAGCTTATGCCCCGAAATAATTACACGGAAACTGTATTCTTTTAAACACTGCTTGGCTTTTGGTATCATTACCAGTGGGGGGAAAAATCAGTTTTCTTTAAGTGGCTGGCTACTGGGAGTTTGACCAAGCCCCAGTGAGAGCATAGGCAACACAATTGAACTTGTGCTTTCTTTCTTTTTTTAAAAGTTGGCAGTGTTCACAAAGGTTGGGGTGGACCTGGAGGGCTTAGGAAGTGAGAATGATCAGGGTACATGATGTAAAATTACCAAATATTCAATAAAAATAGTATATTGGCAAAAGAGTTGAGTAAGCATTAGAATTGGCTATTTTGCAATAACAATGACAAAGAACATATTTTTAAATATATTGATAGAATTAAATACATTATTTTCCATTATTCAACAAGATTAACTATAACTGTTGGCCTAGACTTCACAGAATCACTCTCTCCTGGGAGTCTTTGCCATATGCTAAAAGAGTAGACATTAAAAATTTACTTTTATAGGAAAAAATTGAAATGTTAGTGATTTTTTAGAATTAAAAATCACAATCTGTTAATAAGTATAAAAAGTAAGTTTTGAGTGTGCCATTTTATTCCTTTACAAAAATAGAACACACCAAGTATAAATATTTTAACAATTAAATAATATTAAAAGAACAAAGAAGCCAACCTTTTCTTGTGCTTTTATTGATTTTTCTCTGTTTGCTGCTCTTTAAATGGGATGTGTGTCTGAAAAAGAATAGATGTTGAGAGGTAGGCTACCAGAAGTTGCAAAGAAAACTCACTCAATATTTTTCAAACACAAAGGAATGGCAATAGAATATATTCATTAAATTTAGTTTTATTCTGTTAAATTTGATAATGATCTACCTTTGGGTCATAGGAGAAGAATGTAAAGAGAGAATGCATTTTGGAAAGTTTCATTAGCGTTTCTAAGAGTATTGACTTGCTTGATATGACAGCATATAGTACGAATTGTAGTTCTTCTGATCTAGCTTTTTTCAAGAACTTATTCTTTTTTCTTTTTTTTCAAGAAAATATCTTAGTTTAGTTTATTAAGTTTAAAGAAACACAATTAGATACATACATCATTCCAGAAAAATTGTAACTTTCAACAAATAGGAAATGAATATGATACATCCAAATAAAGTTATTTTCATTTGTATTACTTATTTTTAATTATGCATTAGCAAAATGTAACATGGGAATACTTATCTTTATCTTATATAACAATAATGTATTTTTACATTAGTTGTATATAATGCCAATTAATTTTAGTATCATGAAGAAATGAAATCAAATATGGTTAAAAATAATCATCATTTACTCATAAAACAATTATTTGTGATTCAGGGACAATTAATATCTATTGATTTATTGAAAATATCCTGTTTGTTTAGGTTCTCAATTGAAGCCAAATTATTAAAAACTCAGGGATTAAAACTGGGGTTTAACCTGAAGGTAAGAAAAGCAAAGCAGCCAGCCACTGGCTCTTACCTCTACCTTCATCTGAAATGGAAATCTTGCCCTCAGAAATCTCAGAATAAGACTGAGACTGAAAGCTATCTTCTCCCATCTTATGCTCCTCTCTAGGACTATGATTAAAGGTGTGCACCACCTGGATTAAAGGCATGCACCATCATTTCTATGGCAACTAGTGTGGCTACTGGCATTAAAGATGTGCGTTACCACTACCTGGTCTGTAAGGCTGACTAGTGGGGCTGTTTTATTCTCTGATCTTCAGGCAAGCTTTATTTATTAAAATACAAATCAAATGCCACTATACCCAAACATGTTTGTCACATTATAAAATTATCAGAACCATATTTAAAATGGTTTTCACTGAACAAAAAAGCTAAGAATGAGACCAACAGCACCTCGTTCAATACCACAGAAAATAACACATTTAGTTGTTCTGAAGCTGATTCTCAGCGACAAGTCACCCTTGCTTCACAACAGTGCTATAACTGCTCTTTAGTTTTACATTGTTTCTAAAACACAGTATGGAAGGTTGTAGCAGCAATGCCACAGTTACTCAGGTACTACCCCTGGCCTGGCAGCTATATCACAAGGACCACTGCATCTCACCTTAAAGAACTGGCCCTTCCTTGAGGGCTGTTTTTGCACTCCAGAGTGGATGGTAGAAATGCTTTTTTCTGCTTCAAAAAGTCGAAAGACTGGGAGCCAGATAGATGACAACCCCTAGAGGAACATAAATGTTCCACCAGGGTGTTCCTCCCATATTTTCAAGAAGTTTGAAAAACACTCTCAGTGAATTTTTTTGTTTTGTTTTGTTTTGTTTTGTTTTTCGAGACAGGGTTTCTCTGCAGCTTTTTTTTTTTTTTTTTTAGAGCCTGTCCTGGACTAGCTCTTGTAGACCAGGCTGGCCTCAAACTCACAGAGATCCGCCTGCCTCTGCCTCCCGAGTGCTGGGATTAAAGGCGTGCGCCACCACCGCCCGGCCTCTCAGTGAATTTTTAAACTTAACAAAGAAACACCAAGAACTAAATTGCAAGGAGACCAACAAGAATTAAAAGAATCTGAAGAAAGTCCTGCCATATCATTTAGATGACTGACTTACAGTGAGCCTTTGCTGGGGCAACTCAGATCTGAGTGACAGACCACATTCAAGTCACATGTCTAAGCACCTGGGAGATGGAGCAGCAAAGGTTAGATCAGCAGAGTAAGAGAATAAAATCACGTTAAAAAATCATAGCAAAACAAAACAATATGGATACAAACAAGATTTTTACTTATATCACCAGCAATTTTAGATAAAAGTCTTAACTAAATAATTTAACTTCTTCTTTACAAGATACTAAAATATACTTAGGAGGGAATGTTGCACTATAAAAGTTACACTATTATTTTGGGTATAGAAATGATAGAAACACACACTATGTTCATAAATAGGTTTAAAACACTGGTACTAAGCTTAAATGTATTATAATGGTGAGCTACATAAATATGTATATATTAAAATATATACCTATATTTAACTTTAAAAGTATCTTTATTATTATTATTGTTATTGTTATTATTATTGTTATTATTACAAATTTTCACCTCCTTCCTTCCTCACATTTCTCTCCCTATTCCCCCTCCCCCTCCCTCTCCAGTCAAAAGAGCAGTCAGGGTTCCCTGCCCTGTGGGAAGTCCAAGGTACCTCTCCTCCATCCAGGTCTAGAAAAGTGAGCATCCAAACAGACTAGGTTCCCACAAAGCCATCTGGCTGTGACATCTGTCACCCCATTGATCGCCAGCATTGATTCAGCTGATCTGGCTGGATGGATGGGTGTCCTTTTCCTCTCTAACCACTTCATGTGCGTCCCTCCAGAAGCTGCAAGCTCAGTCAAAGAAGACGACCTTCCCCGAATAGAGGAGGACCGGTCTTCGCTCAAGGGTATACGAGTAGCTGTGCTTACTTGCTAGAACCTCGAAACAAGCTCTCAAGAACTTATTCTTATGATATTTACAGCTCATGGACCACTGGGCCCTATTCCTGAAGTGCAAGGTGTCTTTAGCAAGTAAGGCTTATCATATACAACCAAGGGCAAATACAATAACAAGTACTGCTTTGGCTGTCTCTTGAACAACTTTGACCAACAGTTCAAAAAAGCCTTATAATGCATGATATTGAGTTTTTTGTTGTATAGTCTTTGACTCTCAGAGTATTGTCAGCCCAGATCAGAGAAAGTTTCATATAAATTATATCTGCATATGTATATATTGGCTTATAACATATATTGCATATAGTATATGGTTAATAGCATAATTATTTATGACTCTCTTCTCTGGGATTTGTTTTCACAGTACCAGACAACACCATGAAGGATTCCAAAGCAAAGAACATGATATGGGAACCCAAAGTGCACTGCAGTGGCATACACCTCTTGGTCATAACCATCAGTTCTCTAACTGGACTTAAGAATTGCCCCCAAAAGAGTGGAATCATGCCTGCAACTGTAAACCTACTCAACTTCTCAGGACTAGTGTCGATCTTGGGGGAAAACCTATAACCACCACTTTACTATACCCTAATAATCCTAATTACATTCTAAATATTTGCCTTACACTCACAGATAAATGTAGTCCTCACTCCTCAGAAGGGATACCTTTCTTTAAGCAGATGGAGAAGATTAAAAATATAACAAACACAGAGACAGAGACCCACGGTGGAGCATTGGGCTCAGATCTCAATGTCCAGTTGAAGAGTGGGAGTAGTGAGAGTATAAGCCAAAGAGGTCAAAACCATGATGGGGACACCCATTGCAACAGGCAACCTGAGCTAATGGGAGCTCAGCAACTCTGGTCAGAACCATGATGGGGACACCCATTGAAACAGGCTACCTGAGCTAATGGGAGCTCAGGAACTCTGGTCAGAACCATGATGGGGACACCCATTGCAATAGGCTACCTGAGCTAATGGGAGCTCAGCAACTCTGGTCAAACAGGGAAGAAACCAGGATAGGACCAAGCTAGATACTCTAAATGTGAGGGACAGTTATATGACTTGGGCAGATTGCAGGGGCCTGGCAGTGACACCAGGATTTTTCCCTGATGCTTGTACTGCCTTTTTGGAACCCATTCTCTTTGGATGGATACCTTTCTCGGCCTGGATATAGTAGGGATGGCCTTGGTCCTTCCTCAGAGCAGTGTGCTTTGCCCTCTCTGGGGACTGGCCTGGGGGTGGGGTGGGTGGGAGGTGGAGGGATTGAAGGAAGGGAGAGAGTGGGAACTGGGATGAGTATGTAAAATTTTAAAAAAGATAGTTTGTTTTCTTTTTAAAAAAATAAAAATACAAGAGAAATAAAATACACAGAAAACAAACAAACATAGTCATTCAAAATGCAGAGATGTGGAGCCCAGTCACAACTTCCATATCTATAATACGACTCATACACCTATGTTTCAGGGAGCATCACTGAAGATGGGGTATAAAAATTGAAGGAGCTATAAAATTAGAGAATTTGCTGTAAGATAGTGTCACGTAATAATCAGATATTTAGTCATAAAGTCTCACCAACATGACTGCCTAAACATGAGCTGAACAATGACAAGAATAATAGACATGTTACTATGGATGACTAAATCCCAGGATGCCTCAATCTTTCACAAAGAACTGTGAGGGCTGAGAGTTGGAAAAACAGTTGTTGTTTTTTTTTTTTTTTTTATTTCCAGAAAAGAATATACTAACTGGTAATCCAATACTAAGCACTCAGATTCAAAAACACATCTACAAGTAACATTACACAAACAGAAAAAGTTCTATTTATATATGTAGGAATAGACACATACATAAACAATTATTAAAAAAGAAGCCATCATTTTGATAGAGAGCAAGGACAGAAATATGGAAGCATTTGGAAGAAGGAAAGGAAAGGGAAATTATATAATATTTATAATCCCAAAATTAATGATAGTAAAATTTAAAAAAAAACTATTTTATTTGGTTTTTGCTATATTTAATCATATTCATGATAATTCAAATCCAAAATAATTACATAAAAACTACATTAATTGCAACTCTGCTTGGCCAACCACTTAGGCATGTTGCTAGCTAGCTCTTATGTCTTAAATTAACCCATTGCTAATAATCTGAGTATTGCCACATGGTTGTGGTTTGTTGGTAAATTTCAGTCCAGCATCTGTCACCTGTGGGGAATACATGGCTTCTCCCTGGCTCTGCCTACTTTCTTCTCCTGTATCTGCTTGGAATTCCCACCTTGACCTATACTGCAGAGCAATAGGCCCAAATCAGCTGCTTCATTAAACAATAGTATTCATTCACAGAATACAGAAAGGAATTCCACATCACTGAAGTAATGAGTAGGCTAATATTTCCAGCCAACCAAATGCCTATATGTCATATTTCACTACAATTGTGTAATGCATTATTTATTCTTTTTATCAAAAGGGGTTTTGTTTTATTCACAGTTAAATTCAAGGTAGTTAATAAATGGCACGTTTCATAGATCTCAAAAGTTTCTTCTCAGCCTTTTGGCTAAGATCAAGTGCAGATTATTTTTATATTTTCAACCAAAACTATGTAAACCAACTTGGGACTATGAAATCCTTTTGGGGGAGCTAAATTTAAATAGAATGTACTAAGTTAAAAGTAGAAATTTTATGTTTGGAATATTTTAAGTAAGTTTACAATAGTAGAGTATTCTCAAATATTGCTAACATACTGAATTTTTTTACTAGGTATGAACTTGATGCCAACAATGAATATGGCTGAAGTTTTCTAGGCTTACAAGACTATGTTGTGATCAACTTTCATTCTGCTTTACACCATTCAGAGAGAGCAAATAATTATTAAAGTAGAAACTAAAGTGAGTGTAAAAACTCCAAAAATTGTACATGGTCTAATATCAGGATTTGTCATGTGTGGCTGATTTAATTTGAGTCAAACAGAAAATGGAAAATTGCTGTTCACTACTCATTTGCTTCAGAAAAATGTTAATGTTTGCACAAAATATTGGAATCCTTATATTTTAAAGATAATTTGATTTTCTACTTTTGCAAAGCTTTTCTGAAACACAGTACTTAATAACTCTAATGCAAAATATTTAGTTTCCCTACCAATTTTATTATATTTAGCCACACAAAAGTGGAGCAATAAAGCATGAGTAATTTAAGTTATCAAAATTAAATAGATTTATTTTTACTGAAACATGCTTTTTTCTTGTCTCTAGAACCATTTAGAGTATTAATGCAGTTAAGTCACTCCCAATAAACACTCACTACATTTTTTGTAAGAAATACTAAAAGATGATAGATGATATAATATAAAAGAGAAGTGATATATATTATGTATGAAAAATATACATTTTCCTGTCAGAAATAAGTCCATTTTTTCAACCAAGAGGCTCAAATTCTTAAACTCATGTATTATTTAATGTTTGGAGGTTTACTCATTTCTCTGTTTTCCCCCATAGCATTCTGAGAATTTCTTACAGTTTATTTTGGTCACATTCCTATCTATCCAGACTTCTCAATTTTCCCACTTAATTATTCAATTTTTAAACCACCCATTGTGTAATAATACAGAGACCTAATTCCCTCAACTAAAATAGTTTTCCCTTTTTAACATAAGAAAAACTCTCTCTCTCTCTTTGATTAATTACCCCCTTTAATAATTCCCAATTATCTCTCCAAATATGCTGACAGTGATGGTGAAGATGAGGCTGACTGTTGCTGCACAGAACAGTAGTAGCCCAAGCCAGTGTCTAGGCAGCTACCTAATGTAGCAGCAACCTAAGGAGGGTGTCCAGGGAAACCTGACCACCCATTGGGAGAGGGATCCCACTATGTAAAAAAACACACACAGGGAATCTTGTGGAAGAGCATGCATGCAGGGAGTTGCCTGAGTTGGTTAGTGGTCAACGGCTAAGTCTAGCAGCATTTGGAGCCCAAGCACCTGTTGAATTTGCCTCAGAGAAGGTGCAAAAGCTGAATCCCAGACTTACTCAGAGGGCTTGAGGAAGAAAGAGAAAGGGAGTTAGCTGGCCATATAGTGACTCTCTGGTGCAGTTTCCTCTGTGTGAAGCTCTAGTGGATGCTAGTGACTGCAAATCCAAAGACAAGTGGCTATTTAGTGAATTCATGCTCCCAAAGTTGGATGCCAGATTAAGTATTAATCTAATTTTATCACTGAAAACCAGGAGTAAGAATTTGGAGTAAAAACCTGGAGGATCAAAGAACCTGAAGCTTCTGCAAGTGAGGAGACAATTAATTTAGATGGGATATATATGTATCAATTATAAACATCAAGAGCTTGATCATTCTAATTTATTCTTATAAAATAAGTAATAATAAAATAATTAAAATAAAATAATAATAAATAATACATAAATAAATAAAAATAAAACAAGAAAAATAAAGAATAAAATAATTCTTATTTTATAACTTAGAAGAAGTTGCTTAATATGAATGCCAAGTTAGTTGATATGAGTGCCAAGACTTAGGAAAAGCTACAAGAGAAAATAATTCTCTTTTGAATGAAAAGTTACAAGTCTTAAGAGTTATTCAGATGAGGACAAAGGAATTTAAAGGAGAATCAGCTGCAGCATTACATTATAAACTTAGAGAGAACAGTCCAAGGTTTTCTTTCAAGTAATCAACCTTTGCTGGCAGAGGTTTCTGTCCTGCCTAATCCCACAACTGTTTAGTTCCAAAGAAACACACAGAGGTCTACATTAATTATAAACTGATTGGCCTATTAGGTCAGGCTTCTTATTAACTTTTATAAATTATATTAGCCCATAATACTTGTCTTTGTTAACCATGTGTCTTGGTAATTTTTTTGGTGAGGCAGTCATATCTTGCTTTCTTTCTGTCTGGGTAATAGCTGCTGACTGAAATTTTCCTCTTCCCAGAATTCTCATTGCCACCACCCATCTACTTCCTGCCTGGTCACTGTGCCTATACTTTCTACTGATTGGCTCCTGGCCAATCAGCGTTTATTTAAACTACATGTGACAGGGTAGAGACTATTGTCCCACAGCACTTCCTCCCCTTTTTAAAACAAGAAATCTGAATTGAATACCTTATGTTTACCTTTTCTATTTACCATTATCCATAACAACTTGTAACTAACATTCTAAATACCTTATGTTTGCCTTTTCTATTTACCATTATCCATAACAACTTGTAACTAACAACTTGTAACTAACATCCATAGTTCATTTTTTGTGAATGTGGGTGTAGTTTTCTAGGCTACTTCCTACTGATTGGGTGTACTGATAATCTTATGGGAACCTAAAGAAAATTTAGAATTATGATTAAGTCCTGACTGGAGTATCCTATGAGGCTTGATCATCTCATGCATCAGTCTTTGAACTGTTTTGGATGTAGAACTCAGATACCTGGCCCATTCCTCTTATCAGAGATATCTCTGGGGGTCTTTCCTCGTCAAACCTGATTTTTCTTAATACATAATGAACATACAGTAGTTAATTCCTGTGGAAACAAAAGCAACACCTCTTCTCCAAAGTAACACATCTTTTGACTTAAAATTTAAAGTCAAAGCATTTTCAATATGTATTTTATATATATATATATATTAATCCTATATATATACAATCTAGCAATATATAACATGTATTATATATATTAATGTTATATATATATATATATGATGAATCCAGCAGCATTTATAATCAAATGTCTTTTTAGTTTAAGCAGCTTTTGCTCCTTCCTCAGTCATCAAACAATTTAAAGACAACACAGATAACATACAGTATCCAGACTCTGTGTATTTTTCATTTTTACATGGCTTTATTTTTAACTTCTATTTCTTTTATTTTTATTTTTAATTTTTGGCTTTTTGAGACAGTGTTTTTCTGTGTATCATTGGCTGTCCTATAATTCACTCTGTAGACCAAATTGTTCTTAAACTCACAGAGATCCAGAAGCCTCTACCTCCCAAGTTTTGGGATTAAAGGTGTGTATCACCACACCCAACTACTCTTTTTTTCTTTTCTCTTTTAAGGATTTTATTCATTTTTTTCCCAAACATACATATATCTTTAAATGCTCAGTATATTGTTTAGAGGTTTTCTTCTTCTTTGAATCTATCTCTACTGTATATCTTTGTTTTTTTTAACCACATGAGTCTTTAATTTGCTTAATGATTATGGCTAGGATTAAAGCCATGGCTTTGACAGTAGAGCTAGATGTATCAAAATTTCCTAAGATCAACATCTTTGAGAGGTCTTTTATGCATATATAAAAGACAGTTTGTATATGATGACCAAACCTTGGCCCTATGCCATGAAGCAGCCTTGAATGCTTGGGAGAGAATTGAAGAATTTTTGAAAGTTATACAGGGTCCAAAAAAAAAAAAACTTTCACTGATTTTATTTTATTTTTTTATAAAAGTTGACTTAAGCTGTAAATAGAATAATACCAATTTAAGAAGCAAGACAAATAATAGTTGAATATCTGGCTTTTGAAATTGCTAATTCAAAATTCAAAAGAATAATTAGGCCTTTAAAAACAAGATCAGCACCCATAGAAGAATGAACACGAGAAGCAATCAATATTGAATCTCAGACCTATGATAATGATTTGAAAGGAGAAGTAATTTCCAAAGGTTTGAGAAAAAAATCAAAATGTCAAAATGTCAAAAATGAAAATGCATTTTAATTGTGGCAAACAAGGTTACCTAGAAAGGGTCTGTAAGCAGGTTGATCTTAGAAGCAATGATTTTTTCTAAGACTAATCCAAACATAAGCTCCATCCCTTTTGTAGTTTGCAGTTATTACAAACACTGACATTGGACCAATGAATTCAGATTAACAAGGAATACACATGGTAAACATTTGCCATCAGGAAACACCTTGAGGGAGGGAGGCACTTGAAGGCCCCTTGTAAAATCTGGTTTAGTCATTCACCTTGGGGGAATACTCCTTCCCAGGGCAATTAAAGGAACTAATGTCACTTATAAAAAATCATACTGCTCTAGATAATATAACAGTTTTAAAAGAGAAAACAAAGTTTCGGGAGAAACCTTAGAGAAAGTATTATAAAGATTAGATTTTAACAAGAAAAGCCTTGATCATAAGAAGTGATAGTTCATTAAGCAGTGTGATCATTTAATAGATACTAGCTTATAAAACTGAAAAAATGCTTTTCATTTGATGAGCCATAACTTACCAAAAATGAATCTCCCCAAAGTTATGATCGGGGCAGAGATTTATTTTTGTCTTTCTGGGATAATGAGGGGATCCAAGTAAGGAATCTGAAGATCATTGAGCAAATGAGACTTCTGAAGAAAAAGGTCAAATCATCCAGAGAAAATGTCCTAAGAAAAAGAGTAAATTGGCCTATTGGTATATAGCATCTCCAATAGGATAAAATTTCATAAACCTTCCCAAATGTTTGTTTTTGCTGTTGTCTACAGACATATAATGCATTGGTCTTTTTGTAGTCCCAGTTCAATTAAAAGTTAAAGTTGGCTTTGGAGTTGGAGTGTGGTTCTCTCATTCTCTTAATCTAAGCATACTTGCAAAAAGGAAAATTCAAAATCTCTGTCTTATGTCAGAAAAGACACCTTATATGGAATAAAAGAAAAACCAAAATGAAGGAACTCTTATATTTTCACTAATATCCTAATCCTTTGATTTTATTTTGTCTCTTTAAAACTTTTCTTAAGATATAAAAAATTATCTCAAAATTTATAAAGTTAATATAGATTGAATTTTGTTATGATATTAATGGTCATATAGAGTACTAACTAATTTTTAAAAGGCTTCTTGATTTTTGTACATTATTTTGGGTTTGAGTATCTATCAGGTAATTACAAATTACATTTTTGTACAATGAATGAACATAACAAATTATGGTCCTTTAACCTCTTTGAGATCTGATGCATGTGAAATTTAAAAGGTTTATGTCCTCTGCAATGACCCATGTCCATGCTTAAAAGTAAACTTTGAAGTCTCCAAAAGGAGAATTGGACCTCACAAAATGATTCCATCAGGTTTATGATAGTGTCATTGAGCTGACAAACACCACCAAATATCGAATTTGGGCTACAAACTGATTAGAACAGTTTCAAGGTGGTTACCTGAGATTGTCCAGCCTCAGACACTACTCTAGCCAGGATCTTGAGATAAGTCTTTCACTTTCCCACTACACAGAACTAGATAGCAAATGATACAGTTAACTTTCACAGTAGTTGTTAATTATAAATTTTTTAGGGTCCCCTACAGTTGCCATCATCCCCAGACAGTGAGAAGTAGTTTTAAGAACACATTGCCCACATTCCCAAAAGGTGGAGTGGACAGCTTTTGGACATTCAATGGTTTATGACTATCATCATTTCGGGGGGGGGGGGGTTAGTTACAAGTTGCTATTGGTAATGATCATTAATAAAGCAGATCAGAATTGGGGATCTTGTTCTGAAAAGAAAAATGTGGGCACATAAAAATAATAGTATAAAAGGGTATTGAATCTACTTTCAAACCAGAAAAGCAATTACTAGTCTTTAAAATTTTATATTGATTAGGATTTTTGTATATTGATTCAAATTTGCCTTGAGTGCTGACAGTATGCTGTCCAAATTGGACAAGCACTACTCTAAAGAAAGTGACTGCTGAACTTTGCCAAGACAAGGTAGGAAACCTCTTCAGAATATACTGCATGATAGAAAAGTCTATCAGATATTTTAGGCCTGTAAGCCAAAGGTGAATACCCCAATGTTGCAATGCCTTGGGTGAGTGTCATGAAAGTCACCTGTTTCTGTCATTTCTCATGTCATTTCTCAAATTTTTTAGAAGTCACTTTCTCATACTTTCTGCTTACTCAGGCAATATTATTTCCTTCTCAGGAATCTGATACAGTTGAGGACTAGACAGTTATAGTTTTCCTTACTACAGATTCAGAGAAGAAAATTACAAAAGAAATGTAAAGTATATACTCTTGAGAAACATAAAAAGATAGTTTTGTGTTGGTAATGCAAGTTAAAATAGAAAGCAAATTAGGAAAAACACTATGAACTCACAAAGATAGAATAGATAATGGAGTATTTTCTCTGAATTTGTCAAATGCTAATGGACTAGGTATTGTTAATGTAATTATTGCCTATATGTAATTGAATACAGTTATTATCCTTTTTTATAGTTTTTCTGTTAGTTAAAACCTTTGTTTTTTATTTCAACAAATGGGCAAAATGTTACATGATAATAAAGCTTGCCTGCAAATGAGAGAATGTAGCTAGCCACTAGTTAACCACAGAAGCCAACCAGTTGTGGCTCACACCTTTAATCTCAGCAATAGGGAGGTGGAGAGAGGAAGTGATGAGGTAGGGGCAGAGACAGGATCTTAGCCCTTTTGGAGTGAAAAACATGAGAAGGAGGAAGCAACTTGTAGCTGTTCCTGGTTCTTTGATTTTCCAGGTTTTTACTCAGATATCAGACTCGTGGTTTTTATTGATGTGATCAATTAGACTAATGCTTAATTGTCACTTTATGACTATTTGTTATAATTTTGCTAGTAGTTTTGTAAAACTCATTTTTCCAACAACCAAATTTATCCAGTGCTGTATTAATTTATGCCACAGCTTTCATTAGTTATCTAGCTGATTTCCCAGAATCCAGATAGCATTATCATATTCTTTTCTTTTGCATGATTTCTTCAATCAGTAACAAATAAAACTAATGGTGTTGTGTTTCTAATTTTTCTAATTATTCATTTTTGAATCCCCAGGAATTCATTATATATTTAAATTTTAATTGTTTCCTTCTTGAAGCATATGTCAATTCTTTTCAAACTTATGTCAAGTAATGCTTCTAAATGAAAAGAGATATATCACTAAAGCTAGCATCAGAGAGAGGATGTCTTTCTACTTTATACCCTAGAGATTTCCACATGTAGCTCTACTAAATTCCTCTAATAAAGCTGCCTCAATTCCAAATGAGGAAATGCCCTCCTCAGTTCTCCTGCAGTGTAGGTCACATCTCTCTTGGTGGTATTCTAACAGCTCTGTGGAAACTCAGATGTTCTGATTCCCTGTGGGTCATCTGTATGGAATGAGAAAAAATAGAAGCAATATATGAAAAGTATCAGTTGTGGGAGATAAACTGAAAACAATGCTTTCTAAATCAAGATAATACTTTAAAGGTATATTCACATTCTGTTTCATATTTTATTCACTGTAAACCTATTTTTATGATGAGTTAGTGATCTTGCATACTGCCCCTTCATTTGTCATTGTATTTTTGTGTTCTTGAAAGGTAATTTCCTAAAAGTCCAAACATGTTAATTTGTTTGTTTTTTGAGTAGAGATTAAGAAATTTTATTTGAGATCAAGGATACCATTAGTTAGAATATATATATATATATATATATATATATATATATATATATATATATATATGTATATATACATATATATGTATATATAATTATCTTTTGCCTTGTTTACTTCAAAAATTACTGAAAATGCTAAAGTTAATTATAATTGTGTGGAAATATCTTACTTTAGCCTGTCAACTTTTTTAAAAATACTGATGTATCTGCTGGGGGGGGGGATAGTGGAACACACCTATAACCAGCACTTGGAAGTCAGAGGCAGGTGGATCTCTGTGAGTTTGAGGCCAACCTGGTCTAAAAGAGTTCCAGGACAAATTCCAAAGCTTCAGAGAAACCCTGTCTCAAAAAAACCTGATGTATCCAATTATAGACATACATATTTAACAGCAATTAAAGAAGTGGTTATGAATTTGAGCAAAGAAATGAACCTGGGGGAGTTTAGAGGAAAGGGATTGGAGAAATGATATATTAATCTCAAAAATTAAGTAATTTTTTATGCAATTTGGTAGGAAATTTCAAAGGGCCACTGCTATTCTTTCTTTCTAGTATTTAACTCTTTAAGTGTAGATAGGAACTTTGATATGCTTCTGCCCCCATTATGGCTATAACTGAATGTATGATTCTTAAGAGGGTTGCCCTAGGTTCTCTCCACATGTGGAGCTCCCTCACCCTATAACAAAGATACTTACTCAAAGCATACACCCTGATCCTCTGATTCCAAAATCCTTTTTGACTCTCTTCCAGACTATCCCTAAATCTTAGCGCTTGAGTTGGCCTCAACTGTAATTGAATGGCTGTTGGTTACTGCCATGATATCTATTTCACTTTTGGGCACATGCATCTTAGCAGACTTGTCATTGACATGGTAGGTAGGTGTACTATCATATACCAATATTGCTTGCTTTTATCTCTTGACAGTTCATAGAGCACCTTAAATTATTATGAGAGTTAGTCCTCAGAAAAGAGGCTTCCAGGTCAGTTATGGCTAGATTCTTTTGTATGCAAACTGTATGGTTTTGTCTGCAATAGTTTCTTCCTTCCCAGTTCAGGGAGATAACAAAGGGCAATTGCAAGAACCTATATTGTGTCATTGGATTCCTCTGACTAGCAACAGGTAGATTTCCTGTTTATAACACTGTATTTTTGTTACAGTCTATAATTCTTCAGGAAGCATTATTATCACAATTGGTATAACTTAATTTAAATATATATTATATATTAATATTCATTGGTGTAAAGACCTTTTGAATCCTAGTATTATTGTTTGAATTTAAAATACCCTCCACAGATTTGTTTCTTAGAGCACTGCATCTAGGTTCTCTCCTCTAGAGGATTGTGGAGTGGTAGAGAGACTAGTTACAGCTGGCTAGTATAGATAACTAGAAGCATGTCTTTAAAATTATGTTATAATTCTGCTTACAGTCTTCTCCTTTTTTGCATCCTGGTGTCCTGAGGTATGAGATAACCAATTTGCATGTTCTTGATTGCATGGACTTCATGAAACCTTTCTCAACATAACAGATTGTACGCTTTCAAACTATGAGTTAAAATATAATCTTCCTCCTGGAATTTACTCATCCAGAAATTAGTCACAGTGTCTTTGCTACGGTTTCTATTTCTCTGAAGAGAAAAAATGGCCAAAGTAACTCTTATGAGGTACAGTCATTATCCTGGTCAGGGATCATGATGGTTTTCAGGCTAAATGGTGATGGGTAAATAGCTGAGAGTCCTATATCTTGTTGGCAACAGGAATTGATTTCTGACACTGGATGGTATCTTGATCAAAATAAACCTCAAAACCCACCCACACAGTTACACAGTTTCTTAAAGAAGGCCTCACCTACTCCAACAAAACCGCACCTCCTAATAGTACCACCCTCTATGACCTTATGGGGGTCAATTACATTCAAATGACCACATTCTACTCCTTGGCCCCCATATGCTTTTAATAATATCATAATCCAAATTGCATTTGTCCAACCTCAAGTGTCTCCACAGTATATTTTACTTCAACAACTGGAAATTTAGTGTTTGTTGTGATTTTGAGTTTAAATGTCACCCTTTTTAAGTTTGATGTTTCCTAATTGTACAGTATTAGTGAAATAAAAATGACCTTTATTTTGAGTCTTTAAGGAGCTGCCATGATCCTCTAGGCACACTGATTCTGGACTTTAGGGTCTTTGGTCTTAAAATTTCATATTAATTTATAGTTTCCCAAATAGCTATTTGTGATCTAATATGCTACTATTTGGTTCTGAAATACCACCTGTTAGTATGCAGGCTCCCCTTGGGGTCCTTACAGGATATGCCCTCAGTTGTCACCATTAAAAAACACCTTGCACATTTCCTACATTCTCTTTTAAAAAGTGGGCCTTACCTACCCCCATCTCTTTCTTTCTCTCTCTTTCTCTCTCTCCCTCCACTCTTTTGTATTCTACTCATATCAGTCACTCATCATGTCAAGAAATATGAATTTTTCTGTGAACAATATTTTTATATTAAAGTAATTAATGAAATTTGAAAAATTTTATGTTCAGAAGAATTTCCAAAATCTTTTTCTCCAACAGATTTTGACCTAGTTTTGGATCAATATATAAACACATATCCAATGGGTCTCTGCAAGGTAAACCCCATGGTAATAGTGTCTAAATTGGAAAGGTCCAATGGATCTCAAGACATCATTGAATTTGCTGGAATCGAAAGGCCTGCATGTGCTCTTCTCTCTCATAATGTTGGTGATTCTCTTGGTTGATTATTTACTTTGACAGTCACTCATGGTACAGATATAATCATTCCCAGAAAATACATTTTTTTCTCTCTCCAATTTTCCCCCTAGGTTTCTTTTGGAACCTAGTCTTCTCAGGTTTCTTATCTGGAAATACCAGCTGTCACCCAAGACCCTGGAACATTTTCTGATTCACTGCAGGCATTATCAGAGGCAATAAATGATTAATGGACACATATAAGAAAGCAACAAGGGGGGCATTAACTATATCTCCTAATTCTGGAAAGATATTAAGCTGGAAAAAGACTACCTTACAAAAGTTTATCCTTTGTAGAGAGGCTTAGGCATGCAGGACCCTTGAACACTTGAAGAAATACAAGCTAACCATATGCATGCAATTGAAGGCAAATTATCCCTTTTTCTGCAAATATACTTTGTTAAGTTTTGAACAATATTGTTATTGAAAATGTGTCCTTGTGTGGGAGCCCACAGATGTGAGACCTGTTCCACTTTAAGTAAAAGTCAAAGTTATTGATAATAGGTATGGCTATAAGCAAGACAGCTTGACCTAGGTTGTGTTTACATTAAGATGGCTCATAGAGGTGGCATACAGGTGAATCTGCTCTACCCTGAAAGTAGGTCAGATAATTCAAACCTATTCTCCTGTCTCTTCATTTTAAAAATTGGAGGTTTATGTTTAAATTATGGAATAGCTGCCTACAGGACACTTGGCCTAAGGTGTGTTTGCTTCATATCCTGCCCAAAACATCAGAATGTTTAACTCAGGAAATAGTGGCTTGATGTCACAAGCATTGAGACAACTAGCTGTTCTAGTTATTCTTTGTGTCATGTTAAAGCAGTCTTTTGCTTTCTTCTCCCCCTTCCTATTTTTTTTTCCTCATGGTTTATTTTTTTTTATTTAAAAAATTTCCATCTCCTTCCCTCCCCCCCCTCCCTCCCCTCCTCCTCCCCCTTCCCTCCCCTCCTTCTCCCCCTTCCCTCCCCTTCCCTCCACCCATACCTCCCCTCCCTCCCTCTCAAGGCCAAGGAGCCATCAGGGTTCCCTACTCTATGCTAAGTCCAAGGTCCTCCCAACTCCCCCCAGGTCCAGGAAGGTGATCGACCAAGCTGAGAAGGCTCCCACAGAGCCCGTCCATGCAGAAGAATCAGAGCTCAGCGCCAATGTCCTTTGCTTCTCAGTCAGCCCCCGCTGTTGGCCACACTCAGAGAGACGGGTTTGGTCGCATGATCCATCAGTCCCATTCCAACTGGAGTTGGTGATCTCCCTTTAGTTCTGTCCCACCGTCTCCATGAGTGAACGCACCCCTCACGTTCCTGACTTTCTCCCTCATGTTCTCGCTCCTTCTGCTCCTCATCAGGACCTTGGGAGCTCAGTCCAGATGGTAAAATGCCAATTAACCCAATTAAAAAATGGGGCGCTGAACTGAACAGAGAATTCTCAACAGAAGAAGTTCGAATGGCCAAAAGACACTTAAGGTCATGCTCAACCTCCCTAGCTATCAGGGAAATGCAAATCAAAACAACTTTGAGATATCATCTTACACCTGTCAGATTGGCTAAAATCCAAAACACCAATAATAACCTTTGCTGGAGAGGTTGTGGGGTAAGGGGTACACTCATCCATTGCTGGTGGGAATGCACACTTGTGCAACCACTTTGGAAAGCAGTGTGGCAGTTTCTCAGGAAATTCGGGATCAACCTACCCCAGGACCCAGCAATTCCACTATTGGGAATCTACCCAAGAGATGCCCAATCATACAACAAAAGCATATGCTCATCTATGTTCATAGCAGCATTATTTGTAATAGCCAGATCCTGGAAACAACCTAGATGCCCTTCAGTGGAAGAATGGATGAAGAAACTGTGGAATATATACATGCTAGAATACTACTCAGCGGTAAAAAACAATGACATCTTGAATTTTGCAGGCAAATGGATGGAAATAGAAAACACTATTCTGAGTGAGGTAACCCAGACCCAAAAAGATGAACATGGGATGTACTCACTCATAATCGGTTTCTAGCCATAATTAAAGGACATCGAGCCTATAAATTTGGGATCCTTGAGAAGATAATAAGAAGGTGAACTCCCCAAAAAAGATATAGTAATCCTCCTGTATATTGGAAGTAGACACGATCGCCAGGCAAAATTGGGAACTTGAGGGTTGGGCGAGATGGGGCCAAGGGAAGATGGGGAGAGAAAAATGTGAAGGGGAGAATGGGGGGAGCTCGGAGGAATGGGGTGCTTGGGATATAGGAAGGGTGGATATGGGAGCAGGGAAGCATATATCTTAATTTAAGGAGCTACCTGAGGGTTGTCAAGAGACTTGACTCTAGAGGGGTTCCCAGGTTTCCAGGGAGACGCCCCCAGTTAGTTCCTTGGGCAGCTGAGGAGAGGGAGCCTGAAAAGGCCAGTTCCTATAGCCATACTGATGAATTTCTTGCATATCACCATAGAACCTCCACCTGACGATAGATGAAGAAAATGACAGAGCCCCACATTGGAGCACCGGACTGAGCTCCCAAGGTCCTGATGAGGAGCAGAAGGAGGGAGAACATGAGAAAGAAAGTCAGGACCGTGAGGGAACCTCCAGCTGGCGACAGATGGGGAAGGTGACTGAGCCCCACATTGGAGCACTGGACTGAGCCCCCTTCCTATTTTGAATTGGAGTATATAATAAACATATAGAAAATAAATGTGGGAAGATTCATGCTGTGGGATTCCCTTCAGTATGCTGGGAATACCATTAGATAATTAATAAAGCTGCTTTGGGCCCATTGCGGCACAGAATAAGGCTAGGCAGAAACTCCAAGCATGTAAACGAGAGATAGAGGGTGGCCATGTAGTCACCCAGAGGAAAATGTCACCTGGGGACCTTACCAGTAAATCACAAGCTCGACGGTAAAATATAAAATAATAAAAATGGGTTAATTTAGGATGTAAGACCTAGCTAGAAATACACTTAAACAGTATTACAAATAATATAGTTTTTGTGTGATTATTTCAAGTCAGGGCAGTCGGGAACGTTTGCCAACAGATTGGCACACAAACAGGTTTCAGCTAAGTCTACATAAAACCTGAAAGAGCTTGGAAAGAAATTCTAGACATAAAAACTCGGCTTCTTGGTAGCCATTAACTATTTTTTTGGATGGACTTTGTGTGCTAGTGGCAAAATTAAGAGATGTCTTCCCGACTCAGTGTTGGCAGCAAAAAACCACACAACTCCTTTAAGAAGGCTTCCAGGTTTACGTTAGTTGCATGAACTGCTCTGGCTTTTTCAGGAGATCTAGCATTTAAATGGGATTTGTGAGCAGCATGTTACAAACTGCTTAATGGCACAACATAGACCCACTGTATGTTCGGAACTGGTGTGGTGTGTACTGCTCACAGAGGTGGTGAACATGCTTCTACCATGTTAGATTGGGCAGAGACAAAAGGCAAAGCAATCTTAGTCTTAGCCACATCCACTTATCATTTTAAAAAACACTCCTGGTCAGAAAATAAGTATAGATATGCAATAAAGACAGATTCAGACAGAAATAAACTTCTGAACAGGTCACAGGGTGCTTAAAAATGTTTGTAGACTTGACAGAAAGAAGAAAAAGAGTATATACAGTTATAAATGGAAATAGTTTAAGAAAATTAAACAAAGTTGTTAAAGAGGCATAGTACAGTCGTAGATTAAAGGAGAAAAGAAAAATAAGCCACATAAAGATGAAATATACACAGACAGTATGGATTATTTATATTATTGTGTTTTCTTTGAAGTTTTTGACTATGGATGAGCTGAGTACAGAGAGACATTTCATTGTATGGACTGCTAAGCTAAACCAATATATGTGTGTGTGTGTGTGTGTGTATGTTTATATATATATACATACATATATATGTATATTATTTAATATATATATATTAAAGGTATCTTTTTTATTAAAAATTTCTGCCTCTTCCCCGCCTCCCAATTACCCCCCTCCCTCCTCCACTCCCCCTCCCACTCCTGTCCAGAGAGCAGTAAGGGTTCCCTGCCCTGTGGGAAGTCGAAGTTCCTCCCCTCTCGATCCAGGTCTAGGAAGGTGAGCATCCAAACAGGCCAGGACCCCCAAAGCCAGTATGTGTAGTAGGGTCCAAATCCAGTGTCATTGTCCTTGGCTTCTCAGCAGCCCTCATTGTCTGCCATGTTCAGAGAGACCCGTTTTATCTCATGCTTTTTCAGTCCCAGTCCAGCTGGGCTTGATAAGCTCCGAATGGATCAACCCCACCATCTCAGTGGGTGGGAGCACTCCTCGCAGTCCAGTTTTCCTTGCTCATGTTTTCCTTCCTTCTGCTCCTCATTTGGACCTTGGGCGCTTAGTTCGGTGCCCCAATGTGTGGCTCTGTCTTTATCTCTATCCATTACCAGATGAAGGTTCCCTCACGGTCCCGACTTTCTTATGTTCTCCCTCTTTCTGCTCCTTGTCAGGACCTTGGGACCTCAGTCCGGTGCTCCAATGTGGTTAGCCTGTTCTGGAGAGGTTGTGGGGTAAGGGGTACACTCTTCCATTGCTGGTGGGAATGCACACTTGTACAGCCACTTTGGAAAGCAGTGTGGCAGTTTCTCAGGAAATTCGGGATCAACCTACCCCAGGACCCAGCAATTCCACTCTTGGGAATATACCCAAGAGATGCCCAATCATACTACAAAAACATTTGTTCAACTATGTTCATAGCAGCATTATTTGTAATAGCCAGAACCTGGAAACAACCTAGATGCCCTTCAGTGGAAGAATGGATGAAGAAACTGTGGAATATATACATGTTAGAGTACTACTCAGCGGTAAAAAACAATGACATCTTGAATTTTGCATGCAAATGGATGGAAATAGAAAATATTATTAAATGTATCTTGACTTAAAAATTTGGATTTAAGGATAATTTCTTTTGAAAAAGAGGTTGTACTTTTGTTTCCACAGAGGATGAGAACCTGTGGATTCACTTATGGCAGCAAATGCAAGCTGGTGCAGCTCCATTGTGAAAACCAGTGTGGACGCTTTTTCAAAGAGCTGAAAAATGACCTACCACTAAATGCAGATATTCCATGCTTAGACATGTATGAAAAAGACTTTGCATCTTACTGTGGAATTACCGGCACAGATATATTTATTGTAGCCTATTTGTCATAGACAGAAATTGGAAATAGCCTAAATGTCTATCAAGTTAGGAAAGGATATTGAAAATGTGGTATATTTATACATTTTAATATTATTTAGTCATTAAGAAATATAGACTCATGCATTTTTAGGAAAATGGATAAAACTAAAAGCAATCATCCTGAGTGAGGCAACTCAAAACCAAAGTGGCAAATATTTGATATTTTCTCTTGTATATAGATGTTAGTTTTTTAAGCTCATTTTCCTATCAATTTATGAGCTACCTATTAACTATCAATTATAGTTATATATTTGATTGAAATACTAATGAACTGGCATGGAATCATATTTCTCTAGTTTACCATGATTTAATATCTAAGATGGAGAAAGAAGAAGAAGGAAGAAGATGAAGAAGAAGAGGAAGAATATGATGATGATGATGGAAGAAGACGAAGAAGAAGAAGAAGAAGAAGAAGAAGAAGAAGAAGAAGAAGAAGAAGAAGAAGAAGAAGAAGAAGAAGAAGAAGAACAAGAAGAAGAACAAGAAGAAGAACAAGAAGAAGAAGAAGAACAAGAAGAAGAAGAAGAAGAAGAAGAAGAAGAAGAAGAAGAAGAAGAAGAAGAAGAAGAAGAAGAAGAAGAGGAGGAGGAGGAGGAGGAGAAGGAGGAGGAACAAGAAGAAGAACAAGAATAACAAGAACAAGAACTAGAACAAGAAGAACAAGAACAAGAACAAGAAGAACAAGAAGAAGATCTTATCCTAGAGGCTGTATGGTTCATAGATCACACAGTTTACCCTCTACTCCATTCATATTTATATGCCAGTGTTCATTGCATGAGCCATTGGTTCAACTCTAGGCTTTTGGCTAGGCTTTGCCACTGAAAATAGACTCTCACTCAAGCTCTACTTTGATATCCTTTTGTTGTTCTATGTCATGGAGATCCTGCTGTTTTGGACCTACAGTTTCATCTCCTTTACCTGCTCCAAATTTCATGAATGAGGTGGATGTTGAGGTGGGCCAACTCATAGCCCTGTTTCTGAACCTTGGGTGGTAGGTAGCTGGGTTAATCAGCCTGCCAGGTGTCCTTTCTTGTCACTAACATGGTGAGCTCTATAGCACTGACTCAACTAGCTCACCTGATACAGCTTGTAACAACAAGGGAGGCCAGTTCTCCTGCTCTCAGATATGTGTCACCACTGTTTTGTCGAGGTGAGGTACAGGGACCTCCATTCTTAAAGAAGAGATCACATGCATTTCTTTTTTCTCATGGTTTATTTTTTTTATATTTAAAAATTTCCATCTCCTTCCCACCTCCTCCCCCCTCCCTCCCCTCCTTCTCCCCCTTCTCTCCCCTCCTTCTCCCCCTTCCCTCCCCTCCCCTCCACCCATACCTCCCCTCCCTCCCTCTCAAGGCCAAGGAGCCATCAGGGTTCCCCACTCTATGCTAAGACCAAGGTCCTCCCAACTCCCCCCAGGTCCAGGAAGGTGATCGACCAAGCTGAGAAGGCTCCCACAGAGCCCGTCCATGAAGAACAATCAGAGCCCAGAGCCATTGTCCTTTGCTTCTCAGTCAGCCCCCGCTGTTGGCCACACTCAGAGAGACGGGTTTGGTCGCATGATCCATCAGTCCCATTCCAACTGGAGTTGGTGATCTCCCATTAGTTCTGTCCCACCGTTTCCATGAGTGAACGCACCCCTCTCGTTCCTGACTTTCTCCCTCATGTTCTCGCTCCTTCTGCTCCTCATCGGGACCTTGGGAGCTCAGTCCAGTGCTCCAATGTGGGGCTCAGTCACCTTCCCCATCTGTCGCCAGCTGGAGGTTCCCTCATGGTCCTGACTTTCTTTCTCATGTTCTCTCTCCTTCTGCTCCTCATCAGGACCTTGGGAGCTCAGTCCGGTGCTCCAATGTGGGGCTCTGTCATTTTCTTCATCTATCGTCAGGTGGAGGTTCTATGGTGATATGCAAGAAATTAATCAGTATGGCTATAGGAACTGGCCTTTTCAGGCTCCCTCTCCTCAGCTGCCCAAGGAACTAACTGGGGGCGTCTCCCTGCCAGATCACATGCATTTTTGAAAATGTTTCAATGTAGTAACATCATAAGCTTTATTGTGATAATCATCAATAAACTTCTTTTGAAAGTTTTACTGTACTTATATATGTCTAAAATAAACTGCCCGATGCAAGACTTTAGATTATGTATGGTGGTTTTCAGCCTTCCTAATGCTGTGAACTTTTAGTACAGTTTCTCAGGTGGTGACCCACAACCATAAATTATTTTGTTGCTACTTCAAAGCTATATGTTTCTACTGCTATGAATTTCAGTGTAAACATCTGATATGCAAGATAGCTAATATGTAATCCCCAGAGGGGTTCTGACCAGGTTGAGAACTACTGCTTTAGAAATTAAAACCAACACAAAACACTAAGTCATGTTGAACTGGACTTTCTTCTTGCCTCATGTGAATCATTAGTCTTGCAGCCCTGGCATTTTCAGAGAATAATATGTTTCTCCATAAAATACAGTTATAAATGTTAGTTAATATGAGCAATAGCATTCCTTTGTTTTACTTTATATTTATATTCTAGTGTAAGATTATAATGGAAAGTATTCCAGGAAATTACTTGGTTTCTTCATTGCAATGAAGGTATAGTGTTTGTCAAACATAAGGAGAAGAATCAATGAGAATGATGTGGATTTAATATAGTGCTTACAGGCTTAAACATAACTATAAATAACTGAGATTAGAGCATCTTCTCAGTGCTAAGACCTGACTACAGAAAGAGAGTGACAATCTGGTGTAATCCAGTGACAATAAATTAATTCCATCCATTTCTTCTGTCTTTGTTGTAGCCAGATAAATGTCTAAAATTGCATGACAAATTGCATTTCCTGAATTCAAGTCACTTTGTCTTGGCTATTGGGTCACGGAACAATAGCATGCAGTAGAGAGAAACTCAATATAACAAATCTTTTTTTTTTCACATTTGTTCTCTCTCTATCTGTACCCTCTCTCTCTCTCTCTCTCTCTCTCTCTCTCTCTCTCTCTCTCTCTCTCTCTCTCCCTCTCCCTCTCCCTCTCTCTCTCTCTCTCTCTCTCTCTCTCTCTCTCTCTCTTTTTTCTCATGGTTTATTTTTTTATATTTAAAAATTTCCATCTCCTCCCCTCCTCCTCCCCCTTCCCTCCCCTCCTCCTCCCCCTTCCCTCCCCTCCTTCTCCCCCTTCCCTCCCCTCCCCTCCACCCATACCTCCCCTCCCTCCCTCTCAAGGCCAAGGAGCCATCAGGGTTCCCTACTCTATGCTAAGACCAAGGTCCTCCCAACTCCCCCCAGGTCCAGGAAGGTGATCGACCAAGCTGAGAAGGCTCCCACAGAGCCCGTCCATGCAGAAGAATCAGAGCCCAGCGCCATTGTCCTTTGCTTCTCAGTCAGCCCCCACTGTTGGCCACATTCAGAGAGACGGGTTTGGTCGCATGATCCATCAGTCCCATTCCAACTGGAGTTGGTGATCTCCCATTAGTTCTGTCCCACCGTCTCCATGAGTGAACGCACCCCTCACGTTCCTGACTTTCTTTCTCATGTTCTCTCTCCTTCTGCTCCTCATCAGGACCTTGGGAGCTCAGTCCAGTGCTCCAATGTGGAGCTCAGTCACCTTCCCCATCTGTCGCCAGCTGGAGGTTCCCTCACGGTCCTGAGGGAGAACATGAGAAACAATATAACAAATCTTAACTCTACCCAAAGAGCATGAGAGTTAAAGCACTAAAGGGAAGCTGAACTGTTGTTCACTTAGTAGAAAAATGGATTCTGAGTTATAAATGTTTATAAAATAATACATTATGATCATTTAACATTTCTTTTGTGAATTATCACCATGTACAAATATAATCAAGCCAGATGTATGTATATACCATACAAATGACAAACCCATTGTCTACTTTTTTGTAGGTGAAGAGAACATCCGCATTTATCTTGGAAGCTCTTTAGTGTTAAAGTGGTAAATGCCTTTATATGGTTATCAAATAAGTTTGAAGACACAACTGTGTACACACATACATACATGCCCTTATACACATATCTTTGTATGTGTTTTTATAAGAAAATATGCTAATGTAAAAAACATTAACTTCATGTGACTTAAAATAAAATAAAATAAAATAATTGGCACACTTTAACATCTGGCCACTTTATGGTATGGTAACCTTAGTATATCAATGTGATTAAAACTGAACATAGGGTTATATAAGTACTGACAAGTGCCTTTTTAAGAGGACATTATGTGAAGGATGCAAGACCATAGCACCAAGTAAAGAAATGTTTCCAGAGCTGGTCACATGTTAAAGACTTTTGTCAGATTCTTCACATTATATGTAAATGGTAAACAAATCATCATCTGAAAAGACTGAGAAGTATTTAAGCTACAGAAGAAAACAGAGTGAGGACCACAGATACAAACAGTAAAGTAGTGCTTTGTTTCTTCAATAACAAGCCCTGGTTATTTTAACATTTACCAAAGGATATAATAACATTTAAGAGGCAAAGGAAGAATAAAATATTTAGAAGTCATGCATGTGAATGGTACCAAAAACAAAAACCACCAATACTTTTTCCTTTTTTGTCTTTGAAGACCATAGGCCCTAGGATCAGCCGGAGATGTGTTGTGGGAGGATCACTTGTTTGTTTCCCAGCTGCTCAGAAGCTCAAGCCTGCAATAATCACACAGAAACTATATTAATTAAATCATTACTTAGTCCATTAGCTCTAGCTTCTTTTTGACTAATTCTTACATATTAATTTAACCCTTGTTTTATAATTTGTGTATCACCAAGTTGCGGTGGCTTACTGGCTAAAGTTCCATCTGTTTCTGGCAGGACTACATGGCTTCTCTCTAACTCCTCCTACTTTCTTTCCCGCCTACCTCTATTTCCAAGATTGTTTCTTTATTCATTAATGGTAATCACAGTATACAGAGGGAATTCCCATATTAGAGATGTGCTCTCTAGAAGGGTAAAAACTCTAACTAACCAACAATCAGATACACACCAGAGTAGTATTAAGTACCTTAAAACTGCAATGAAATTAAAAAATCAAAAAAACAGATGAGAAAATGGATATGTGTTTGCATACTTATAAGGGCCATGATGATATAAATTTTTAAAATCTCTTGAGGAGATTTAAACAAATATATCAAAACAGTAAAGAAAACTGAAAAGTTTTTCAAGATAAATTTATAATGATATGATACATCAAAGTTATTTCTAAAAATAGGTCTTATATTTTTCAGGGTATTTTATTTTCTCACACCATGAAATAAAAGCTGACAAAAAGACATTCAGCACAATGCAAATGCCCAACATAATTAAAGTTTCTTATTACTGAAATAAAGGCAGTTCAGATCAGTAACATATTTACACAGCCTATAATGATTAGTTGTACATCCTTCTGTAAGATAATAAATATTATTATTTTTAGAAAATTATCTCTCATGTATGAGTTAATAATAGATGTTAATGTTCTAGATTTTGTTGAATGAAAATAGTTCTGGGATTTATTGTGCACATCTGACTGAGGTTGTTTGCAATGCTTTTACTTGGATTTTGTAAAGAGGAAGAAAAAGAAAACGAGAGTTATGACAGTTTCCATCTGACCACATGGGTTGTAGGTGACAAGACCAACAAGACAAAAGCCCTCACTGTGCAAAGTCTTCAGTTCAGTCTATTTGCCACTTCTCACATGTCCTGCTTAAATTGTCACCTGTGCCAAGTCAACACCTCATTTCTACATTCGTATACCTAGCCTTTCCATTGTTTTCATAGCTCAACTCAACAATTAGGTTGTGCCCAAATTCCAAGCCTGGCTTGGAACCTCCAGCAACTCTCCAGCTGGACTTATCAACACATAATCTAATCACTTCAATGACTCTTTACATTTATAACAACTCCTCTTTCCTGCCTCCACTAAGGTCTCTTGGAACTCTCTCATCTAGCTGTGTTCTAAAATGTTGGTAACTACTCCTACAGTAGATAGGTATGTTGGTAGGTAGATGATTTCTCTAGATATATAGATTAGAAGGATAGATAGATAGATAGATAGATAGATAGATAGATAGATGATAGATAGATAGATAGATAGATAGATAGATAGAAGATAGATGATAGATAGATAGATGGATAGATAGATAGGTAATAGATAGATAGATAGATAGATAGATGATAGATAGATGGATAGATAGATAGATAGATAGATAATAGATAGATAGATAGATAGATAGATGATAGATAGATGGATAGATAGATAGATAGATAATAGATAGATAGATGATAGATAGATGCATAGATAGATAGATAGATAATAGATAGATAGATAGATAGATAGATAGATGATAGATAGATGGATAATAGATAGATAGATAGATGATAGATAGATAGATAGATGATAGATAGATAGGTAGATGATAGATAGATGATAGATAGATAGATAGATAGATAGATAGATAGATAGATAGATAGATAGATGATAGATAGATAGATAGATAGATAGATAGATAGATAGATAGATAGAGGTAGGTAGATAGATGATAGATACATGGAAACAGACATAAACAGACAGACACAGAGATAGATTAGTATCTATTTAGATAGATAAATAATATCTAGATCTATTGTAATATAAGAGGTCATATTAGTAGAGTTTAGATTTAAAGAACACATATTTACCAACTAGGTATTAACTATATGGTTACCTGGAAAATTGTGGCAAAGAAACTGACATATGTTTTTAATTATCATTATTCAATAAATTTGAGCAGTTTGGAAAGATACAAATGTGTCTGATACAGAACTCACATTACAAGTCATGACTTGGATTGTTCATTGACTGGCAAATTCTAAGAAGATGGCTTCTTTGCAGTTCTAAGCAAAAAAGAAACATTAAGGAAGCAATGAATACTAAATGTTTCAATTCGTGATCCTTGTGAAGATAATAAGAAGGTGAACCCAAAGAAAAACATATAGTTATCCTCCTGGATATTGGAAGTAGACAAGATTGCCAGGCAAAAACTGGGAACTTGGGGGCGGGGTGGGATGGGGGCAAGTGGAGATGGGGAGAGAAAAGTGTGAAGGGGAGGATGGGAATGGGATGCTTGGGATATAGGAAGGGTGGATATGGGAGCAGGAAAGCATATATCTTAATTAAGGGAGCCATCTTAGGGTTGTCAAGAGACTTGACTCTAGAGGGGTTCCCAAGTATCCAGGGAGATGTTCCCAAGTATCCGGGGAGATGCCCCCAGCTAGTTCCTTGGGCAGCTGAGGAGAGGGAGCCGGAAAAGGCCATATCCTATAGCCATACTGATGAATATCTTGCATATCACCATAGAACCTTCATCTGGCGATGGATGGAGATAGAGACAGAGCCCCACACTGGAGAACTGGACTGAGCTCCCAAGGTCCTGATGAGGAACAGAAGGAGGGAAAACATGAGAAAGAAAGGCAGGACTGTGAGGGGTGCGTTCACCCACTGAGCCGGCAGGACAGAACTAACGGGAGATCACCAAGTCCAGTTGGAATGGGATTGATGGAACACGCTACCAAACTGGACTCTCTGAGTGTGGCTGACGGTGGAGGCTGACTGAGAAACCAAGGACAATGGTGATGGGCTTGGACTCTACGGCATGGACGGGCTCTGTGTGAGCCTTGTCAGTTTGGATGCTCACCTTCCTGGACCTGGGGGGAGTTGGGAGGACCTTGGACTTAACATAGTGAAGGGAACCCTGATGGCTCTTTGGCCTGGAGAGGGAGGGAGTGGTGGTATGGGTGGAAGGGAGGGGAGGGAAGGGGGAGGAGGAGGGGAGAAGATGGAAATTTTTAATAAAAAAATGAGAAAAAAAATAAAATAAAAAATAAATAAATAAAAAGAAAAAAAATTCATGAATGATTATTTCAGATTAAAGATTTGGATTTTTAATTTTTTGTTTATTATAATTATTTCTGTGTTCACGGTTTGTGTGGGGGGCGTGGGTACGTGGGGAGCATATTTGTATCTGTGAGCAATTGCATATATGCAGGTATCCCATGGTGTGCCTGGTGGTCAGAGAGCAACTTGCTGAATTAGTTATCTTCTACCACCTTACGGGATTCACAGACTAAACATAAGTAGTCAGGTCTACAAGCAAGCACATGAAAGAGCTGACTACTTTTACAGATATCAAATTCTAAGCCGGGCGGTGGTGGCGCACGCCTTTAATCCCAGCACTCGGGAGGCAGAGGCAGGCGGATCTCTGTGAGTTCGAGGCCAGCCTGGTCTACAAGAGCTAGTTCCAGGCCAGGCTCTAAAAAAAAAAAGTTGCAGAGAAACCCTGTCTCGAAAAACCAAAAAAAAAAAAAAAAAAAAAAAAAAAAAATTTCTAAATATTAAAAGTAATTACCTCAGTGTTTTGAAAAGGCTAAGAAATTTTTTGTAATACAAATACAGCTATAAAATTATTGTTCCAAAGAAAGAATATTACTTTTTCCATATGGAGACTTTAACTAATGTGTTTAGATGGGGCAGGCAAATGCCTAATTACTTATCTATAACTCCAGATCCAATGGAATAAGTCTTACACTGCTTTACTCAGAATTCAAAGGAAGAGAACACAATTGCACATACTATGAGTTTATATTCAAAGCATATTAACACCATTCAGTAAGATACTTTTTATATATATATAGATATATATATATATATATATATATATATATATATATATGAGAGAGAGAGAGAGAGAGAGAGAGAGAGAGAGAGAGAGAGAGAGAGAGAGAGAGAGAACAGGCTTTCATTTGGGCCAACAATCAGCTCAAATATCATGGCTTAGAGACTTATTGTTACTTATGAATATTCAGCCTTATCTTATGCTTGTCCCCCTAGCTCTTATAACTTAATCTAACACATTTCTCTTCATTTGCATTTTTCTTCGGGGTCTTTTACCTTTCTTTCCTTTTGTACAGGCCATTTTTCTGCTTCTCATGTCTGTCTGGTAGCTGCCTGGTTGGTTTGCCCCAGGTGTCTCTGTATATTTCTCCCCTATTCTCTTCTCTCATTCTCTTCTCCCTTCAGCATCGGTTCCCCCTCTTTATTCTCTCTGCCTGCCAGACCCAACTATACTTTTTTTCTTACCTATTGACCATTCATCAGACCAATCACGTGCCTTAGACTGGCAAGGTAAAAAAACAACACATCTTTACCTAATTAAACAAATGCAGCATAAGCAAATGTAATACATACTTTCCTGGTTAAAGTAATATTCCAAAACAGGGATATATGAAATTTTAGCTTCCAATCCAGAAATCCTTAGCTTCTGCACAAATTTATTTTCAAAGGAGATTTCAATGATTTGTAACCATGTACTATATAGTAATCCTTCCTATTTCACAGGACACATTCAAGAGTTGGTTTGGGTGGCTGAAAGCATAAATAATATGAAACCTACAGATCATACTCTCTATTTGTCCTCTGCATTCATATCTTTCTGTTGTTTAGCACACAAATTAGATACAGTAAGAGATAAGCAGTAATAAGGAATAGAATGAAAGCAATGCAGCATAATAAACAATTTTAACATCATGAATTGTATTTCTTACTACTTCTGGAAGTTTCCTTTTAATATTTTTTCATCATAATTGACCACTGAGAAACGAAATCTGGAAAAGTAGACATTCACAAAAATTGTGATAAACTCTTCAAGAATAAACACACACACACACACACACATTCACAGATACAGAAAAACTCAAAAAAAGATCTGTAAAGATTAGGAGTCTGTTAGATAAGAAGATACCATATTGAAAAGAACATGATGCTTTTCCCTTAAAATTCAAGTTTTAATTGCCTCAGCCCCAGAGCAACAATAAATCTGAGAAATAAAATTTATATAGATTTTATGATCCTATTTACTCTGTTAATCCTCAAAATATACTTACTTAAGCAACTGTTATGCCTCATATTTATGCTACATATGAGTTAGCAATCAAAGATGGAAGATTTTGTATTAAAATATGTTTGAAATTACACACAATTGAAAATTATTTAATTTAATTTAAATGCCATTCGACCATTTAGAGCACATTTAGAGCAGTGTGCAGCACATGGGATTCCATAGACTCTAATTTGACTTAGTTTATGCATGGGACAGAATTATTTATTATAGACCTTGAACATATAATGGGTACTTGGTGAAAAATATCTCTGTCTGTGGGTGTCTGTGACCTTTACATATATCATGTTATTCTTTATCTGAGAATATTATAGATGCTTAAAAATTCCTAAAATATATAATATTCTATGGAAAATGTTAAACATCAAGCTTAAATCTAACTTATAGCTGAATTACAATGCTAATAATCTGAAAAATTGCCTGAGTTTTAATTTAGCAAGTTGTAATCTTTTTACATCCTACCAGTATATTTTTTAATAACTTTTTCATCAATACTGTAAAGTGTTTTTCTTCTCTTTTTTTTTGTAATGGTCAGATATAGAGGGAAAAAGGCGAAAAAATACAATAATACAAAATATTTTATTTTTGATTAAAGACAAAATTAGGCTTAAACTTTGACTCTGGAATCTCCAGTTTATTTAGCTAGGTTAGTTTATTTATTTAATTATTCAAGTGTTTCTTCATTTACACAGTATGGGTATAGTAAATGATTCCTGTCCTGGAGTGTGGGATTACCATAAGGACACAAATAAGTCAGATGCAATCGTGAAATACTTTATTGCTTCATACAGACATTGCACTTTTTAATGTACGCAATACTAGTGACAATTCTACATTGTTCAAGTCAGTTGGTGCTATTTTTCTAGCAGCTGAAGATATTGGAATCATTTTGTAGACGTATATTATGTTTAATGAAGTTACATATATTTTAAATACAATTCAATGATACTTTTTTCTTTTTTATTGATTTTTATTGAGCTCTATATTTTCTCTGCTCCCCTCCCATCCTCTCCCCTCCCCTTCAACCTTCTCCCAAAGACCCCATGCTCCCAATTTACTCAGGAGATCTTGTCTTTTTCTGCTTCCCATGTAGACTAGATATATGTATGTCTCTCTTAGGATCCTCATTATTTTCTAGTTTCTCTGGGATTATGATTTGTGGGCTGATTTTCTTTGCTTTATGTTTAAAAACCACTTATGAGTGAGTATATGTGATAACTGTCTTTCTGAGTCTAGGTTACCTCACTCAAAATGATGTTTGCTAGCTCCACCCATTTTCCTGCAAAATTAAAAGTGTTGTTTTTTTCTGCTATGTAATACTCCATTTTGTAAATATACCACATTTTCCTTATCCATTCTTTTTTTTTTTTTTTTTGGTTTTTCAAGACAGGGTTTCTCTGCAGCTTTTTTAGAGCCTGTCCTGGACCTAGCTCCTTATCCATTCTTCAGTCGAGGGAAATTTAGGTTGTTTCCAGGTTATGGCTATGACAAACAATGCTGCTATGAACATAGTTGAGCACATGTCCTTTTGGCACAATTGAGCATCCTTTAGCTATACAACCAAAAGTGGTATGACTGGGTCTTGAGGCAGGTTGTTTCCTAGTTTTCTGAGAAATCACCACACTGACATCCAAAGGGGCTGTATCAACTTGCATTGCAGGCAATGCAGGCATTTTCCCTTTATCCCACAACCTCTGATACTCTTGATAGATTATAGTATACTATAAATGATAGTTGTATGTAGAGGGAAATTGAGAACTTCATGCCACTTACCTTGATCTGATTCTTGCTTATTACAATGATGTATATGTGAACTTGCAATATCTATGAGTATTCCTTCTATAAAACACAGATAAGAGTCTACCATAATACAAGAATCCATAGACCAGAAAGAGTTGAAAATGTTCCTCCAAGTTTAGCCAAGAGTTCAGTGGAGCACCATTCAGGCCTCTGACAGTCACAGTCTATGTGGAACATAAAGACATAACTAACCTTATTCTTTGCTAACTTGGAATTTTGTTTTATTCTAGGCCATCTTTTTGATACTTACTATTGGAAAATACCTTATGGTGAGAGCCTACCAGTATTTTCTTTTGTTGTTTCAATTAGTCAAAATAAGTAATCAAAATTATGTTTGCAAATATTTACCTTGTCAGAAATTCCCATTGGAACTACAGGAATAGCAGGACTTTATTGTATGTTGATTGTGAATGGGCTGGGGATACATTGAGACCATTTGGCATAATTAGTGATCCTGTATTGTACATAGTCAAAATTTGTAGCCTGGATCCACAGTTGCTTTTAAAATAACCACTCAAAGACTTAATATTAACTACAGAGTGTTTGGACTATTAGCTCAAGCTTATTCTTAACTAGCTCTTATAACTTAAATGAACCTATTTCTATTATTTTATATTTTACTACAAAGCTTGTGACTCGTTTGCTCACATCTTGATTCCCTGACTACTGCTGGTATCTCCCCCAACTCCACCTTCTTTCTCCCTTTATCTTTGCTTAGATTTCCCATCTAGATATTTTCTGCCCTGCCATAGGCTAAAGCAGCTTTATTCATCAACCAATAAAAGCAATGCATATTCACAGTATACAGAAGGATATCCCACATCATAAATCATTATCATCTATAACACTTTGGATAGGTCTTTTTTCTTAACTGGGCCATAAAATAATTATTGCAAACACAAACCTACAAAATGTTGCATAAAAGTTTTCACTGCTGAAGGAAAGAAAAGAATATTATACTTCTGTATATTGTCTTTGATATCCTTCCTCTTTCTTCAGTTAGTATACATTAAGATTCAGAAAAATAAACATACTTAATGTATTAAAGGAAGAGATAACTTGAGTTATATTAAACTATGTAATGTTTAATACACCAAATTGAAAATAAACACTAACAACCTAGTTGAATTCTACTGCACCTTTCTTCAACTCACAGATTTTACAAATAATATATGCAGAAAATAGGACTTTTGGAACAAGTGTATGGAAAATTTAGTATGAGAATAATGAGTATATTATTCACTATACACTAAAAACACCTGTCTTGCTTTGAAGTCCAGATTGGACAGTTTAAAGTAATAATTATGTATGCAATGCTTATCTGCGAACTTCAGGTCATCAGTGATATGGAGCAGTGACCCATTCCTTGACATCCCTCTGAAATGGAAAATGGGAGACCATGCCATTCTCAGTATTCTCAGTGTTCCTGCAAAACGCATGAGAATATTTTTGCAGATTGGCAAAACTTCCCTTGGGAAATGTACTTTTGAAAGCTTCAAAGCGTGTTAAGGATTTTCAAATAAATGGATGTCTGCAGTCCATGCTGTACTTCAATCAGATGAGGATGGTTGTCATGTCAAATCTCCACAGGCTACCGTTGCTCGGGTTTCCTGGTTAAGAAATTCCACTCAAGAAGAATGAAACCGAAACTTTAATATTACAGTCTGTGGAACAAGTGCCAATGACATTTGGGGGATCTTTTCACTGAATCTCAATGGATTTGTTTTAAAATGGCCTCTCTCTTGAAGGACAGGTATCAGATAGGAGAGTTCTTCAAGCAGAAACTTATTTCCTCTTCATAGTATAATCTGCAGTCCAAAATAATCACAGAAGATAGACAAGGTTGTTAGCACTACAGAAATTTTAATTAGTGTGCAATGCCTCATAATCTTCTTATGAAATCTGCATATAAAACATGTATATTTTAAAGTCTTCTGGTAGTAGTTACAATCTCGGATAAAGTGCATGTACAAATATTCAATCTGAATAAAATTGTTGCAAATACAATTTAGAAAAAAAGATGAATATATTTTCTTTCTAATTTCCATCATAATCAACAATTAAATCATACAAAAATAAAAGTCAGTATAGACTCATTTATAATGATATAATTGATTTACATGATATTTTGATATTATACCATTACTTTCTACTTAATATCCTATGAAAATTGTTGTGTAAGTCATAAACTTGTAAGGGAAGAGTCTATTTCCTTGAAGTGAAATAAATAGATGGAAGTCATATTCCAAATTTGAGATTTCAATTCTAAAATTTTCAAGGACAAATTGTACTAAAGTTTTAGTAGAAGAATACTTATCAACATAAAAATACAATACCTTTAATTATCATGTAATAGTAATTGAATTAAATTTTTGACATAACTATTAATCCTTTGAGGGAAAAATACCTCTGCAAAGTAATAGAAAGTGAATGTTTATGACCAAACTTGTTTTTATGGATATAGACTTAAAAAAAAAGCACACTGAATCTCATTTAGTGTGATAGCTATATTTTTTTCAATGTTGCTTTATACAGAGAACTATTCAGAAAACATTTTCAATTTTTTTTAAATCAAATAGTCTCAAGTATCTACTGTGCAATAACAGTGTGTAAAATTTAATGCTTTTTTAAGTTTTGAGGACTCTCATTCCATCCTCAATACATTTTATGGAATGGATGTTGACATTAATGAAACATAAGAACGGAGAAAAAGTTGGCATATTATATACCTCAGGACCATGCGGCACTGGCCTGAGCTCTATATCTAGGGCCCAGATGAGTCCTCAGTCGCTGACACATTGGTGTGGCTTTAGAAAGACACTGTCTTGCTTTAAATATATTTTTAATTTCCTCCCCTCCTTCTTTCTTCATCTCTTCCTTTTACTTTTTGAGGCAATGCTTCATGTGGGTGGGCTCTGAGGGTGGTCTTTGATACAGGGTGGCCACAGCAGAGAATGATTTGAGGAGAGTGAAATGTTAATTACTCCTAATTTGAAAATTACAATTCCTATACATGAATAGAATTACAGCACTATAGACCATAAATAAACATAGATTTTATGTCAGTTAAATGAAAATATCAGTAGGGTAAATAGTCCTAAAATGTCTAAATTCCAAATCATTCAATGACAATGTTTTCTTAAAAAAATAAACTTCAGCCATACATGGTTGTATAATCTTGTACTCAGCACTTGGGAGGGTCAGAGAGGAAAATCTAGCATTTAGCATAATTCTCTGTAGTATTATTAATATCTATTGAGAACTTTCAAACTCCTTTTGTATTTAAAAGGAAATGATGTTATTAACCATATTTTATAACATTACCTTAACCACCATCTCTGACTATTATAATTTTTGTTTCTAGTATCCAAATATACCCTTCCCAATACATTTGCTGTTAGTTCTTCCTACTTTGTCCATTTTGATTTGGTTGAGTCTTCAAAGGGTAATTTTTCTTGCTTTTATGGTGGAATAATGCTTCTGTGTCTATCTATCTATCTATCTATGTATCTATCTATCTATCTATCTATATCATCTATTTATCATCTATCTATCATCTATCTATCTATCTATCTATCATCTATCTATCTATCTATCTATCTATCATCTATCATCTATCTATCTATTAATCTATAATCTACCTATCTATTTATTTATAAAAGGTATAATGTGCTCTCTATTAAAATTAGTTACTTAAGACTGTTAAGCAAACCTTCTACCACTAAACTATTTGACAAGTCCTCTTAACACCATATTTTTAAAATAATTCATCCATTGAAAAACTTACTGGTTAAGTTTACATATTGGCTAATATTAATAGTTCCATTATTAATAATAAAATTGTATATACATATATATCATTCTTTTCAATAGGTTGATTTAATTTTCTTTGGGGATGATGAATCATAAAGTAATTCAATTTTCATCTTTTTGAAGAATCTCCACATTGTTTTCCATTGTGATTGCATTGGTTTACATTCTTACCAGCAATGTTTGCAAGTACTTTTTTGTTTGCTCACATTAAATTATTTTTTTATCATTTTCATAACTGGAAGCTTTAATGTACTGAAACAAAATAACATTGTGATTTTGATGAATATTTGTAAAATATTATAGAAATGAATATATGAATACATATTTTATCAACTTTCCAGTATGATTTATTGAACAAATTTCTTTTTTTTGAATGTTTGCTCTTGGAGTTTTATCACCAGAAATTGTGTATTAACTGATGGACTTACTGTGAATTTTCTGTTCCCTTTATTGAGCTATGTGCTAGAAACTATGTCATTTTCTTCTAATTTGGTTTAATATAGCTTTTGCCATTTTTAGAGTCAAATCTTGTTGTATCTGTGGCCCAAGCTTTCTGTTGTTTTGTGTGTGTGACCTCTTCATTTGGATAATAGTTTTTCTAATTCTTGGAGGACTTCCAGTGATATTTTGAAAGGCATTACAGTGAATCAGTCAAATGCTTTAGGTGGAAAAGGCATTTAACAGCACCAACTTTTTCAAATCTGAGTCACAGGAGTCTATCATGACTGTTTTCGAATAAATTTATACATCTTCATTGGTGGTTTTAATTTCTACTGCCAACATATTTCATATAATTGATTCAAAATTTCCCAGGATGTTCATATCTGATTCATATCTGATATGAATACAATTGTTCTATTTTTAGCTTTTTCAGTTTTGGTGTATATGATTATTTCTTTTAGATATTGAATTGTACACTACAACTTTTCTGGCCTTGGGTATCAATTTCAAAAACTGCTTATTGAACCTTTACAACTCCCAAATATTAGCCATGTCATCTGCAAGCAGAGAAAATTTGACTTTTTCTTTTCAATCTTCATGCCATTTATGACTTTCTTGTACTTAATTGTTTTGGCTCAAGGTTCTAATGTTTATTTCCTGAAGTGAGCAAAACAGGTCCTTTTAGTTTTCTAGATGTTAAAAGAAACACCTACTGTTTTGGTCTGTCTAGAATGATAATGGCTGTGAGTCCATCACATTGTATTTATCATGTTATATATTCTTCTATATGCAATTTTAAGGGTTTTGTTGTGAATAAAGTAAATTTATTATTTTACTGTACTTACTGTAATAACGATAAACCATATGCTTCTTATACTTCAGTTTACTGTACTGTATTGAGCTAATAGCTATTTTTTATTTGTGTTTTCCCTTTACTCTTGTGTATATTTTTAATTTTTTGATTCTTAAAACAATTTTTAAATTTAAATATATTTTGATCATATTTCTCCCCTCTGCCAAGTCCTCCCAGATCTTTTCTCTTTCTTTACCTACCCAATTTTAAGTTCTTCCTCAAAAAACAAAAACAAAATAATCCAATATAACTCACCCCTCACAACTCAGAAAACAAAATATTACCCCCAAACAACTTGTAACTGTAGCAAAATAAAAACACACACACACACACACACACACACACACACACACATACACACACACACACACACACACACACACAATACTGTAGGATCCTATATATTGATCAACTAGTTCTGAACATAAAGCCTGCTCTGGAGTGGTTGATATATTCAATGATTTGTCCATTTTTCTGCAGTAAGGGTTCTGTTGTAAACTTTTGCCCTGGTAGCTAAATTTTCATTCATTCATTCATTCATTCATTCATTCATCATTTTTAAAATTAAAATAAAATATAAGAAGATAAAAATAGATATCTATCACACCACAGTTCGAAAAAACAATCCACCAGAAGAAAAAGAGCCCACATTATATATGTATATATAATTTTATTATTATTATTTCAGACAACTTCCACAGAGGTCTCTAACATTCTGAGGTCTCCCAAGCCCTCTTAGTTAACTAAGATTATCGGTTTACCTAGTAACATAACATAATGGATCTCTTTCATTTACCTGCTCTCTTACAATAGGAAATTTTCCTAGAAAAAAAAAAGGAGGTTTGATGCTATTTTGTGCTTTAATTTTCCTCCAGTGTTGTCTCCGTAACTCCTGTGCCTGACTAGTTTTCTTTCACTACCCTGTTGAATTCCAATGTTCTCCCTCAGAACCCAGATATTCAATTACTCATCTATTGCATCTTTTTTTCAGTTACATTATGAGTACTGATCATCTTTGTCTAGCCGTATTTGACACTGTTCTTCATAACAATGTTATTTCTTAAGTAGAAGGTGTTAGCAACCACAGAGGCAAAGTGTTTGAATCAATTCAGGTTGAAGAAAGAGAGCAGACAAAATTGATCAACAGAAGCAGAGGCCACGTGAATGAGAACCTTAGTACTCAGGAATTCCAACTGGAATTTGTGAGGTGGCTAACATAGATTCTGATGTCGAACAAATATATAGAACTTAAGCTGGGAAACAATATAAAGTCTTTGAGAAAATGAAAGTTAGAAAGTTCCCGTTAAAGAATAGAGAATGATAAAAATGGTTGTGTCATTAAACACTGAATAAAGAAACATTTAATAGAATTTTTAATTATAATTATTTTATATGAGGTCTTATTGAATTTGTTAAGGTTTTGTGGGGCCTTTAAACATAAATAAATAAGTGAAGTGAAATATTAAGGTGAATGTGGAACAAGATATTTGAACTTATATGTCCACTGGTCATTGACTGAAGTGAGTGAAGAGAAGACTATACTATGATTTTCAAGTCATTTGGCTCCTACTGAAGTTAAGTTACTCTTGACAGCCATTAATCGCATATTTCAATTTTGAAGTATTCCAAATTACAAAAGAAGTTGATAGGAAACTGTAAAATCTTATATATTTTAACTAATTATTTTAGGTGTTATTTCATATAAATTAATTGTTTAATAATTAATCATTACATGTCAATTCATATAAAGCAATGCTCTCAAACATTATTGAGTACTTGTTATATGCATACAATTAAGTGAAGTTAGAGGAAGAAAACTGTAGAAGGTTTTGAAAGAAATATTAAAAAAATAATGAAGAATGGTGATTTTGTCAGCATTGTGACAAAGGAATATAATCCCAATTGCATAGGGGAGTGAGACAAGATGCTCAAAAGTTCAAGGCTAGCCTAGGTAACTTAGTGAGATTCTTTCTCAAAATAAAAAAATAAAAAGAATTCTGGGTATTTATCTCAGTGTTACAGTGCTTAGATAGTATGTGTTAATTTCTGGCTTCAATTAAAACAAAGGAAAATATTCTATTTGAGGGCAGATGGAGGTAAAACAGAATAGAGACCAGTTTAAGCAGGATGCACAATGTCAAGTTGTAGCCTTGATTATATACAACAGTCTGTGTTGTTGTATGATTACTTCTCTGAGGGAAGGGGACATGCTTAGCTCATCACTCTATATTCAAAGATTGGTTCAGGATTAGGTGATAGCAGGAAATGTTACTAGGTTAATTAAGGCAAAATATCTACATAAAAATGAGCAAAACTTGTCAATACTTTTTCCTTTTTTTTTTTTTTTTTTTTTTTTTTTTTTTTTTTTTTTTTTTTTTTTTTGGTTTTTCGAGACAGGGTTTCTCTGCAGCTTTTTTAGAGCCTGTCCTGGAACTAGCTCTTGTAGACCAGGCTGGCCTCGGACTCACAGAGATCCTCCTGCCTCTGCCTCCCAAGTGCTGGGATTAAAGGCATGCGCCACCACCGCCCGGCAACTTGTCAATACTTAAGAGCCAATCCTATCATTGAAACATCACATAAACATAGTCATATAAGTATATTCTTACATATAGTTTACTATACTAAAACTATTTTTTTACATTTACACTTATATATTTTTAAAGGATATTTTTAAAATAATTTTGATGGCTTAACTATGTTTAGAAGTAATACATATTTAGAAAGGCTTATCACAGTGACATTTTTGTTCTTTGAAAATTCATTTTTCTCAGGCACAAAACATCCTGACCATGGTTTCCCCTCCCTCTACTCCTCATAGGTGCCCCCCCAATCTCCTCTTTCCCTAAGATCCACTCCCCTTCCCTTTTATCTTCAAAAAAGTGCAGGTTTCGAAAAGAGAACACCCAACTAAGACCAAACAAGATTCAAGATTCAACAAAACAGGCAAAGGCTCTCAAAGCAAGACTGGACAAGGTAACCATAGAGAAGTAAAAGAGTCCCAAGAGCAGGCAGAATAGTCAGAGGCACACCCACTGCCACTGTTAGGAGTCTCATAAAAACACAATGCTAGCAACCATAATATATATGCAGAGGACTTGATGCAGATCCATATAGGCCCAGTGCTTGCTGCTTAAGTCTCTGTTCCCCCTCATGAGCCCAGCTTAGTTGTTTCAGTGGGCCATGTTCTCTTCCATTCCCTCTGACTCTTACAGTCTCCCCAACCTTTCTTCCAGGGAGTTTTCTTAACTTAAAGGGGGCAGACTCAATGAAGACCTCCAATTTAGACTCTCCATGTTTCTCCCTCCTCTCTCTCTCTCTCTCTCTCTCTCTCTCTCTCTCTCTCTCTCTCTCTTTCTCTCCATAAGGTTTTGCTATGGATCTCTGCACCCACTCCCATCTGCTGACTGACAATAAGAAACTGTTCTGATAACAACTGGATAAGGTACTACCTATCAGTACAGCAGAATAGTTTTTTGCCAATTTTGATTGTTTCTGGGCTATCAAGTCTCTGGTTCCTGATTATCTAAGCAGCCCTGGGCATGTATTCTCTCTGGTTACATTGGTATCAAGTTCAACCAAATATTGCTTGGCCTCTTGCACAAGTTCTGTGCCACCATTACCTTTACGTATTTTGAATGCAGGGTAGATTATAGGTTGAGGGGTTTGAGGCTTGGTTGGTGTCCAGTCTCTCTTACCATAGCCTGTAAGGTACCTTCTCATGCCAAAGAGACAAGAAGGTAGGGGTGAAAGCTCCATGCAGATAGCAACTCACCCTCTCTACATACAATGAGCTATGTGGATGTTGTCCTCAGATATAGGGTCCCACTGTTAGCCTTCTAATCTAGCATCAGCTTGGTTTGTATCCCAATATCAATAGCCTCAACTGCCCAATAAAAACACACAGACTAAAAGAACAGATGTAGGAGGAGAGTACTCATTTGTTTGCTGACCAACCAGACTTGAGTAATCACACAGAAACTATATTAATTACAACATTGTTTGGTCAATAGTTTAGGCATTTTTCTAGTTAGCTCTTATATCTTAAATTAATCCATTTTTATTAATCTGAAAAAATGCAAGTAATAAGAAGCTGTGCTTGGCTTTTGTTTTTGTGGGTCTAGAAACCCTCCTTTTTAAGGTTTTTTAAGCCTTATATAGATTTATGCCCCATTATGGCCACCGTTTTGTATGAGGAGACTGTTATTTTCTTTCTTGGCCATCTGGACCCAAGTAATCAAACAGAAAATCAATTAATTACAACTCTGTTTGGCCAATAGTTTAGGAATTTTTCTAGCTAGCTCTTATTCTTAAATTAACTCATTTCTATTAATTTGTTTATTGCCACAATGCTGTGGTTTACTGGGTAAAGTTTGGGGCCTCTGTCTCCTTTGGCAGCTACATAGCATCTCCTTGACTCTGACTTTTTTTTATATATATTACTGTTTAGGTTTCCTCCCTGGCTTTGCTCTGCTAAGCCATTGGCCAAAACAGCTTTATTAAATTAACCAATAAAAGCATCACATATACAAAAGGACACCTCACATCAAATGGATGTGAAACAGAATCCATCCATCTTATGCATCCAAGAAACACACTATCATCAAGGATTGATATTATCTTGAAGTGTTTAAAAAATATTTGAAGCAAATGGATCTAAGAAGCAAGCTAGTGTAGCCATTATAATATCTAACAAAATTAACTTCAAACCAAAATTAATCAAAAGAGATGAGCAATGACACTGCATATTCATCAAAGGTAAAATTCACCAAGATGACATTTTAATTTTTAACATATATGCTTCAAGCACAAGGGTGCCCACTTTTGTAAAAGAAACATTATTACATCTTGAATCACATACTGACTTTCACATACTGATATTTGAAAACTTCAGTATTCCACTCTCACCAATGGACAAGTCCACCAGAGAAAAACTAACTAGTGAAATGCAGCTAACTGATATTGTGAACAATGAGCTATGTGATATGAACCTAACAGATATTTACAGAATATTCCCCACAAACACAAAATAATATACCTTCTCTGTACCTCACAGATCATTCTCCAAAGCGATCACAAAACAAGTCACAGACAGTAACATTATTTAGTTGTGTTCTTCCAATGTTAAGGAAAACTAATATCAGATTTATGGTTTATCAAAGATTATGAAATAACTAAAATATAATTGATAATGAGTATTCATAGGTCAATTATTGAAAATCAAATAAAATAATGGGGTGCTGAATATGAAAATCAGGTAGTGAAATGACTATTGCAAAACAGATGAAAAGAAATTTTGAAGGGAAATTACAAAAACATTTCAAATAATTTACATTCAAAATAAGAACTACAGACCATTAACTTATTAAATTCTCATGAATTTTTAATAATGATCTCATCAGATATCTATTTTTCTTTTATTATGGCTTAAACTACTCACAATTTAAGATCTGCTTAAGACAAGAGGAATGTCATGCCTGGCACTGAAAACTTAACTAACAGTTTCTTGATGGCAAAGTCATGGTTGTTGAAGGAGAATTTACAGCCATTAATTTACTAAACCAGCGCATAATCTAGAAACAATCTATACATATTGTTGCTATACTCTCAGATCTGGATTCTTCAATGCTCATTAAAAAAATTTCTTATTGTGACAGATTAAGATCATTGCAGAACACCACCTCCAGATTTATGGAAACCATTTACAATCAATATATCTACAAAGCACTCCCACACCTAAGGCTTAGAAAAAATTGTGGAATGGGGCAGAAAGGCAGTAAGGTTGCAAGAGCCAGATAATCAATGATTCTGCTATGAGATTTTTTCTCCTAGTAATGACAGAAGCTATATACATAATCTCACCAACGCAATTACTCAAATGTGAACAATACAAGAAGAACATTAATGAACATGCCAAACTGGACAGAGATAAGTCCATGAGACCTCAATACTGATCCCTGTAGATGTAGGAACTAAGACTAGATTTTATCTATGCTGCACATAAGCATTCTTCCAGATGAAGGTAAATGGTGAGAAAACAAAAGAAAACAAAGCAAAACACTGCTGAGCCATGTGCCCAGACCAAGGCAATGAGGAAACTTTAGGAAGAACTCAAGCTGAGTTTTTAACTCTACAGCTTTGAAGTAAAACTATAATCCACACCCAAAGTAATGTTTCTCCCTACTGAATATGTTTAAATGGATAAACTTCTGACATTTGCGTTATGAATTGTTGTATAGCTACTATACACTGATCAGTCACAGATGTGCAGCACGCACATACATATTATCTCATACATATACAATGTCAGAAAACTTGTTATACTTCACTATACTTTGTTTCTTTAATTTTTATAATCCTAATTTTTATTGAAAATAGACTTTTTAGTATAATATATTATAACAGTTTCTCCTTCAAGTCCTTTGAAATTCACTCTAACTACCCAATCCACACCTTTTCTATTTCTCACTAGAAAAGCATCTCTATTTCAGCATCTAAGCTTCCACCGGGTTTCACACAGGACTGAAGGTTTTATTTGAGGCACAGACCAAGAAAAATTCCATTTCTAAGGTCAAGTGATGATCAGGTAGCATTCATTTCACTGCTTCTTGCCATGAGGGTTTAATTGTTTATTGAAAGCTTGAAGCTGCACATTACCCTTAAATACGGGTACACTTTGTTTACCCATTCTTACACCATGACAATGTACTTTATCAACATTTACAAAAGAGGCATGGTAAGAAGAAAGGATTCGTGATTCTGCAAAATTCACTCTTAAACACAATATTCCAACATTGTTGCCATATTTAGTCATTAATGAACAAGTCAAAGATTTATGTAGAATTCCTTGACATGTACAAAGTTGTGGCCCTCAATGGGGGAGATTTGTTGAGAACTGTTGTCCTTATCTTTTGTTATATACTTAATCTGTCTTTAAATATGTGTATTGCATGCCTGTATGCCCATTTGTGTGTGTGTGTGTGTGTTTGTGTGTGCATGCATGTGTGTGTATGTGAACATAAATGTAGTCACCTGGGAAGGCCAGAAGAGTTGTAACTTCCTGTGTGGATTTACATGAGACTGTGAGTTCCCTGCCATGAATTCTGGGAACTAAACTCTGGTCATTTTCAAAAAGAATTATTCTTGGCTGTTGATCCATATTTCCAGCCCCTTAAAAACTCCCCTCCTTCTCTCCTCTCCTCTCCTTCTCTCTCCTTCTCTCTCTCTCTCTCTCTCTCTCTCTCTCTCTCTCTCTCTCTCTCTCTCTCTCTCTCTCTCTCTCTCTCTCTCTCTCTGTATGTGTGTGTGTGTACATGTACATGTGAATGCTTGTCTATAGGTATGGATATGTGTTTACCATGACCAGTTCCTATCGATAAGAAGACAAACTTTCGGTATTGATACTCAATTTTACTTCTTGTTTGTAACAAAAATCTTGTCACAACTGAAAGGCTGTCTGAAACCTGAGTGTCTTGACTGTTTCCTTTGTTTTGCTTTTCTTCCCATAGAGGTGCACTGGGCTTGCAGATACTTGAGGGACTCTTTCCAACTTTTATGTGGATTCTGGTGGAACAACCTCAGTCCTCAGGCTTACATGGCATATGCTTTTAACTAATGAGTAACTGAGCCATTTCCCCAGCTTCAAAGTATAACTTTAAGTGACAAGCCACAAAATTAAATTACTTTTCCATTTTTACTCACAGAGACAAATATTTTGGAACTAGTTCGGGAATAAAAAAACTTTGGAAAAAAAAGAAAGCCCAAAAGTGAAATTTTATGACCCTCAAAATATCAGTGATGTTCCTTTCTCTCTAATCCTATAAATTTATAGGAATGGAAGATGTCCTCCAGAGAAGTTGTATGTCTTGGCAACTGGACTTTTGACTTTTCCTTTATTTTCTACTTTATTTCTCATAAGTATTCCATTTTCTATAAAAAGTTTTATTAAAGAATCAAAAATCTTTTCATTTCTTGGTAAAGCACTTTGACTTACATTTTATCTTATTGATTTCACTGGGAATTGATCCACTATCTATAATTATAACTTTTATAAATCAGTATTTATTATGTCAAAAGGTCCAAGAAAATGAACATATTTGTGCTCTATTGGAATAGTCATAAGAGAGCAAGGAATACAAATCTCAGAGCCCTGTCCTTGGACATTCCTGATGATTATATGCTGTGCTGTGGCACTGTGGGCCTGAGAAGAAATGCCACCCAAGCTCTGTGCCTGATCTTTAGAGAACTTCCTAACTTGTATTTCCTAGAGTTACTCCGGAGCCTGGCAGAAAATCCCCAAGTATTATCATTCCCAGGAGCCATTGGGGCATATCGCTGCTATCACCAAGTTTAATACCAAAGAGAAGAATTTAAATAGGAGCCACTATCCCTATTCTATGAATTAACCTACAACAATGAGTCAAATGAAGACAAGCTAGTGACTAAATTAGCAAGACATGGCCATGATAAAAAGATCCTTTGGAAGATAACATGATGAAAACACATCCTCCAAATAGGAAGTATAGAAACATCCAATAATATTTCTTAACTTCATAATTGTTGCCAAAGGAAGCAACAGTGTAGAAATTTATAGACTCGGTACTAGTCAAAAGTGGTGAAGCTGAACAAAAACTGTTCTAAATTATCAATATTTCTTCTCTGCAATCAACCATAATACACTGAATTAATTTTATATCTTCTTCACAGAAATTATTTAAAAATTGCTGCCTGTGAAGAAAGAAATAATATACAGAAAAAAACATTAAGGTGTTTCAGCATATAATTAATAACAATATGCTACATGTTTGAAAGATGTAAGGCATATTGCAATTGCCAGCTTATTTACATTTTAATTAATTGTGACCTGGTATTTTCAAGGACAGTAAATATTTGTTTTCGCACCTTAATTTCTATCTGTAAGTTAGTCTGAGTTTCTTTCTCAGGACGCACTTACCTCTCATTGCCTTGTCCCCATGAAATTAGAGACCACCTTAAGAATCTGTGAAAATTTTCAGCACTTCTATGCTTGTTGATATAGGTATGTGTGCTTTATTGTGCAGAAACTGTGAGCTTAAGGTTTCTAGTAAAAACCCAATTTAAGCCTTCACTCTCCCCTCTCCTCCAATAGAAACATTGTAGAAAACACTTTACTGAGTGAGATAACACAGACCCAAAAAGAGTAACATGGTGTGTACTCACTCATAAGTGGATTCCAGCCATAAACAAAGGACATTGAGCCTATAGTTTGTGATCCTAGAGAAGCTAAGGTGAACCCAAAGAAAAACATATAGTTATCCTCCTGGATATTGGAAGTTGACAAGATCGCCGGGCAAAAGTTGGGAGCAGGGGGGTGGGGGTGGATTGGGGGAAAGGGGAGATGAGGAGAGAGAAGGGAGAAGGGGAGAATTGGGGGGAGCTTTGTGGAATGGGATAATGGAGATGAAGGAAGGGTGGTTATGGAACCAGGGAAGAAGTTATCCTAACCAAAGGAGCCATTTTAAGGTTGGTAGAGTCTTGGCTCTAGATGAGTTCCCAGGTGTCCAAGGGGATTTCCCCAACTAGTTCTGTGGGCAGCAGAGGAGAGGGTGCCTGATCTGACCTTATCCTATAGCCACACTGATGAATATCTTGCATATCACCATAGAATCTTCATCCGGCGATGGATGGAGATAGAGAAAGAGCACTGGACTAAGCTCCCAAGGTCCAAATGAGGAGGAGAAGGAGGGAGAACATGAGCAAGGGAGTCCGTGAGGGGTGGGTCCACCCACTGAGATGGTGGGACTGCTCTAATGGGAGCTCACCAAGGCCAGCTGGACTGGGACTGATGGAGCTTGTAATCAAACTGGACTCTCTGAATGTGGCTGACAATGAGGGCTGACTAGGAGCCAAGGACAATGGCACTGAGTTTTGATTCTACTGCATGGACTGGCCTTGTGGGAGCCTAGTCTGTTTGGATGCTCACCTTCCTAGATCTGGATAGAGGGGGAGGACCTTGGACTTCCCACAGGGCAGGAAACCCTGACTGCTCTTGGACTGGAGAGGAATGGGAAGGGGAAGTGGGGGGAGTAGGAGGGAAATGGGAGGAGGAGAAGAGGTGAATATTTATAATAAATAAATAAATAAATAAATAAATAAATAAAAGAGCAAATAGAAACATTGTTGCAGGTAGCTTCCAAATGATGGTACACACCTGCAGCATCTCATTCTTAGGGAAGCAGAGCTCTGATGCCAAGATTACACTTATTAATTCACACAGGTTTTCCAGATAATACCTAGTCGTGAGGCTCATTATTTAAGCATGTAAACAAAGAAGAGAATAATGGTTATCCTCCTAGTTCAACAACAATTAAAAGGATCTTTATTATTTATTTTTCCTTTCAGGACTTAGAGAAAGTTTTCGTAATCTCACTGGCATGAATTGCAAATGTAATCACCCATATGATGAAGGTTCAAAAACTCAGAAGTGTCTGGCTGTGTTTCTTTGGCAAACAAAAGCTTCATTTTTCACAGAAGAAAACCCAGCTTCTTATTTTATGTGAAATAATAGGGACCAAGAAAGTATGCTTAAACCTAGGCTCAGCACACGACAAGCATTCATGAAGCTACTAAAATAAAGAGCATGATAGATTCTGTGACCAAGAAGAGAGAGGACCAAGCTCCCTTCACTTCATGCTGTTTTTTCACATTGTACCTCACTTGATTTTTCAACCATTTCTAGCCAAGCTTACAGAGAGCTTTAATCGATGTGGATGATGTGAATGGAACATAAGGACTCCCTTAATAAAATATGTTGTTTATTGTGCACTAGAGAAACATGTTCATAATTTATCAGGCACTTCAGGGAACAATACCTTTAAGCTAGTCACAGAAGAGGACTCACACAAACAAATGAGTTTGTTTTTACTGTGCATTCTTCTTCTAGGACTGAGAACTGGAATCTCTAGGTCATTGAGAATATAAATATGACTATACCATTGAGTTCATATACAGCTAGGTTAAAATTATACTCATGATGAAATAAACTGTCATTTCAATTCTTTCCATATTATCTTTTCTCACTACCTATATTCATTTCAATCCATATTCTCTTTTTTCACTATATATATAAAGCATCTAGGCAGTTGTATAGATACTTCTAAATAGATAGATAGTTCAAATTTTACTACTTTTGAGGAAAAACAAAGATTATTAACCCTAATTCTTAGATGTATTCTTTTTTATTTTTTATTTTATTTTATTTTTAGGCTTTTCATGACAGTGTTTCTCTTTAGCTTTGGAGCCAGTCCTGGAACTAGTTCTTGTAAACCAGGCTGGCTTGAAACTCAGAAAGATCCACCTGCCTCTGCCTCTCCAATGCTGGTATTAAAGGTGTGTGCCACCACCAGCTGGCTATTATTTTATTTTAAGTATTACTTATATTACCATTTTTTATTTTTCCTGAGTCATATTGAGAAATATTTAGAAATTTAAATTGCAAGATGGTGAATAGTAAGAGTAGCTTATTAAACACTTTAGAAGACATCTTACATTCCTTTGACTATTTCCTATTTCTCTGGGATTAACTCAATAAATAACTACTAACCTAAGAAATGGTACCATGCTGAGATCAACACCACATGGAGAATTCCGTGTCAGGAGAAAAACAAATAATAGGTGAACCACCTGCCCACTACAAGTTTGCTAACTTGATTGAAAATGAAGTAACTATTGCTGGAAAGAAACAGTTATAAAATATAATGTTCAAAATATATAGATAGAAGAAAACTATCTGTAGTGGACAGAAAAGCTATTTACAAGGCATATGAAAGACACAGAGGAAATATGAAAATAATACAAATTCTAGCGAGCACACATGTCAGTCTTTATCATTTCTGACTAGAAGAGAGATAGATATTTTTACAATACAGAAGCTGGAACAAATGAGACTCAGTTTACTAGATAAGAGCTGCTACAAGAAAGTGACTAAAAAGCATAGATGTCTAGGTAATGGAGGGAGAAAGAGAGTGAGAGAGACAGAGAGAGGCAGAGATAATTTTGGCACTAGATGGTAGATAAAGTCTTTGGTATTGTAAGACATTTTGACTATGAGTCAAGTTGCCTTACCATCTTTCTTTCTTTCTTCCTTTCTTTCTTTCTTTCTTTCTTTCTCTCTCTCTTTCTTTCTTTCTTTTTACATTTGCATATTGTTTTATTAAACTTTTTTAAGTTTTTTTTTAATTTTCTTTAAATTTCTGCCTCCTCCCCGCCTCCCATTTACTTCCCCCTCCCCACCTCTACTCCCCATCCCTCTCCTTTCTGAAGAGCAGTAAGGGTTCCTTACCCTGTGAGAAGTTCAAGGTCCTCCCCCCTCCATTCAGGTCTAGGAAGGTGAGCATCCAAACAGGCTAGGCCTCCCCAAAGCCAGTATATGTAGTAGGATCAAAATTTAGTGCCATTGTCCTTGGCTAATCAGCTGCCCTCAATGTCCGCCATGTTCAGGGAGTCCGGTTTTATCCCGTGCTTTTTCAGTCCTAGTCCAGCCGGCCTTGGTGAGCTTCGATTAGATCAGCCCCATCATCTCAGTGGGTGGGTGCACCCCTCGTGGTCCTGACTTCCTTGCTCATGATCTCCCTCTTTTTGCTCCTCATTTGGCCCTTGGGAGCTCAGTCCGGTGCTCCAATGTGGGGCTCTGTGTCCATCTCCATCCATCGCCAGATGAAGGTTCTATGGTGATATGTAAGATATTCATCAGTATGGCTATAGGATCTGGCCATTTCTGGCTTTCTCTCCTCAGCTGCCTAAGGAACTAGCTGGGGGCATCTTCCTGGACACCTGGGATCCCCTCTGGAGTCAAGTCTCTGCCAACCCTAGAATGGCTCCCTTAATTAAGATATATATTTCCCTATTCCCACATCCACCCTTCCTATATCCCAACCATCCCATTCCCCCAACCTCTCCCCATCCTCCCCTTCACACTTTTCTCTCCCCATCCCCCCTTATCCCCATCCCACCCCACCCCCAAGCTCTCAATTTTTGCCCAGCAATCTTGTCTACTTCCAATATCCAGGAGGATAACTATATATTTTTCTCTGGATTCACCTTATTTAGCTTCTCTAGGATCATGAATTATAGGCTTGATGTCCTTTATTTATGGCTAGAAACCAATTATAAGTGAGTACATCCCATGTTCATCTTTTTGGGCCTAGGTTACATCTTTAAGTCTTTGAAGAAAGAAATTGAAGAAGATACCAGAAAATGGAAGGATCTCCCTTGCTCTTGGATTGGAAGGATCAACATAGTAAAAATGGCAATTCTACCAAAGGCAATTTATATATTCAATGAAATCCCCATCAAAGTCCCATCAAAATTCTTCACAGATTTTGAGAGGACAATAATCAACATTATATAGAAAAATAAGGAACCCAGGATAGCCAAAACAATCTTATACAATAAAGGAACTTCTGGAGGCATTAGCATCCCTGACTTCAAACTCTATTACAGAGCTACAGTATTGACAACAGCTTGGTTGTGGCATAAAAACAGAGAAGTCAACCAATGGAATCGAATAGATGACCTGGATCTATCTATCTATCTATCTATCTTTCTTTCTTTCTTTCTTTCTTTCTTTCTGTCTGTCTGTCTGTCTGTCTGTCTGTCTGTCTGTCTGTCTGTCTTTGTTTCCCTTCCCTCCTCCTCCTTCACTACCTCCTTCTCTTCCTCTCTCTTCTCTCTTTTTCTTTCTTTGCATCATTCTTTTCTTTTCTTTTTTTCTTTCTTACTGTTCTATGTTTATTCCTCATAGCAAAATATTCATGTTTTCTGATATAAAAAATAATTTCTTCTCATGATGAAAACATAAGCTATAATTTCTTAAGGCAGTTATCAGACAGGAACCATAATATTAGTTCCAGCAATGCTCTTGGCCTCTTGCAGTTTTGTCCTTGCCAAAGACTAAGAAATGCTGCTGTTGTAATCCCTGGTTACTGGTTATGTTTTCTTACAAATGATCATTCTTTCCTGGAACCTTTCATGATGCTCTCCAAAATATAGGTGGGTCCTGGATATCCCACCTGTGGACCAATTGAACTGAACAGCTCCTCATGTGGTACCCAAATTTTTGCTATTATTTTTATGAAGCCCCAGGGCTAGTTCAACACTACCCTACTTCCTGCAGCTTGCTTGTGCTACTCAGGGGTTCTGCTTATTTTCTTTTTCTTTAACTTCCTCCAAAACAATCAATTCTTTCCTGAACTCATCTTTCTTTGATTATAAATTTCAGTTTTTCTGTTCACCAAAAAAACCCTCCAAGGGTACTGGTCAGAAGTTGCTTTAGTGCCTGATTATTTTTGGCTGAATCTTTAAAACTAGAGTTGTATTCTCCTAGGTGAAGAGTGAGAGGCACACTAGGACCGCATTTTGGTGAATCACAGCAACCTTCAGGTGGCCTTGATCCATCATACCATATTGGTCTAGAAGCAATCCACCACAGGGTCTCATACTCTGTGAAAACAAAAGAACCTCTTTTCCAAAGCATGATATCTTTAGACCCAAATTATGAAGTCATAATACTCTTATAATATACATGGTGGTTTAGCCTAACAACCCATACAATAAAGCATCTCTCTGTAGTTAACTCCTTCACAGTCAATAAATGTTACAATCAATCTATCATCTTTTATATCTATCATCTATCAATGTATCTCTCTCAAATCTTAGTTTTCTTTAATGAACAAGCTCAAAAGCAAAGGTAATTTGTCATCGATGAGTGTATTTAACACACTTTAAGCATAACACTTCCCCATCAGTGTCTGTTTTTACTGTAAAGAACAAGGTCACTTAAAAAAAGATAATTCAAAATCCAATTCACCAATATATAAAATGGACTTTGAATATCATGTAGTTTAAAAAATAAAATGTTCAAATAAAAATAAAGCTAAATCTAATATAAGTTCAAAACTGGTTAACAGGGAGTATAGTGGCTGTATCTGAAGATAGTAAAAGCACAAGAGTTAAGCATATAAACAGATTCCTCCTGTTAAAGTTTATATTTGTTGGCAGGTATGATGTGGAATTTCATTCTGGATATGTGTTGCTTTTATCGATTAATGAATAAAGCCTCTTCGGCTTATGGCAGTGCAGAATATAGCCAGGCTAGAATAAATAGATAGATAGATAGATAGATAGATAGATAGATAGATAGATAGATAGATAGATAGATAGATAATAGATAGATAGATGATAGATAGATAGATGATAGATAGATGGTAGATAGATGATAGATAGATTAGATAGATAGATAGATAGATAGATAGATAGATAGATAGATAGATAGATAGATGATAGATAGATAGATAGATTGAGATAGAGAGAGAGTAGGTAGAGTCAGAAAGACACCATGTAGCTGCCAAAGAAGAAAGACACCAACTGTCAGCCAGAAACTTATCGCTAGGCCACAGCCTCAAAATGATATACAGATTAATAACAATGGCTTATTTTAAGATGTAAGAGTTAACTAGAAACATGACTAAGCAATTGGCCAAACAGTGTTGTAATTAATATAGTTTCTGGGAGTCTCTGCCCACACAGGTACATTTGTATATTTGTATCCAAATTTTAGAGTAATGAGTCTGTAAGTACTATATGTACATTGTTTTTTATTCATTTTTCTTTTGATTATAAACATTATGTACCTTTTCACATCATGAGAATATGCCTTCAACAACAGTTACATTATCCCTGTTACCAGTTTCACTTAAAAGTAGTCATGAAAAGGAATAATATTTAAACTACTAATATCTATTAAACTAGATAATGTTTCTCATTTCCGATTATCTTTAAAAATTTTTAACAACACTTATTGGTCTGTTCAGATGATGTAGTAGTCTGTCTGTGCTAAATGTTAAGTGTGTTTAACATGAATCAATTTCAGTAAATGAATGTTAGTTTATTAGAAACATTTAATTTTGTAGGTCAGGTGAAGGTTTGTATGTGAGTGTGTGTGTAACTATAGATTTGATTTGACTTTCTCTTTCCTATTTTATGTTTTTCTAAAGACTTTACTTTTTCAGTACAAATGCATTTGTGTCTAATAAAATTGACAATCTGAAGAATGTGTTGTAACATGGAAGATGTTCTTGTATTCTTATATTTTTTAGGATTTTTATTTCTGTTCTGACAGGCAGAAAAGGCATTCTTTCCAATCTGGATTGAAAGAATAGTTTAATACCATCTCAGTCTTGTGATTGTTTATTGTTACTACAGTATAAGTCAAATATGTCCGTATATGATATGAAAGTATGCACACACAAGCATACACACACACACAGTTAATCAAAAATAAAAGAGAAAGCTTGTTTTGTAGGAAGTAGTATAATGTAATGTATATGCTTAATCCATAGTCTATGGATCTTGTATCAGAAAACATAATGATATAAGAACAAGAAAGTTTAGAAACTTAGCAATATACTAATATATACCATGTGCTGATAATTTTTAGTGACTATAAGTATAGAGTGGTGTTTGTTCAGTAATGGCTTTGTTGCAATATTTTTTACAGCACAAAGCCTGCTTTATTCTAAGTGTGACAAATTTAAAGGAAGCATTAATGAGTAAATATCCTTGTTGATATAAATACAGTACACATCTGAACTTTTTTACTCATAGTAAATATTAAAGTGTTATCATTATTGTTTTTGTGCAGCTTATTTACTTGAATACTATCACTTGTGCCTTTCATTAAATTTTCATAAGTGGAGTTTTCTTCATAATATTTTCAAATTTTCTAAAATGCCTGAGGGGGTTCAATAAAATATTTGCTATTAGCTATCATAAAACCAAAAATAAATTAAAATCACAAAATCCTTGTAATTGATATTCTTTAATATCAATTTTGTGGAAGTTTCATTTTCAAATAAAAATAAGGAAGTTTTCAATCTTTTAAGGCTTCCACAAGTAATATAAAACATAATTTGCATCCTGCTATCTATGCACTTAGGTATGATAACAATAGCAAATACATTTACTAAGAATTTTCCCTATGCCAGAGAATATGTGAAAATATTTAGCATCATATCTCATTAACACAGAGCACTGATATTCACACAATACTAATATTAATGTTGCTACTGTATGGATCACAAGGCTGAGGATTGGATCATGATGTAAGCAGTGTCACCCTGATCATGCTAAACTTTCTGGATGTCTAAATAAACATTTATCTCACATGTGTTTTATCAAATTATTTTCACTAATCACCAACCCAGAAGTTAGTTATAGCTCCAGTATTGGTAAGGATATAAAAAACGGCAAAATTCATTTATTGGATGGAATTACATCAGAGAAAGAGACACTGTGTGTGAACAGTTTGGAAAGGGGAGAAGAGATATTACTGGAAAGGGATAAATTCTTCAGAAATAAGGTTCTTGTGTTTGACAAGATGCTTCCTTTAGTTAAGTAAGGAATTGGCTGCATCACACATAATATCACAGAGACAAAATGTTTTAGAGTTGTCAGAATCAGTGATTTATAAGAGATTTGTGATACAGCATTGAAGTACATGCTCACTAAATCATGTGCCAAAAAAGATGTGGAAAGCTAATTAGATAAATTAGAAAGGCAAAATGGGTACACGAAATTTTGCAGGAGTAAGCAAAATTAACACAACACTGCGTAAACACACAAAGAGTCAGATAATACTTTGGATTTTAACAGCATAGTACATGTTCCAGTGGGTAGAAAGCATCTGCAGTCAAGCACCTCAGGCCAGGGTTCTTGAAATTTTGACAGTGAATTGAGTGCCATGGTATAACCGCTGCTTCTGTGATATTCCATAAATTCATTCCTCCTGTCAGTGATAAAAGCTGCCTTACAGAGTGTAAATCACAGTGAACTACAGCTGAGGCAATGTATAAATTACATGCTCATGACAGCCATGTCAGATCTTAGAATTTTGACCTCTGTCTATGGAACATGTTTGCATGCTATGGCTTAGGAGGAGGTCAAGGTCAGAGGACACTTTGAGTTGGTTCACTTCTCTCATCCTGTGCATTCCAGGATCAAACACAGGTATCAAGCTTGGGGAAACTTCCTATCCTGATAAGCCATCTTTCCTTAGGTCAGTTTCTAATAATATATATCATTTAAAACATCTGTTTAGAGCATTGTTTACAAAACAAGCTTGTTTTTGGATTGCAAGCTGGAAAGCATTGTGTCAAGTTGTTTTTGAAAATGATTTTGTTATATATATTTATCTATATCCTATGGAATTCTTAGACTTTTCTTCTAAAATAATGTTTGTATAAGATTAATAAAAGTATACTCCCGGCCGGGCGGTGGTGGCGCAGGCCTTTAATCCCAGCACTCAGGAGGCAGAGGCAGGCGGATCTCTGAGTTCGAGGCCAGCCTGGTCTGCAAGAGCTAGCTCCAGGACAGGCTCTAGAAACTACAGGGAAACCCTGTCTCAAAAAACCAAAAAAAAAAAAAAAAAAAAAAAAGTATACTCCCTAACATGTTATAGTTCTTTGGAAGATTTGTTAGGGGAGCATAAAATAATGTATACAATCCATTTCAAAGATGCAAAATCTATAATTAATGTTTAAATACAATGTAAATTATTATTATAAATATGTAAGATATCAACATAAAAATGTCAGAGCATAACATAATCGTAGAAGTATTTTTGTAGGCACTTTACATATTTTTACTAATGTCATGATATGCTTATTTTTTAATTGGGGTGATACAGTAGCATCTTCTTGCTAATTATATGTTGATAATGTGTAAAATGTTTTGATATTGATTGAAATTTAATGATACACCTGATGTTTTTTATTATTATTAGAGGTGTAAAATATGTTTTGAACCATGGGAATTGTATAAAAGTCTATATTTCTAGATTAGTAAATTGCCTTTTCCTCATTTTTAAATGTGAAAATAGCATTTTATCATGTTTTTATGTAAGATTTTCAGTTGATGAGGAAAAATATCATAACTAACCAATTAAGACACAGAATACATAGAAGAATAAACAATGTCACTTAAAGCCGATTACCAACAAGATACATACACTACTGTTGTGGCATTAGAAATACCATTCCTGGTTCTTAATGTTGGCTTGTAGTCTTTACAACTGGGTAAGATCTTGGCATCTTTAAAAGTAGCTTCAGGTACTATGAAAGCTAGCCTTTAGGGAGGAGGTTTTCAAATTAGGCCCAGTTTGATTCCTTCATGTTCTGTGTCTGTTGTGTATGGTATCTTCAAGAGTAGGGACTTGCCTTCAACTTCATTAACACAACAAATGGCAACTAGAATAGTACATATTGTTTTAGGAGTCTGTTGAATACACTTGACCAACAACTTAAAGAGAAGTTTCTTACTCTTGGCATTAATGATTTTGTTAGATAATCTACAGCACTTAAGGGGATCATTATCATTCCTATTGATATAACTTTATTTAATCTTTCTTTTTTCACACATTTGTATGTGTTCAATATGTGATTTAATTAAACATAAAATAGTATGTTTCCTGAAGATTTTCCAGTCATCCACACAACCAGTGTGCTTTATAGATGTAAAGACACTTCAAGAACTGCATAATGACAAAGTCAGCACACATCCTAATGTGATAAGGAAATCTGATATGGTCCTACCCATAGATAAAGAGTTACATATAGGGGCTGGATAGATGGCTCAGCGGTTAAGAGCATTGCCTGCTCTTCCAAAGGTCCTGAGTTCAATTCCCAGCAGCCAAATGGTGGCTCACAACCATCTGTAATGAGGTAAGGTGCTCTCTTCTGGCCTGCAGGCATACACACAGACAGAATATTGTATACATAATAAATAAATAAATAAATAAATAAATAAATAGAGTTACATATAATTAATGTCTGCTAGGAGAGGGAGAATAAATCTTTGCCACAAACAAATGCCTTTTTAGATTAGTTCAGACAGAACTGAATATATATACATAGAAAGTAAGAATAAATGGATTCAGCAGATTTTATACACACTCCAACAATAATTAAAGAAGAGCTCATGAGTTTCAGAAGCAGTAGAAGGGACATGAGATAAATTGGATAGGGGACAGGAAGGGAATCCTCTACTTTTTATATAATATTTCTTGGTGCTCTCCTTAAGTCATGGTCTCATCTACCATCTTTACTCCTGTGATTGCCAGTTGCTAAAGTCAATTTCTCCTTAATTAGATTGCCATGCGAAAAACAGGAGTGACTATCACCAATGATTTATTTTTCACTTAGTAGCAGACTTGGAAATCAAAATTTTCATTGCCTTTTGCCCATTTTTCAGTTTCTAAAATTGTCGATTTTTTTCATATTAGTCACTGGCTGTTTCTGAGATAGTGCTACAATTAAGGCTAGCCTTGAACTCTACGTCGTCAGATATGATTTCCTGGGTCTCCAGCCTTCACAGGTCAAGTTTTGGGATGCATGCCAGGCATGAAATTTTTTTTTTTTTGGTTTACCTCTTTTATATGCAACACTCTCATTGTCTTTTTTCTCTTTCTTTCTTTCTTTCTTTCTTTCTTTCTTTCTTTCTTTCTTTCTTTCCTTTCTTCTCTCTCTCTCTCTCTCTCTCTCTCTCTTTCTCTCATTCTTTCTCTTTCTTTCTTTCTTTCTTTCTTTCTTTCTTTTTGTTTTTTTGAGACAGGATTTCCTTGTAGTTTTGGATCTAGTTCTTGTAGAGCAGAGTGGCCATGAACTCAGAGACCCACCTACCTCTTCCTACCAATTGCTGAGATAAAAGGCATGTAACACCACTGCCCTGCTCACATTCCCTTTTTCAATGTCACCCCTGACAAGGTTCGAATGCACAATTATTTATATAAAAATTAATCAGAATTTAGGAAACTTCGACACAGACAATTCTCACAAAAATGATATAGAAAGTTAAATGTGTGGGTAACAATGCAAATGTTCCATAGTTCATCTTATAGACAATATAAATACCTTCAGTAAACAATTTTTTGTATTTTATGTATTTGTGTTTTACATGTATGTATTTTTAGGTGTCATTTTTATTCCTAGTGATGGTGGAGGCCAGTAGAAAGTGGTACAAATGATTGTAAACAGCCCTTCCTGTGTGAGAATTGCACCTGAGTTCTCCAGAAGAACAGCCCTGCTCATAACCACACAGCCACTGCCTAGACCCAACACTTTCACTTTGTTTGTTTGGTTTTTGTTTTTTTAATTCAGATATTTTTATGAGAACAATACTCCTAGTATACAGTCAGGATAAAAGGTAACAATGCAGCTTCATTATTAGTTTCTTTTGCTAAGGCAACATAAAAATCATAAAGTGCAGAAGTAGGTTTGGGAATTCTTGACATTTACAATAGGATGCAGTTGATGTTAATTATTGGCATGTACCTGAGAACCTAGCACTTCTACCCTGCAAATGGATCAACGAACCAACACTTGCTTGATTTTTGTTTGTTGCTGCTGCTGTCATTACTTTGAGAGAAAGAAAGAAGAGTAAGTGAGATAAATAGGGGGAAGAGGGTCTGGGATGAATTGTGCAGAAAAAGAATCATCAAAATGAATTATATGAAAAAAATCTTAAATAAAAATAAATTCCTGAGTACCCATCATGTTGCTAGAAACATCAGATTGACATAGAGCAAAGGTCTCTCATTCCATTGACCTCCCTCTTTATTATGAAACAATGGAAAAGCAGAAACAAGAATGAAAAAGAAATTTCTTAAAGATGAACATGTTGGCTGTATTTTTCTGTTTTACCCCATCACAGGAGAGAACTAGGCTCCAAGGACATCACCCCAAATATTTTGTTTGTAAACTAAAGGTGTAACATGATGTAAGGATTAGCGAAAAAGATTTTTTTTTTAAAAAAAAAGAAAATAAAAGTAGGAAATAAAATATAATTTTATCAATGACATTATTTCTGACTCATTTCTTCTTACACAATTTTGCTTCTATAAGTGATGGAAATATTTTTGTTTTAGCACTTCACTGTAAAACAGTCTCCAGAGAGTCACATCTCATCCTTTATGCAAAAATCATCCTTTTATTTTGATTGACTGGTTGACCATTAAAGGTTTTATTGACAGAGATTTAGTGTGCATTTTCAAGATTCAGTATGGTGTTTTGATTCACACATATTAGATAATGGTTAACTCAGTATAGTTAATGTATCTGTCACTTGTACAATTTCTTTTTTTTAATTCTTTATTTTTATTATAAAAAATTTCCATCTCCTCCCCTCCTCCTCCCCCTTCCCTCCTCTCCCTTCCACCCATACCCCCACTCCCTCCCTCTCCAAGCCAAAGAGCCATCAGGGTTCCCTTCACTATGTTAAGTCCAAGGTCCTCCCAGCTCCCCCTAAGTCCAGGAAGGTGAGCAACCAAACTGACAAGGCTCACAGTGAGCCCGTCCATGCTGTAGAGTTCAAGCTCATCGCCGTTGTTGTCCTTGGTTTCTCAGTTCTCCTCCACCGTCAGCCACATTCAGAGAGTCCGGTTTGGTCCCCTGTTCCATCAGTCCCATTCCAACTGGACTTGGTGGTCTCCCGTTAGATCTGTCCCACCGTCTCAATCTTTTTCTTTCTATCAATGAATCTCCTTCTGCTTCCGTTCCAATGTATGAATTTGAGTGTATATGCGTGTCTTTTTTAGGACTCTCATTGCAAAAGTATCGCACACTTCCAGATATGGAAATGGCAACCATATCTATAATTCAGAAATATCCATGGCTTCTAATCACAATGCTTAAAATCTTTCTGTTATATAAAGCTACTTTGTTTTTAATCACTGATTAATGCTTGTAGAAATAATTCTGCAAGGATTTTTGTCAATGGGCATTGTACATGATTTCTTTCACTATTTTATTTGACTCATGTGTTTCCCCCCCCCCCCATAACTCTCAGGTCTTGTCTGGGTCCCAACATAATGGTAATAATATATGATGGGATACTGATGGAGAGATGGTCACAGAAGATCTACTGTCATTATAGAATTAACACGGTGTAAATTGAGCTCATGCTTTTCTCTCTCTAGACCAGAGATTTTCTTTGCATATGCATCCCTTCTGTTTTTCTGCTATATGTGAGGCAACACATGGCCCTCACTAGAAACCAAACAGATGAGGTAGCATTCTCTTGAATCATTAACTCTGTGAGTTACATAATGGTTCTTCCTTTTATTAATGGTCCAAGCTCCAGTATTTTACAAATAATCACATGAAAATATTATTAGAAGATGAAGAGTCCAGAAGCATAAGAAAAATCATGCACTTGTAAAAAAAAAGAGGCTATATTCTTGGTGAGTCTGTGATTTCAGCTTTCTTGGTATTAAAGTACCAAGAACCAGTGTTTGCATTCTAGAGGTTTTTAATATGTGTTGTTTTGATGCAGTGATTGTGAAAATTTGGGATCTCCCTTTAGTTCTATTTGGCCATTAGTACAGCAAAAATGAGACAGGTCTAGTCACTGGATACAGTTGCTATATCGACCCACTTACAAAAAACAATTTGTTGCTGTTATTGTTTAAATTTGGTGTGAAGGGAGGGGTTTCACAAAATCTTTTTTTTCTTCATCTTGTCTTAAAACAATATGAAAATCATTCCATTATAAGGCCACTTGATGAGTAAATGATATTGTTAATTATAGAATGTAGTCTTTACAAATAGAAGATTAAAATAATCTTTGAGATTGTTATCGTTATGCTCAATGGAATCCTTATTTCCATGTTTAAGTCCCTAATATGAATTGAGATGAGCAGAGTGTGACTAGCAATGGATACTCCCTTGTGCAGAGAGAAAAAGAGAGAGAGAGAAAAAACTCTCTATCCATACTGTGACTTTTTGAGTCAGGTGCTTTGAGACTAATCTTCCCAAACCTCTGGTTACCCTGTATCTCAGACATCCCAACAGAACAGAGTGGATAAAATAACACCAAGCAATGTGAAGACAAAAATAAGCTGAAGAGGCACAAAGGCACTGGGAAAGCAAATTTAAGGCAGAGAAGAAAAAAATCACCCTAACTTAAAAGCATCCCAAATGGTTCAGAATGCAACTGAGATAATGATATGCTGTTTTCCATAAAATCTAATGGCTTCAACATGAGACGCTAACTATAACAAATGGTCTTATTAAAATATGAAAGTCATTGAGGGAGCAAGTGGGAGCAGTTCAATCTCAGCAGCACCACTTAGTGGGCAGCACTTGGTAGGAAACCCAGTAAAGGGCCATGATTTTCTAACCTGTAAGAGAGCAGTGAGCTGCAAGGTGCTGCAACATTCCTTTAACAAAACAGAGCACAGATACAGAAATAAAGTCACATGCCACAATAGTGTTATAATGTGGTACCAAAAGCTTATTTAAAATATTCACTCTTACCTAACATGAAAGAGTAGTTTGTTGTACAGTTTCTAGGGACACAGAACTTACATTTGAATGACAGACAATGGCCTCAACTTCACATTTTGCCTTAAACCAAATTTTGCCTCTTTGAAAGCAATTGAAGGGAAACATAATATTTATGATTTCTCTCTCTCTTTCTCTCTCTTTCTATATTTATATATGGCTATTATGATAATATATATTACGTAGGCTAGGATTTTCAGTTTTAACAAATAAAAACTAAGCCACTGAATTAAATCTGAATTTCATTTTTTTTCATATAATTTTAGCTTACAAAATCTTAGACAATACTGATTGTTCATGATTCCTCTTTCAAATTTAGATTTTTCTAGAAATATGTCTTTTATTTGATAAAACTTAGCTGAGGCTCATGCTAATAATTGTACATTATATACATGGTTGCCTTAATGAGAGAATTTTAAAAATTGGCCTTTTCCCTTTTCTTGTATGTTTTTCTTCTTTGAGGGAACTAAACACTTGGAATAGATGATCACTGACAGAGGCAAAGATACAGTTAGGCAATATTGTATCTTTATTCCCTTTTCAGGAATCACTAGTGGGATGTACTTTAAGGACACACATGTGACTGAGTTCCAGAAATGGATGAGTATAGACTTCATCATATGCTATCAGATCTCGTCTCCTACTCATTTGCCCAAAGCTTCCAGCATAAGATTCTGAATCATTGATAACAGAGTGTAGAGGGGTTTTCTTTGTTTGACTGAGTGTATGAAAAAAAAGAAGAATCACCTCCTACAAAAACATATTAGTAACCACCTGCATCTTATCGGATCACCATGGATTAAAATTAGAATTCAACAACAATGCTACCCCCAGAAAGCCTACAAACTCATGGAAACTGAACAGTCAACTACTGAACCACAGCTGGGTCAAGGAAGAAATAAAGAAAGAAATTAAGTCTTTCTTGAATTTAATGAAAATAAAGACACAACATACTCAAACTTATGGGACACTATGAAAGCAGTGCTAAGAGGAAAATTCATAGCACTAAGTGCCCACTTAAAAAAAAAAAAACGGAGAAAGCACACATTGGAGACTTAACAGCACACCTGAAAGCTTTAGAAAAGAAAGAAGCAGACTCACCTAGGAGGAGTAGAAGACTGGAAATTATCAAACTGAGGGCAGAAATCAACAAAATAGAAACACAGAAAACAATCCAAAGAATCAATGAAACAAAAGCTGGTTCTTGGAGAAAATCAACAAGATTGACAAACCCCTAGCCAAACTAATCAAACGGCAGAGAGAGAACACACAAATTAATAAGATCAGAAATGAAAAAGGGGACATAACCACAGACACAGAGGAAATCCAAAGAATCATTAGATCTTACTACAACAGCCTGTATGCCACAAAATTGGAAAATGTAAAAGAAATGGACAGTTTTTTAGATAAGTACCATGTACCAAAGTTAAACTAGGACCAGGTAAATGCTCTAAATAGTCCTGTTAGTCGTGAAGAATTGGAAACTGTTATCAGAAACCTCCCTACCAAAAAGAGCCCAGGACCTGATGGATTCAATGCAGAATTCTACCAGAACTTCCAAGAAGACCTAATACCTAATTATCTCTTAACATCAGAAATGCCTACTAAATCACGACTGGAGTGAGATACCCAAGCTTGCTTCTCTAGATACCAGGCTGTAAAATGAATTTACATTACAAAAAAACAAAAACAAGGCTGGGCATAGTTTACATATGTAATCACAGCACTTGAGGGATGTTGAAAAGAGGGTCAGGTGTTCAAGGTTCCTAAAGAATAGGTGTGAGCCTGAGCTACATGAGACCCTACTGCAGAAGTCCTCTCACCCCAAAAGTAGAAGTAAAGAAATGATAGGTCATGAGCCTAGAGGAAATCCAAAAATTACTATACTGTTAAAGGAACATAGTAAAATAATATGGCAAGTGATATTCCACTACACTGAGATGCTACAGATCAGCATCTCAGTCAGTCAGAATCAACGCAAAAGAGTTTTCTCTTACAGTAGTTGGAACTAACACATATCCACAACTACACAGTTTTCAGAGAGCAAGAGACCATGGAACACTCAGTCCTAAATGGAACATCTCAAAACTCTCACCTCAGGACTCAAGGCAATACTGAAGAGAGGCAAAAAGATTGCAAAATCCAGATAGAACAAGAGATACCAAGGAAAACAGTGTATTCCAGACATAAAAGGACTGATGCTTATATTACCTCATAGAGGTGTCAGCAGAAAACAAGATCCTGCAGAGGTTCAGGACAGATAAGGACCCAGTACTGAGAGGGGAAAGAGGACATGAGTTCTCAGTCCTAACCAAAAAGTTGCATCCAACTGAAAAATCACACAAAGGAAAATTTAGTTTCCTCCAATTGAGTCTCATTGGGTATATAAACCACACTAAAGTGCAGGTCCTATGCCCAGCAATAGACTGCCAACACAAATTTAACTCAGTGGCATTCTGTAGATTTTTTTCTCTTTGCTTTGTTTGGTTAGCATTAATATAATAGGTTCTTTGCATGTATGCTATTGTTTCTTATTTTGTGATTTATAATGGAGTTGGTGTATGTGTTGGAGAGTGCCTTTTCTTTGTATTTTTAAAATTTTAAAATTCATTTTTGTATGTGTGTTTTCTAAAGAGAAAGAGAAAGAAAACATACGATAGGATGGGTGGGTAGGTGGGGTGAATCAGGGAGTAGATTGGGAGGGAAAACAAGATCAGAATATATTGTATGAAAAACAATTATATTTAGTAAAGAAAAGAAAACCTGCTGAAAGCATAAGGCAGGGTCTCACAGGGTAGAACTAGAGAACAAGATAAAGAATGCAGTAGCATATTAGCTTGAGATTTAAATTTGGACCCACATTGCTCTCTTTGCATTGTTTGAAAGCTGAGGAAGGAGCAACAGCTGCTAAAAGATATTTGCTTATAAATGCTGCTGAGTATATTTTGAAAATACTTTGACTTCAAAATTGAAGTCAAAAGGTATGTTACTTTGGAGAAGAGATTTTGTTTTTGTTTTCAAAGGAAATGAGAGGCCATGGATTCATTATGAGTTAAGAAAAATCAGGTTTGATCAAGGAAGACCACCTGTGAAATCTCTGGTAGGAGCACGTGGCCCAGATGTCTGAGTTCTATATACAGAACGGATTCAAGATGCCACCTGAGATGCTCAAGCCTCACAGGATACTCCAGTCAGTACTTGATAATAACTCTAAATTTTCTTTAAGTCCCCATAAGATTATCAGCACCTGTAACCAGCCAGAAGTAGCCTGGAATACTATACCCACATTCCCCCAAAGATGGACTATGGATATTTTCCATTTTTAAAAATTAAGAGGGGGAAGTGGTATGGGAAAATTGTCTGTATTCTGTCAATCATGTTTTAAATAAACCTGATTGGCAGGTAGCCAGGCAGGAAGTATAGGCAGGACAACCAGACAGGAAGTAGAGGCAGGGCAATGAGAAGAGGAGTATTCTGGGAAGAAGAAAGCTCTTCTGCCAGTCCTATCCAAACACTGAAGAAGCAGGATGTGACCTGACCCACTGAAAAAGGTACTGAGCTATGTGGCTAGCATATACTAGAATAATGGGATATATATATATATATATATATATATATATATATATATATATATATGTTATAAGAGTAAATAAGAAGCCTAAGATAATAGACCAATTAGGGTTTATTTAAAACATGATTGACAGAATACAGACAATTCTTTCACACCATAAATGGTATTTCTTGGCCAAAAGAAAAATTTGATTTTTTTCTTCTTTTAAGCAGCTAGTTCCTAAGGTCATGTGACTGGATCCTGATCAGTGGAAGAACATAGAAGAGACTATGGAAATGTTGCTTTGCTTGGCTACTTTGACACTTAATCAGTCTCAGGCACTTAAGCAGCAGAAATGGCTGTCTCAGAATTCTGAGAATTTAGAAACTCAGATCGTAACACCCTCCAAACTGATTCATCATCAACACTCTCGATGCACCCATCCTGTCTACCCACACCAGTGATGGTAACAGAGGGTCTAGCACAGCCAGCAAGCAACTACTTGTGGACAGGCAACAGGATAGAGAGAGGAAGGGTTAAATAATAGTGTCTAACAGCAGTACTTCAACCTGTTCCCTCACAGTGCCTAGATTGACACCTGTATTTCAGTTTATAAGTGAAGTCTTGCATTTTCTACTAATGAGTCTGAGGAACACAATATTATAAAGACTGAACACTAAAGCACAGCACAGTGATCTCACAAGATTTAAAAATCATTTGAGCACATTGAGATATATTATGGTTTGGTGAAAATTTATGTAAATGGATTTAGTTGAGGCAGCTCTGTCACTGGGGACTTACTATTCCAAAGCATATTTAAACTGTAGGCTCTCTTGCTTTCTTTGTTTTTTCTAGTCACCATACAGAAGATTTTTTTTTCTAATTCTGTCTGCCATGATGTGTCAGGGCCAAAAGCTGTGGAGAAAAGTAACAGTGGGCTTAAATATTGGAAACTTTAATGCAAAATAGCTCTTTCCTTGCTAAAGTTGACCTTATAATGCTTGTTTTACAGTTACACAGAGTTGACTACCATAGGCGATATCTGAGGTTTGGTGATTTAGAATGCATAGGATAATTTGGTCCAGTTTCCAAGATAAAAGTACACAAACCTCAGCTTTATTCTTTTGACAATTAAATGTGTCTTCCATTTATACATTTCCTGATTAGAATTTTAAGTTTCATTACATAGATAATAAATTGAAAACAGCAATTTATTAGACTTTATAGACTTAAAGATAGTCTAGAAACTATCTTTAAGGAGTTGAGAGCTTCTCCATCAGTGAAGAGTGCCCAGTGCTCTTGTAGGGGAAAGAATTTTATGTCAAACATTAAGATCAGGTGGCTCACAACAATTGCTAACCCCAACTAAAGAAGATATTCAGGCACCCACAGGCACCTATACACATGAGACATTCCACCACACAGACATAGATACATACACATAAATATACTAAGTCTTTTACCCTAGATTTAATACAGTACCTTCACAGCATGAATGACATAAGATAAAAATGTTGATACTTTTCTACTGTTTTTGTTCTGCTTGATTTGAACCCAGAACTCACTATTTAGCACAAGAGCTCCAAACCAGGTCATCAGCTACTGGAATTACAGAAGCTCTCTGTGACACTTGGCTTAGGCATGATAACTTTAAATTGTTTTTCAGAATTAAGCCTTACAAACCATGGTATCATACTGCCTATGCTATAATGTTTCTATCATAATATAAAAATTCAAAGCAGACTACAGATGTTAATCATGATAGCATCTGTAAACACAGCATGAGTGAAGGAGAGTCTGGATGGAGGTTAGCATGACCAATATGAAACAGCTGCAGGAAGTTTTGCCAGCCAAATTTTGAGCAGCAAATTTTCAAAAGCTCTAATTCAAGTAAATTTCAATAGATCTCTTTTATTTTATTAATCTTCTTTTTGTTGATTTGATCATAAACCACAATATTTGACCATAGACCACAATATTGTGACACCTCAAAAGAGTTTGGGTATCAGTACATTCTCAACCAAATATTACAGACTCTTTTATAATAATATGTTAGAAGTTCACTTATTTTGTCAAAATCCAGGCTAGCTATTTTTTTGTTATTCAGGAATCCAAACACTACTCTCAATATTTAATTTTAATGATTAACATCCACTTCTGATACTCTGACAGTTTTTATTGATTGAAAGATTGGTATTGGAAAAGTTAGAAGTTCTTTGGATCATTCTTATATTATGAGCAATGAGAAAGTCAGTTTTCATGATATTTCTAGACTCTGAATGTCATCAGAATTCACTTGAAAAATAGTTTTTGAATATTTTGTTAATGACTTTCTGAAACAATACTTGAGAAAGAACAACTCCAGCCCACTTCATCATCCATAGGAGACAAGTTTCTAAGATATTAGGAAAGCTACACACAGGTTTTTTTTCTTTTGTCCATTTTTTTGGGGGGAAAATCTTTTCACAACCCTTTACTCTGAGGTAATGTCTGTTTTTGAGGTTGAGGTATGTTTCTTGTATATAATAGGAGGATGGATCTGCCTTTGTATGCATTCTGTTAGCTTGTGTCTTTTTATAGATGAACTGAATCCATTAATATTAAAACATATTCATAACCAGTGATTGTTAATTCTTGTTATTTTTCAGTGATGGTGTTTGTGTGTTTCCCTTCATTGGGGTTTGTTGGTGTGAAGTCATCTGTTACCTATGAAGCATTTAGCTTCCTTGGGTAGGTGTTTCCTTTCTAGTCCTTTCTGTGGGGCTGGATTCATGGATAGTTATTGTTTAATTTAGGTGTTGGCATGAGATATCCTATTTTATCCATCAATGGTGATTGAAAGTTTTGTTGGGTATCTTTTTCTTTTCTGTAATGTTCTCCCTTTCTGACAGATCAGTATTATTTCCCTTTCTGACATTTCTTTAGTAGAGGGAGGTACAACAAGCCAATCAGATCCTCCCTTACCATACCTGAATGTGTGTGCATTGTTTCATCTCAGAAAAAATTATTCCTCTCTGTGATTAAGTAGCATACTGTATATCCATGGGCAAAAGCTCTGTGAAAAAGTTACGGCAAGCTTGCTTTAAGGAAAAATAAGACCATTTGGCAATGACTATAAATTGATTATTATCTGGTAATGTCTATAACTGTTAAAGTCATTAATCATTCAGATAATAATAATGATAATAATAACAATAACAATGTCCATATGATATATAAAGCTGTTGACATTTCCATTACTAAGACCGAATTAAATGAAATACTTAACTGAAAAATTATTACAGATTCAAAGATATTAGAAAGAGAACATTAGCACCTATTATTGGTACCACCCACATGACAATATAGATTTTACTCTGAATGTTTACTTTGAAAGTCATATAATTTTACATATATTACATTTTTGTAGAAAAAATATTAACAGTTTAAGAGCCACTCACTAGTAACCTTTATGTCACAGAAAGCTAATTATAATTTTCTTTGAGAATAGGTTCAGTAGCTATGAAAATCGATTCTATGGGTATGCATGTATATACTAGCCAACACTGAGAAACTTTTTATTCAGTATAGTGTGGTTTCTCTGTGTTGTTTCAAGTCTAGTGGTTGTTAGAAACACGTGTTTATGTGTCTCAGAAAAAAACTAGAAACAAATCACAGCTAGGAATATTAAAAGCATGTAGATTCAGAGAATTTCTTGATTACATTGGGGCAATTCATTTACATATCCTTTTGTATCCTACGTTACAGAATGTTAAAGGGAACTTAGAATTGACAAAGATTTTAATATTTTTCTCAATTTGACTAAACTCCAGAATGGTCTCTTCCTAGTTATATGATACTGACCTCCCTTTTCTTTGAGTATACACATCAGAAAATTGTAACATTTCAATCTTTTCGTGCCCCATTGAGATGTATAACTTCTTGCAAACTTCACCACCTAAAAGTATCTTTGAAAACACTAGAAATATACCTTCACAAATTATCCAGAAAATTTGGGCTTCCCTGTACCTAGTCTTCCTGAGTGGATGTAAGCCTGAGTTCACAGTGTGCCTACCAACACAGATGATTAATCACATTAACTGCCCTTAGGTGATATTTGTTGTTTTCCATTGTTTCATAATACAAACTTGTCTTGTACTTGCAGGAAGTTAAATACCTATCTGTTGCAATACTTTTAAATAAATTCTTCTTGACTCTTCATTTTAAATTAAATAATCCTATAGTATAATTTGATGATATTTTTCCTCTCTTCTCCAATTCCTTCTACATGTTTCCCTTCTTTTTGCCCATCCAACTTTATATTCTCTCTCTCTCTCTCTCTCTCTCTCTCTCTCTCTCTCTCTCTCTCTCTCTCTCTCTCTCGTGCACACACACACACCCACACAAAAGAAAAACAAAGATTAAAAAAATCATTTTACTCTAAGTCCTGCCATGAACTGTGGTTGACATATTCAGTATCAATTCAATAAAGAAAAACATCTTTTTGTCTCTCCTAGCAGCTACCAGTTCAAATAACCTGATAAGAGGTGGGATTTTGTACCACTTCCTCTTTCCATGCTGGGATATTCTGTCTTGTATTTGGCAGGTCTTGTTCATGCTCTCACAACCCCTGTGAGTTCTTGTATCTATCAACCATGTTGTATCTAGAAAATGCTATTTCCTTGCAGACTTCCACCATGTCTGATGGTTAAGATCTTTTTTTCTTCTCTTCTAATTAAATCCCTGTAACCCAATAAACACAGTCCATCATATAGATAAATTTAAAAAACAAAAACAAAATAAGGATATTTTTAAAAGATTCAGAAATGGCCCTTAACAAAGACCAACATCCTTCATGATAAAAGTCCTGGAGAGACTAGACACATATCTCAACATAATTAAGATATGTTAAAATATGACACTGCCAACATCATCGAAATGGAAGGAAGTCCAAGCATTTCTATGAAAATCAGGAACAAGATATTGATGCTCACTCCATCCATACATGTAAAATAATCAAAGAAAAATGATGGCAAACAGATAGAAAATGAAAAAGTAAAAATATCCTTACTAACAGATGATATGATTTTACATATGCAAGGACCATGAACACACAACCAGGGAACTTCTACAGCTGAAATTAGTTGCATTCTTTATACAAAGAACAGACAATAGACTGCAAAATAAAGCAAGCAAATAATGACTTTCAAGTACCTACAAAAATATCTTTGCTCTTTGTATATGTTTCATACGCTTTGATAGTATTTTCTCGTTGATCATCTCACACACCATACAACTACATAATAATCAATTTTTGATATGTCTTTGTGTATTATATTTTAAAGAGCTTTTCTCCCCTTATCTAAAAAGTTATATGGATTTGTTCAGTGAAGTAAATGTAAATTATGAATAAAAGTATGTTTTATGGCTAATTATATAAATTCATTAATTTAATTGGCTCAGATTAACAGAAAAGATTTTATATGCCAGTCAATGTAATTAGAAATAAAAATTGCATATTTTTCACTAATATTAGGGTTTAAGTCTAAGTAACTGCATTTTTCAAATTTTTGGTTTACCTTGCTGAATTCAATTTCATTAATAAATGCAAGAATCCTACATTACCACCTGCTATGTTTTAATCGTTAATGTGATGGAGGGTGTAGTCCGCTAATTTATGTAAAATGCTCCAATTGCAGAGATAAACTAACTCCTTTTTAACATTTTGTCATTAATTAAAATAGATTTTAATTACACCAAAAGGTTTTGTAATTAGTAACATCTAGGTATTTAATCAGTGACCCCAAGCTTTCTAATTGACATAACACCTAAAAATTACTCAAAGCATGTTGTAGTGTTGTCTCATGTCACCAAATTGTGTCTGTATCCCACTAGGTTTTACGTAGAAAAATTTGTGGAAATCTCTCAAGGATTCTCTGTGGCTGAGTGCTTTCCATTCACCTCCAGCTGCCCCTGGATCTGCTAGTAAAACAGGGCTGAAGAAAAAGAATTTGAATAGTAAGTTCACATGCTTTGTAGAAGCCCTAGTTATAGAGAGGACCAAATACTTTATATATCACACTATTTTCATGGAAAACTATACGTTGCAAACTTTTATCAAACATCTTTTTCAATGATAAAAATAGTAAATCATATGAAGTTAAAATACCCAGAACTTAAATTTTAAAAGAGCGAGGCATAACAGGTCATAAAAATATTTCCAGCTTTTAGAAGTCTTAAGCAGCAGGATGATCAAGAGTTTAAGGCCAGCATAGATAAGGAATTCAGTTTACACCTTTCTGTAAGTTGTTACTCCACTAACTTCTGTAAGTTATCTTTGTCAGGCTAAAACTTCCTCTGAGTGAATCCAGCTTACAGACAGCCTTTGACTCTATTTTGACGGTACACAGAGGGAGGATGATTCTGTCCTTTGGTGGGCAAGTAAACAATACCACATGTCTGGCATTGCCCCATGACTCACAGAATTTTAAGTAACTTATTTCTAAAAGAAAAAAAAAATTACATATTAATTTACATGAAGAAAATTTGGATTATGTAAGAACATGAAAGTATAAAATCACATCACAAAAACCAGGCCAAAAATTTAATGAACCTGAGACACAGGATGGGTATAATGTTATCACAGAGTCCCTTCAAGAAAAAATAAAGGACACAACACTGTGATAATGATGGGCCCCACCAAACTCTCAACAAACCAGCTGGCGTTTGTATGAAAGATACACACAGACATGTTGATATCCCATAAGTTTCTATTAGGTTCTGTCCTCACTATTGTATCAATTATACGAATTGTTTTCCATCATTCCGTCAGTTTATCTGGTCTGGTACTACCTCCATTTTTCCTTGTCTGTTGGAACCTAATCTTTTTTTTTTGTTTTGTTTGGTTTTTTTCGAGACAGGGTTTCCCCGTAGTTCTAGAGCCTGTCCTGGATCTAGCTCTGTAGACCAGGCTGGCCTGTAACTCAGAGAACCGCCTGCCACTAGCCTCCCGAGTGCTGGGATTAAAGGCGTGCGCCACCACCGCCCGGCTTGGAACCTAATCTTGATGGCACCTTTATCGCTATCAGGATTCCATAAACTCAATTCTGCAAATGGAATTAACTCTGAAGCTTAGCCCAACTCTGACTCAACAGATTGACTCTACAACAAATTTGCAAGAGGTGTCACAATCTTATTCCTGCTGAGAACTTTATATTATTCACATTTATTATGTTATATTTATGTATTTTGGACTATGTATAAATATTCATATACATATATGTATACAATAACAATGAAAACAGAGGCCATGATTTGAAAAACTCAAAGAGGGGCACATGAAGTTGTTTGTAGGGGGAAAGAGAAAAGCAAAATTATGTAATTATACATTAATCTCGAGTGAAAAAAATAATTAAGATATATCTATTTTTTAAGAATTGCATACATTTTGATCATATCCTTTCCCTCTCTGAACTCACTATGCCTTTAGGAATCATGACTTTCTCTCATGGGCAAACAAAATGGAATCTAATTTTTGTTGAATAACTTCTATTGAGCATTGCCTTTCCTTGAAGTTGACTGATAGATCAGTGTTACTTTACTGAAGAAATCTGAGGTTCTCTCCTTGAGCACCCATCAGCTGCAGATATGTTCTTGTCTAGAGTGGAGCTTTTGCCCACTTTCCCTCCTCTGAGCTCAAGTTTTATCTGCTTGAAGCTTGTGTTGATCTTATGCATGCTGAAACTTTCAAAACAAAGCTAAACAAAATTTTCTCTACCTTTAGCCTTTAATAATGCCTCTTGGAAATTACTCGAACTTACTATACCCTCTTCAATTTCTGGAATTACACTGTAATGTACATGTAACATGTATGTGGAACTGTAGTTTACCTCATTAATCATACAGTTTTGAAAGTAGAAATTAGATCCCTTATTTTTGTAAACACACCTAAATGGTGATTCTTTTGTTTTATTGTTTTAATTTTTCTGATAAATCGCTTTGGTCTTACAATTCACTATTTTTATGTCATAGTAATGACCTATATAGGAAATAATATGTACTAAAGTGTGTTTAATCTCAGAAAAGAGTATAGCAAATTCTTATACAGAAATGAAATATGCATTTAATAAGACTTTCATTGAACAAATAGGAACATTTTTAATTATTAATACTCTTAACATAATTGTAGGTACTGTAAGGGATGTTAATATTTAGCTGACTTTATCTGGAAACTTTATTTGTATAGCTTAATATTTTTTGTTAGCTGTGCTTTCCTCTTTACAACAAAATTTCACTGTGATGAATACTTTATTAACTTAGAAGTAGCATATCCATGTGCATGCATGTGCCCAGAAAGTATAATATAACACTTGTTAAAATGATCCATCCAGTAGGAACCTTTGGACCATCAAGTTTAGTGTAAAAGGTGGTAAGTACCCTAATCTGAAAATACTGGCTTTTAAAGCACACAAGGGAAGCTGTGAAATTTTGGGCTTCCAGGTGGGAGAAACTGCAATTCAAATATTTATCAGCCCAGCTTCCTAACCTCTGAACCTTTAAAGGAGTGTTGTGCTGTTTAATGTGTCTTTATTTTCCTCAGTGGGAAAGTACATTCTGCTATCACTGAATGTCAAGATTTCTTACAAAATTCCTTTTTTGTGCCTAGTATAAGTCTGAAATATATACTTTTATAAAAGAATATGTGACACAAGAGACCAATCTTTGGATATAAAGAATTGTTTATTTTATAAAGAAATTTTTTTTAAAAAAAATCACTGAACTTAATCAACCATGCTAAGTTTTTTGTCTTCGCATAAGAGTGCTCTGCCATTCTTTAATACTGAAGACAGATATTAATAACTGCCAATCACTAACAATATGCCAAAGATTATTTCTAGCCCATTTTATGCTTTGAAAATATTTGAATGACCCTTCAAGTATTTACCTGATTATCTCCATAATCAGATAAGAAGATATAAATAAGCATAACCCCAACATTCTCAAAGTTGCTGTCTCTAAAGTGTACTTTCTTCTATAAATTATTAAAATAACATATGATACATGGCTACAAATATGGATTATTAACTACCACAACTTGAATCATAAATGTTTTCTCATATTTCATACTTAAATTGTGTAAGAGATCTCAAAACATAATAGAAATTGCTGAGACCCTGCTTCAGAAGGGGTTCATGGACCTGGGATGAATAAGTTATCAGCACCAAGACCACTTGTGACCACCTGTGTTCTTCAAGTCTTCAAGCAAGTGACCCCAGGATAGCTTGAGCCTTCTTGATTTTATACAGTGTCACTTATTTGCATGATCAGTTTTACAGTTTTTACTTCCTTACGTTTCTAGAAGCCTAGTAACAATAATTACCACTTTTTTCCCCATCTCTTCCTCCTTCTGCACTCAACTCTCCAATATAGACATTAAATTTTTTTACCTGTACCTCTATCATCAGAAACACAACAATGGAACTTTTCGGAAATAGGCACATCTACAGGTAGAATATTATGGCCAATTGGCAGCATATAGGGTTACAGTGGTCATGCAGGGGTGAGAGATAGTTTTGTCTCTTCTGGTTGATATTTGCATTCTGGTAGCATCTGGAATCTCAGGATCAATTTAATAAACCAGAGATGATTCAATGCAATCTATTAATTATACTATTATAATCTTCTGTGGGCTCATGCCAGGTTTTTCCATTTATCCTAAAGGCAACAAGCATAATCTGGACACTTAATCTAAGAGTTACCATTGCTTGTCCATTTTAATATGTCTATCTCCCCTAACTTTTTGAGATAATGGCACCATTATTAGAAATGAGGAAAAAGTGAGTTACTATGATTGTTTTACTCTGTTCCTCAAATGTTCCAATTAACTCTTGATATCATCTATTTAATAGCATTTCTCTCAAGTTCTTATGGTTTAAAATCATTATTCCCAACAGTCCATGCAATGAGGTAAGATTAAACTTCATGACCTACTGTGACTAGTTCAGGCCTGTATGGCTAGCATTGAGGAAGCGACGAGAGCAACATGTGCACACATTCCTGGAGTCATGCCCAAAATTATGCAACAAACTGTTAAAAGGTACTTGTGAAGTGGGTGAGACTCTCCAGGGGTCCTTTCCACAAGGAGAGCTTCTTGTGCTATTTTCAGGTGTTGTTTCCTCAAGAATGTCACATGGCTCCTACCAAATATTCTGGGCAGTTTAAAGAAGAGATTTTATAAAAATACTACATTCAACTAATAAAATATCATTTAAAAATTTGAAAGTCAGCATTTAAGACTATTAAAAACAAATAAAGGGTCACTAGCTATTGGAAGTAATATAACACATTTTGTTAGATAATATAAAATAAAATAAGTCATTATTTTTGTTCTTATTAAGGCATTTTATAAAATTATTCAGATGAATGAATATGTAAAAAGCAGTGATATATGTTCTAATTAAATACTTTATTCATAGTTATGAATTATTCTACAATTCTAGAGGAAATTAGCTTTTGAATTTGGTTTCCTTCAGAAATTATGCTTTCTGGCTTTAAAAAGGGAGCTTTATTTTTTTGCAAAATATTGGGAGAGTATGCTACATATTCTTACATATGAAGCACTGTTATTTTTACCTATCACCATTATTTGTCATCAAAACTTACAGACATATAGCTCATTTTTGTCTCTTTCTATACAGTGGAAACCCTACTTTGGTCAAGGCCCATGTACCAATGAAGCTAGAGGATTTGAGAAAATCTATATGCAATTTTAAAGAAGCACAAAAGACACTTAATAATATTTAAGGATCTAATTTTCCAGCCCTCAGTTAATATTTGTATCTCCATTCTCATGAGAAGATATTAAATGTCTTCTCCGTTGTGTTACTGGCTTGATCAGTGTGTTTGAGGAGGCTCAGACCCAGCCTCCACATTGCACTGATGGTCTGACTTTGGAGGAATCGAATGCAGTGTAGTGTATCACAACAGTCTGAAATGAAATACTAGGAGTCTGAAGGTAAATTTTCCAGGCGTACTAGCACCGATTGAAATAACTCACTCTTGACTGCTGCTGCAGAAAGTGTCAGTCTGTATCTCAGACTATAGCCATCAAGGACTTTGTCCTGGTGGCCTGAAGCAGACACACAGATTCCAAATTAAAAAGAAGTAATGCATTTCAGTGAGGAGACTCACAGTCTTTAAACAGTTTCTGAGTCTCTACTTTTTCCACTAAAATTTCCTGTTTCAAACCCAGAAAATGTTTCTGTTTGTTAAATTGGGTTTCTGTATCTGTTGCACTGTATTATTCTTTGCTTGTTTTTCTATTAAAAGCGGATATGTATTTGTATGTTGTCATTATTTTACCACAAAAACTAAAATTTGGAAATATATTAGAAAAATTGGGTATGCATTTAAAATTTTATAATAAAAATTTAAAAGGTAAAATTGTTATTTTTAATTGTATTATAACTTAATATCTTTAAAAATTTTGGCCGCATGGTGGTTCTTTCCAAAATGTAAAAATTACACTTCTCCAAAGAAATGAAAATTCCACTCCTTATAATTGGCTTCTGGGGGGAAAAAAGAAAGAGAGAGAGAGAACATTAAACAGTAGTCACCCAGAGTCTGCTCTCTCTGGAGCTGCCTTTACTGGCCCTTGAAAGCCAATTATGCACAAATCTTTCCAAGTCCCTGATCAATGGTGTCACTTTAATGGCTTAGTAGGACACAGTGAAAGTACTTACAGAACTGCAATTGCCAACATGCCAACTTCCCCTAGCATCTCAAACTAGGTAATCATTTACTAGTATACCTCTAGGATTATAAACACCTAAACTCATAGTCATGTAAGAACCAATCAGGTTCTTTAGGAGATTAATATGATGGAAGACAGAGGTAATTTTCTTAACTCCTCTCCAGCCTTGCACTCAGATGACAAATTATAATGCAAGCTAGTTTTTAGACCAGATTCTTACAAGTGCATGTGCTCATGTGTAAGAAGTGAGATGATCACATGATCCTTTCTCCTAGGCTCAGTAAGACTCTTTACTATATATGCAAGACACTCCATTGTGACTCTTTTAAATACCCACTTTCATTTGGATACATGAAGATGGAATATTTAATTCAATTCCAGTAAGTCATTTGCATTTGCAAAACCTATTCTGAAAATTGATGAAAAATCACAATCAAATGTACCACTCTGAAAAGTACTAATTTCCAGACCATGCTAGATTAATACATCTACTGCATCTAAGAAGCCCAGTGATGCAATATTTTCTAGTAAATCACATATTTAAACATTATCCATCCCAATATTTTGTGTGCCGTAATAATTAACAACTTTCCATATAGAGATTTTATAATATTTTCAGTACTCATACTGTTGCTTTAGAACATGGTTTTTATTTAGAGTGCAATGAACTATAATTTTAACTTGGGATTATAAATATACTAAATCTTCAATCAAATAATAATAAAAGAAATCATCAGAGACCACCACATGGAATGTTGATTAAACAGAGAACAAAAGAAAGAAATATAATAGTTCTGCCTATTGGGTGAAAATTCTCCCCTTGTTTCTGTATGCCATACCAGTTTTGCTCTTCTAGTATCTTGTCACTGATATTGGATTCTGAACAGTCTTAAGAAAACAAAGAGACTGATTTAATTTATGAGTGAGAATAGTTTTGCTCCTGATTTGGATAATAAAGGAAGGGTCACGTTTAAGTCAATTTTATCTGAGTTCCTAATAAAATTGGGGGATTTGCTAATCTCAAGTTTCTGAAGCTGTGATACAAACCAACTGTAGATGAAAATATTAAACTTGTATTCTCTTCGTGGATTTGAAGTCAAGAATCTCAAGGTACTGATTTTCCACACATGAGAATTCACTGGGTATCCTCTCTTGGTATTTCTTTTCAGTTTGTACCCATGAAATAGAAAAAAGCTAAATAATTAGCTTTTAAAGTGCCAATCTCTTGGAACCGTCAAGTGTCGGGATACCAAACACATAAGTACAGAACCATATATTAGAACTTATGATTAACCATTTACAGATAAGACATTAGGATATTTATTACAAATCAATTCACTGACTTTGTTAATAACTTAATTTCTGAGCAAATTTATTATTGTGTTATAACTTATTTCTTACTTTTGTAATATATTATGAATAAAATAATTTATAATCTACTACTATATGTAAGATCACCTTCATTATTACCTTCCACATACTAAATGAAAAACTATTTTAAGTGTACTAAAACTTTTTGACTTTAAGCTTTTCATTTGAAAATATTTGTTTATTAAAATATATTTGTCTCTTGCCAACCCTAAAATGGCTCCCTTGGTTTAGGGTAACTTCTTACCTTCTCCATATCCACCCTTCCTCCATCCCAACCATCCCATTCCCCCAAGCTCTTCCCATCCTTCCCATTCTCCCTTCTCTCTCCCTCCTCCCCTTACCCTTACCCCACCCCCACCTCCAAGTTCCCAATTTTTTGCCAGGAAAATCTTGTCTACTTCCAATATCAGGAGGATAACTATATGTTTTTCTTTGGGTCACCTTCTTATTTAGCTTCTCTAGGATCCTGAATTATAGGGTCAATGTCCTTTATTTATGGCTAGAATCCACTGAGTGAGTACATACCATATTCATCTTTTGGGTCTGGGTTACCTCGAGTCAGGATAGTGTTTTCTATTTCCATCCATTTGCATGGAAACTTCAAGATGTCATTGCTTTTTTTACCTCTGAGTAGTACTCTAATGCATTATATATTTCCACACGTTCTTTATCCATTCTTCCATTGAGGGACATCTAGGTTGTTTCCAGGTTCTGGCTATTACAAATAATGCTGCTATGACCACAGTTGAACAAATGCTTTTGTAGTATGATAGGCATCTCTTAGGTATATTTTCAAGAGTGGTATTGCTGGATCCTGGGGGTAGGGTGATCCCAAATTTCTGAGAAAACCGCCACACTGACTTCCTTGGGCAGCTGAGGAGAGGGTGCCTGATCTGGCCCTATCCTATAGCCACAATGATGAATATCTTGCATATCACCATAGAACCTTCATCAGCGGTGATGGATGGAGATAAAGACAGAGACCCACATTGCAGCACTGGACTGAGCTCCCAAGGTCAAATGAGGAGCAGAAAGAGGGAGAACATGAGCAAGGAAGTCAGGATCCTGAGGGGTGGGTCCACCCACTGAGATGGTGGGACTGATCTAATTGGAGCTCACCAAGATCAGCTGGACTGGGACTGATGGAGCATGTGATCAAACTATACTTTCTGAATGTGGCTGACAATGATGGCTGACTGATAAGCCAAGGGAACAACGGCACTGGGTTTTGATCCTACTGGCATATACTGGCTTTTTGGGAGCCTAGTCTGTTTGGATGCTCACCTTCCTAGACCTGGATTGGGGGGAGGACTTTGGTCTTCCCACAGGGCAGGGAACCCTGACTTCTCTTTGGACTGGAGAGGGAGGATGGAGAAGAGGGATGGAAATGGGAGGAGGGAGGAGGTGGAAATTTTTAATAAAAAGAAAAAAAAAGAAAATATATTATGTCTCACCAGAATTTAATTAATAGTTGTTGAATTTGACTAAACTTTATTACTTCAATTTTAGATTCTGTTCTTTTTGAGATTTCATACTTGCATATGATGTGTTTAGATCAAATACATCTATCTCTCTCCTTTAAATTTCTATTTCTCCTCCCCAATATTTCCCCTACAACTTAATCTGATTTTTTGAGATCATAATGTTATTACAATTCTCCTCTGTTTTTCTCCTTCCAAACACTCCAGTTTGTTCTTCCCTGGTTTCCCTGAAATTCACAGCCTTCTTTTTCAGGAATTGTTATTGCATTTATATATGTAAATAAATATATATATTACTAAATGTAACCTATTTATTCCATGTAATGTCACTTGTACATATGTTTTCAGAAAAGCTCCTTTATGACTTGGCAAATGATTCATGTGATCTTTTATATAAAAATAAATGTACTGACAACTCAGTGTTGCCTATATGTATAGTTTTATAGGACTATGCTCTGGAACATGGGGAGCCGCTTAGAGGTCACATGTCACTTTTCTGGTAGTCATCACTTGTCAATAACTATTCCCTCATCCACCCTGAGGATTTGGCTAGCTTGATTTTGTGCAAAAATTATGTTGCAGTCACAGCCACTGTGAGCTCTCGTGTTCAGCCTTGTTATTTCTTGCAAAATACGAGCTTGTTATAATTTCAGTTTCCCAATTGTTTCTTATTCTTCCTATAATCTTTCTACCTTCTGTTTGGCAATGATATCAGTGCTGAGAGCAAAGAGAAGCGGGGCTATGCTGCAGATGTCAGTTTAGAATTACGTATTTCACAGTCTCATGTCTATGTACTTTGACCATTTGTGCCTTCTATTAATCACCATCTTCTGCAAAAATACACAAGTTTAAAATCTGTCACATCGACCTCTGGAAAATCAAAAATTTTTGTTTTGCTAAATAATTAGAAGTGTAATGATTCCTACTGGTATTCTCTAATACTTCTACATTATTATCTTCTTCAGCCCATTTTTGTATCAATTTCCTATACTATTAAAGGGCTAGTCATTGCTGTGGATGAAACTTATGCCACAACCCAAAGCAAGAAGCACTGCACAGAAAGAATTTATTGTGCTTATGTTTCCAAATCACTCATCACTTCTGAAAAAATAAATCAGTTAATTCTTACATCTATACTGCATGTGAGTCTTTAAAATGCAATGTTTTTATTTTACAGTTACTGAACCTAAGAAAAAACAATTAAAGTCAAATTATTTATAAAGAAAATACAGTTTGAATTTGATTAAACTTACAAGGTAGATTAATCGCTTATAGAAGTCCATTAATAAAATCAAGGAAACCATAGAGAGATAATTTAAATACTGATTAAAAGATAGGTAACGAAAAAAGAATAGTAGAAAATTCTCAGGATGCAAAGAATTTGTCAGTTGTGTGCTCAAGGGGTGAACTCTGCACACTACAAATCAATGTTTACTTAAGACTGTTATACCCAGAAGGGAAATTCCAGTGCTTTGGTTACTTGACACCTTCATCAGATCTTCAGAAATACTTAAAACCTGAAATAATTGACCTTCAGGTTAGAAAATGGAATACAAGCCAAGAGTAAATATGCCACATTAAAATGATCAGCATAGGCTATTTATTATCCCACTGTAAGTTCTAAATTAGTTGTAACCTTTCAGAAAATTGTCCTAAATCATCTCAATAAATTCAATCATAACATTTTTCTTTTTTTTCTTTTTTTCTCATGGTTTATTTTTTTTTATATGTGAAAAACATTTGCCTATCTCCTTCCCAGCCTCCTCCCCCCTCCCTCCCCTCCTCCTCTCCCATTCCCTCCCTCCTTCTCCCCCCTTCCCTCCCCTCCCCTCCACCCATACCTCCCGCTCCTCCCTCTCAAGGCCAAGGAGCCATTAGGGTTCCCCACTCTATGCTAAGACCAAGGTCCTCCCAACTCCCCCCAGGTCCAGGAAGGTGATCGACCAAGCTGAGAAGGCTCCCACAGAGCCCGTCCATGCAGAAGAATCAGAGCCCAGAGCCATTTAAAGTGAAATACAACTCAATTATATTAGCAGTTCAAAGACCGGACAGTTCATCTTTCACCTATCAGACATGGCCAAATGATGTGGGACTGGCTGGGTCTAATAGATGAGTGCTCACTTCTCTACTTTATGCCTAGTGTATGGCCAAAATGGGAGAAGTCGTTCTGGCACTCTGTGCTCAGAACAAGAACAACAAAACATTTCTTTATACAAATAATATCACTAGTTATTTAGAAATTAGTGTACCTTATGATAATTTTTAATATTACATAACTAACTACTTTCATCTTAAGGGATACCTTGAGTTTATATAGAAAATTGAAAAATATTTTTGTTACCAAAAGGTAGGGCAGGGTAGGTTTCTTATAAATATGCAAGTCACATTGCTCTATTCATAAGAAACATGCAAAAAGGCATGGCTTCTTTAAAAAATGATTGGCAGGTTTCTGTATTATAAGATTATATTATTAATCACAACTATGATTTTCAATAGTTTGAATTAAAATTTACTTAATGAAAGAGATGGCTGGAATGGGGAGGCATTTGGGGGTCAGTTAGCAACCTGAAGGAAGGGCAACTCCCACAAATCTACAAGGATAATCCCAGCTAAGACTAGCAATTGAGGATAAGTAGGCTGTACTTGCCATCTCCTGTGATCAGATTAGTGATTGTCCCAATTATGATCAAGAGACTTTATCCAGTGACTTATAGAAACAGACGTAGAGACCCACAGTCAAGCATTAGGCAGAATGATGGGAATCTTACTGAGGAGTGGATAGAAGGACTTTAGGAGCCATAGGGTGTTGGCAGACCACGCTATCCCAAATAACCACTCTAAGGCTTATAGTAATTGTAAAGGTTTGGCTGATAGCTCAGACTTATTACTACCTAACTCTTAGATTTAAGTTTATCCACATTTCTTATCTAAGCTTTGTCATGTGACTCATGGCTTGTTACCTTATTTTCTACATACCCTACTTCCTCAGCAGCTGACTGGTATCTCCTCTGACTCTACCCTTCATCATCCCAGCATTCTCTTTGTTTTAAGATGTCTTGATCCAAAAGTTATTGGCCAATCAATTTTTTATTAAAAAATGAGAGCACTGAATATTTACACTGTATAAAAAGAGTATGTCACATTAGGGGGTCACTGACATCACAAGAAAACCCATAACACCACAAAGAATAACCAACCTGACTCTTTGAAAACTCATAGGTCTGAGCCAACAACCATGGAGCCTGCATGAGACTGACCTCGACCCTCGACATATAGGTGACAATTGGTAGCTTGGTCTACTTGTTGTACTCCTAACAGTGGGAACAGCAATGTCTCTCAAACTTTGGCTCATTCTTGGGCTCATATTTAATACTGGATTGTTCTTGACAGCCTTAATACAAGGGAGGTGCTAAGTTTTAATGATATGCCATACTTTGCTGATACCCATAGGAGGCTTGTGCCTCAAAAGATGAGTGAATGGCGGCAGGGAGTAGGGATGCAGAGGGGTAGTGTTTGGGGTAAGGGAATGGCACGAGAAAAGGAAGGGGAAACTGTGGTCAGGAAATAAAATAAATTAATTAAATAATTTTTAAAAAAGAATTTATAAAAATTATATAACTCTAATAATAAAAGTATAAAAAATCCTTACTAAAAAGCTTATCTGTATTCTATCCTAAGATATTAACTACCTTATGATAAATAAAAGAATAATACTTCTATAAATGGAAGAACCAAAGCTGGCAACGAGTCTGGACATTGGATCAAGATATTTTCTGGATAGTACTACTGAAGCTTAAGTTTATTTTGCTGTCTTGAAACACTGATCTTTAGCTATATAATTTATTTTGTTATTGTCAATCATGCATGGAATAAATATGAACTAAATCAAGACAACTCTTCTGCTAGGATTTGGCTTTTGAAGTAAAACCAAAATGAAAAATAATGTAATAAATTCCTCTTAGATGCCTTTTGCCTGTTGTTGCATAGCATGGCCTGTAGATGTGAGATTGCTGGAGGAAGTGCCATTCCAGTTCTCATAATTTACTTGCCTAAGGTCCCTCTTTCAAGTAGCCAAAGACTTAGACAGAGTTTGCCTATTTCCACTATTTGCTGAGGCCAAAACCTAATAACACCATGAGAAGGGTAGGTTTAAGACAAGCAAAAAAGGAGCTCTGATACTCACAGATATTTTGGGTAAAGAGTCTATAACAGTAATATTGGTACAATTTAGTTTTGGACAATTTTGGTAAAGAGTGTAATAAGTGGCTGGAGTAATGACTTAGCAGTGAAGAGTCTATATTGCCGTTGATAAATTCACAAGTTCTATTCCCATCATTCATTTTTCCTAGTTCTTTATTTTTATTGATTTTATTGAGCTGTACATTTTTCGGTTCTCCTTTTTCTTCTTCTCCCCTCCCCTTCAAGCCTCTCCCATGGTCTCCATGATCCCAATTTACTCAGGAGTTCTTGTCTTTTTCTACTTCCCATGTAGATTAGATCCATGTATGTCTCTCTTAGGATCCTCATTGTTGTCTAGGCTTTCTGGGATTGTGAATTGTAGGCTGGTTTTCTTTGCTTTATTTCTAAAAGCCACTAATGAGTGAGTATATATAATAATTGTGGAAATGGGTCTGTGTTATCTCACCCATTATGATGTTTTCTAGATGCATCCATTTCAAGAAGTCATTATTTTTTTGTTCTGTGTAAGTACTCCATTGTGTAAATGTACCACATTTTCTTTATCTAATTTTTGTCAAAAGGCATTTAGGTTCTTTCCAGGTGCTGGCTATGACAAACAATGTTGCTATGAACATAGGTGAGTACATGTTCTTGTAATATGATTGGGCATCCTTTGGGTATATACCCAAAAGTGGTATATGTGGGTCTTGAGGAAGGTTGTTTTCCAATTTTTTGAGATATCACCATACTGATATCACAAGGGGCGGTACCAATTTGCACTCCTACCAGCAATGCAATAGTATTCTCTTTACCCAACATTCTCTTGAGCATAAGTGGTCATTAGTGCTTTTGGTCTGGGCCATTCTTACAGGTGTAAGATAAATCTCAGAGTTTTAAAATTTGCATTTCTTTGATGACTAAGAATGTTGAGAAATTCCTTAAGAGTCTTTTGGCCATTTTAGATTCCTCTGTTGAGAGTTCTCTATTTAGGTCTGTATTCCATTTTTTATTGGATTATTTGTTCTTTTGATGACCAATTGTTTAAGTTCTTTGTATAGTTTGGAGATCAGTCCTCTGTCCAATGCAACATTGGTGAAGTTTTTCCCAATTTTAGGTTGCCATTTTGTTTTGTAGACCATGTCCTTTGCTTTACAGAAGCTTTTCAGTTCCATTTATTAATTGTTTCTCTGAGTGTCTAAGCTACTGGATTATATTTAGGAGTGGTCTCCTGTGCCAATGCCATTAATGTGTACTTCCCACTTCTCTATTTATGAGGTTAAGTGTGGTTGACTTTATGTTGAGGTCTTTGATATTTCAAATTGAGGTTTTGTGCATAGTGATAGACATAGATCTATTTCATTCTTATACATGTAGATATCCAATTATGCCCAGCACCATTTTTAAAATATGCTTTCTATTTTTTATTTGATTTTTTTGCTCCTTTGACAAAATCAAGTGTTTGTATCTGGATTAATATCTGGGACCTCAATTCAGTACATTGGTAATCCAGTCTGTTTGTATGTCAATACCAGGCTATTTTCTATAATGTAGATCTGTAGTAAGAGTTTGAAGCCAGGGATTGTGTTACCTCCAGAGTTCCTTTATTATATAGGATTCTTTTGGTAATTCTGGATTTTTTTTGCTTTTCCGTATGAAGTTTAGTACTGTTCTGTTGAAGTCTGTGAAGAATTTTGCTAGGATTTTGATGGGTATTGCATTGAATCTGTAGATTGTTAATGGTCAGATTGCCATTTGTTACTATGTTAATTCTACCTACCCAAGAGCATGGGAGATCTTTCCACTTTCTGGTCTCTTTTTTCAATTTCTTTCTTCAAACATTTAAAGTTTTTTGTCACACAGGTCTTCCACTTGTTTGGTTAGATTTTATTCTGAGATATCTTATGCTATTTTTTGGCTATTGTAAAGGGTGTTGATTCTCTGATTTCTTTCTCACCCCATTTATCATCTGTGTATAGGAGGGCTACTGACTTTTTTGAGTTAATCTTGTATCTTTGCTATATTACTGAAAGTGTTTATGAGTTGTAGGAATTCTTTGGTAGAAATTTTGTGGTCACTCATATGAACTATCATATCATCAGCAAATAGTGAGAGTTTGGCTTCTTTTCTAATTTGTATCTCCTTGTTCTCCTTTTGTTGTATTATTGCTCTAACTAGAACCATGAGAACTATATTGAATAGATATGAAGAGAGTGGGACCGCTTTGTCTAGTTTCTGCACTGCAGAGGGATCATTGGGACTTTCCATTTAAGTTTATGTTGGTTGTTGTCTTGCTATATATTGCTTTATTAGTCAGGTATGTTCCTTGTATTCATGCTTTCTCTAAGACCTTTATTATGAAGGAATGTTGTATTTTGTTGAAGGCTTCTTCAGCATCTAATGAGTTGATCATGTGGTTTTTATTTTTCAGTTTGTTTATAAGGTGGCTTAAATTGACATATTTTCATATATCAAACCATCCTGCATCTCTGTATGAAATTGACATGAAAATGGTAAATAATTTTTTCTGAAGTTTTCTTGAATTTGATTTGCCAGTATTTTATTTAGTATTTTGCATCAAAGTTCATGAGTGAGCTTGTTCTGTAATTCTCTTTCTTAGTAATGATTTTATGTCATTTGAGTATCAGAGTTATTATAGCTTCATAAAAACAGTTTGGCAATGTTCTTTCTGTTTCTAATGTGTGAAAGAATTTGAAGAGTATTGGTATTAATTCTTCTTTAAAAATTTTGTAGAATTCTACACTGAAACCATCTGGTCCTGGACTTTTTTTTTGGTTGGGAGACTTTCGTTGACTGTTTCTATTCCTTTAGCAGTTATAGGTCTATTTAATTTACTTAATTTTGGTAAGTGATATTTATCCATAAAGTTGTCCATTTCCTTTAAGTTTTCTAATTTTGTGGAGTACAGGTTTTCAAAATATGACCTAATGATTTTCTGGATTTCCCTGTTGTCTGTTGTTACATCCCCCTTTTCTTTTCTGATTTTGTTAATTTGAATATTCTCCCTCTGCGTCTTGGTTAGTTTGGATAAAAGCTTGTCTATTTTATTGATTTTCTTGAAAAAGCAACTTTTTGTCTCATTGATTTTTTGTATTGTTTTCTTTGTATATATTTTGCTGATTTTATCTCTCAATGTGATTACTTCCTGCCATCTAGTTCCTTCCTGCCATCTTGAGTGAGTTTGCTTCTTTTGTTCTAAAGTTTTCAAATGTTCTGTAAATTCACTAGTTTGGGAATTTTCCAGCTTCTTTACATAGGCCTTTACTGCTATGAACTTTCCTCTTAATACTGCTTTCATTGTGTCCCATAAATTTGGACATGTTGTGTGGTTGTTTTTACTGATTTTTAGGAAGTCTTTAATTTATTCTTCCTTGACCCACTGATGATTCATGTGAGCATTGTTTAATTTCCCTGTGTTTGTGGAATTAGTATTGCTGTTGAATTCTAATATTAATCCATGGTAATCTGGTAAATTACAAAGGGTTATTCCAATTTTTTATATCCATTGAGGGTTTTTCATGTTTTGTTTTGTTTTGTTTTGTTTTTCCAATTTTCAGTTACCTAGTATGTGGTCAGTTTTTGAGAAGATTCCATGAGGTGCTGAGAAGAATGTATATTCTCTAATGTTCAGATGGAATGTTCTATAGATGTCTGTTAAGACCATTTGAGTTATAACATCTATTAGTTCCCTTATTTTCTATTAAGATTCTTTCTGGTTGTCCTGTCTATTGGCAAGCGTGAAATGTTGAAGTTTCCCACTATTAGTATGTGGGGTTTAATGTGTGATTTCAGCTTTAGAGGTGTTTCTTTTACATATGAGGGTGCCCTTTTATTTTGGCCATAGATCTTCAGTATTGAGATTTTCTCTTGGTGGAGTTTTCTTGTGACTAATATGAAATGTCCTTCTTTGTCTCTTCTGGTTGATTTTAGTTTGAAGTGTATTTTGTTAGATATTAGGGTAGCTACACATGTTTGTTTCTTAGGTCCATTAGATTGAAAAAATTTTTTGCCAACCCTTTACTCTAAGGCAATGTCTATCTTTGAGGTTATAGTGTGATTCTTATATGCAGGTGAAGGATGGATTCTGTTTTGATATCCATCTCTAGCCTGTGTCTTCTCATAGGTGAGTTGAGTCCATTTATATTAAAGGGATATTAATGACCAGTGATTGCTATCTCCTGTTATGTTAGATTTTATTGTTTGTGATGTCACTTTGTGTGTTTTTTCTTTCTTTGGGATTTGCTGCTGTTTGTCTGTGTTTGTCATCTATTGTCTGTGTTTTTGTTTCTGTAGCCAATGTCCTTTGGTTGGGGTTTTCCTTCTAGTACTTGTGTAGGGCTGGGGTTTGTGGCTAGGTATTGGTTAAATCTTGTTCAGTCATAGAATATCTTGTTTTCCTCCTATGGTGATTGAAAGTCTTGCTGGGTATAGTAGTCTGGGCTGGCATCCATGGTCTCTTAATGTTTGCATAAAGCTTTACCAGGACCTTCTGGCTTTCATTGTTTCCACTGAGAAGTCAAGTGTAATTCTGATAGTTCTGCTTTTATATGTTACTTGGTCTTTTTCCTTTGGAGTTCTTAATGTTCTTTTTAATTCTGTATGTTTAGTCTGTTGATTATTATGTGACAAGGGATTATTGTTTTTCTTTTTTGATTCAGTCTATTTGGTGTTCTGTAAGCTTCTTGCATCTTCATGGCATACCTTTCTTTAGGTTGGGAGAGTTCTCTTCTATGATTTTGTTAAATATTTTTTTCTGTGCTTTTGAGTTGGACTTCTTCTTCTTCTTTTATACCTATTATTCTTAGGTTTGGTCTTTTCATGGTCTCCCATATTTCCTGGATATTTTGCATTAAGCTTTTGTTAGATCTAATGTTTTCCTTGATGGATGAATTATGTCCTCTATTATATCTTCAGAACTTGAGATACTCTCTTCCATCCCTTGTAATCTGCTGTTTATGCTTGTATTTGTGGTTCCTGATCATTATCTCATGGTATCTGCTTCTATGTTTCCTTTGGCTTGTGTTTTCTTTATTGTCTCTATTTCAGTTTTCAAGTCTTGAATAGTTTTTTTCATAAGTTTGATTGCTTGTTCTTGATTTTCTTAAAGGTATTTGTTAATGTCTTCCAAATTTTTCTTAGTATTTTCCCCCATTTCTTTGAGGGAATTTTTCATTTTCTCTTTAAGAGCCTCAAACATTTTCCTAAAGTTATTTTTTGGTCATTTTCTTCTGCTTCATCTATATTTTGTTTTTTAAGTCTGTCTGTTTTAGGGCCACTAGTTTTTACTGGTGTCATTTTGCTCCTTGTGATGTCTCATGTGTTCTTACCTGTCTACCAATATTTCCTCTGAATCACGTAGTTGGGTCTGAATGTGCCTCTGATGATCAATCTTCCTGGTGCCAGTGTATCCAAGGCTCGAATATTTGCTCTTTGTAGTATGGTCAGTGCCATGGTTACAGTCATCCCATTGGTTATTCCAGGTTCCTGGGTGTCAATTGATGCTCATGAGTGTCTATTTCCCGGTAGATTGCTTGGTTGGGACTCTTTTTGCTATGGTTGCTGCCTTTGACCTGTTCTTGTAGAAGTCCTGGTTCAGCCCTACTCCCTCAAAAGTACCAGATGCACACCAGGACCCACAGAGGTCTCTGGTTCTGGCCTACTCCCTCAGGTTGCTCCCTTGTGCCTGCTTCTGTGGAGTTCGCTGTCTCAGGCCTGCTCCAACTTACATTGTTGGCTAAGATCTGTTTTTGTTAATATCCCTGGTCTGAACCCACACCAGCAGAGGTATTTGGCTTGTACCGATCCCACAAAGGTTTATGGCTTTGGTCTACTCCCTTGGAGGTCTCAGACTTGTGTCTGGACCTGCAGAGGTCCTGGTTCAGGCCTATGTCTGTGGTGGTCCCAGACTCATGCCCAAACTGCAGAGGTCTCTGGTTCTTGCCTATTCCCTTGGATGTCCCAGACTCAAGTCCAGACCTGCATAGGTCCTGGCTCAGACCTACTCCAACAGTGGTCCCAGACTCACACCCAGACCACAGAGGTCTCTGGTTCAGGCCTACTCCCTCTGCACTTGTTCCCGTCTCCTCATTCACTTTTGATTCATTTGGCACAATATCATGTAACTCTAACTCAAAGGAGATTAGATTTCTTTGATCTTCTATGCATCTACATTCACATACACACACACACTCATACCCACACCCACCTCCCCCCATGTATACCTCACTCACACACAAACTCATGTAATTTTTAACCCTCATTACTCTATCTCTTATTCCCACATCCCCCCCTCTAAGATGTTTTCTCTTTCCAACATTTCCCTAGCTACTCTATTATTTTTGACCCAATGAGTTTAATCATTGTTGTTATATTAGCATGTGTGAAATTTTAAATTAAGACACATTTGTAGCTACAACTAAAGAAGAATGCAATATGCTCCCCCAAGTAATCATTAATTGTCAATAATACTTCAGCGAGGATTTGGAACTCAAGAATTTCTCCTACAAGCATGATAAAAACAGTGATGGCTTCAACATTATGCAGGGTTTTTGCAATAAATAAAGCCAAGCCATGATTTCTCAGCATTCCTCTCCAACCTCTGGTTCTTAGGTTCTTTAAGTCCATCATCTGTGATGTTTCTGGGGCCTTGGAGTGGAGTATATAGATGTACATACCACAGCCATTTATTCAATGTAATGAAATCAAATCTGCATCTCTTCATTAATCAACATCTACTTCAAACATAACCTTCTCTTTAGAAGAATCAAAGAATCATTTATCGATGAGTATATACCTAAGTATTCAGACTAAAGTTTGATATCACGTCCAGTTAGAAAAAAAAGTAATGGATTTTGCTCTTTACACCAATTACTTCATCAGCCATTGTCTCCTGACAAGCTTTATATTTACTAGTATTAGTCCCTTTCTGTAGATTGGGCCCCAAGTCCAATTAGGAAGCAATTGGTGACCACCATAAACACCATGCCACAATTTTCCCAATGGGCATTTCTTTACAAGCAGCTTATATTCTAGCTTGAGGGTGGACACATGGGTGGAGGACTCTCATTGGTTAATAAAGAATCTGCCTTGGCTTTTTGATAGGGCAGGATTTAGATAGGTGGAGTAGACAGAACAGAATGCTGGGAAAAAGGGAAGTTAGTCAGATGCCTCAAGCAGTCATCATGACTTTCCTTTCTGAGATGGATGTAGGCTAGAATCTTCCCAGTAAGCCACCCCTTGTGGTGCTACACAGATTACTAAAATTGGGTTACTCAAGATGTGAGAATTAGACAATAAGAGGCTGGAACTAATGGGGTAGGCAGTGTTTAAAAGAATACAGTTTCTGTGTAATTATTCCGGGGCATAAGCTAGCCAGGCAGCCGGGAACCAGGTGGGAATGCAGCCCACTGCTCTTCACTACAACACATAAGTAAGACCCAGAGTCACTTTTACACCCCCAGAAGATTGTAACTATAAAAACCAGCAAGAAGGGAAGACAATGAAATTGTTTTGAACTTAGCTTCTCTCTTTTCTGAAGACCAAATTTGTCATGGTTTGATTTTGAGTTAATATCCTTTGATTTCTGAGTATAGCATTATGCTCTATTCACAGTTCTTTAAATGTGTAAGAATTTTATTAAATCTACCCTCATTCTTTTCCTACCCTCACTCTTCCTCATTTGTTCTTTTCCCCAAACTTCTGCTTTTTTGAGTTAAAATTACTGATTCTACTTAAAGATACCCATGTTGCAGGCTTATAAGGCCAGTATTTTTGAGGCACATACTTTTAAGAGTCTTACAAAATAGTAAGTTTCATGGTTTGGTTTTTGTGTGTGGGGGGGCATTGATTGTTCACTTGTTTCTTTGTTTGCATCCATCATTATTGTTAACCTGGTAACCCTTCCTCTACCACATTTTATCCTCTGTCTTCCTGTCCCATTTTCTCTTAAATTTTGACCCATAATATTTCACTTTATAATACTGTACTGCAGCCGGGCGGTGATGGCGCACGCCTTTAATCCCAGCACTCGGGAGGCAGAGGCAGACGGATCTCTGTGAGTTTGAGGCCAGCCTGGTCTACAAGAGCTAGTTCCAGGACAGGCTCCAAAGCCACAGAGAAACTCTGTCTCGAAAAACCAAAAAAAAAAAAAAAAAAAATTTGAATGTAGTTTCACACGTGCATTTCTATTTTCTTATTTTTATGTTTTGATTTTTCATCTAAAATCCCACACTCACAAATCAAGTATTATATAACATTGATAATCAATTGAACTGAATGAAAGAATATATACATTTAGTAAATGACAAAATAAGTTATGAAAACATATTATCCATAAGAGTACAACTTAAGCATGTGGTGAGAGTTAGTAATAACTAATTTGAAAGTCAGGAAAATGAATGATATTCTTTACTTGATTAAAAATACATGAGTTGGTATGTGTCTGCATTTTATCTACTTCAAAACATAAATTCAGAGAATTTACAACATTAAGATGAGGTAAATGTTTTTAATTAAAGGTATGAAACACTTAGCAAAAAAGGAGGAAATAAATGAAAAGATTGCTCATGTAAGAAAAAACACTAATTATTAATCAGCATAAGGAAACTCTAATTTCAAATGAAATGAAAGACTTGCAAATGAAAGAAATTAGAGACATTTTTAAATCTATGAATTACAAAATTTTAGAAGTAAGTTTATAACACTTTGTACTATTAAGGTTACTGTCAAACTGCCCTTTGTTAATGCCATTATTTCTATGTGACAATGTTTATTCATTTTCCAGCTACATCATTTCTAAATTGTACTTTAATAAATTAACCTAAAATAGATTGTAGTATAAAAATGACAAAATTACCTTTACTTGTAAAATTGTTTTCTCTACATTTATATAATATGGTATAGAAGGTCTATGTAGCTATATATATATATATATATATATATATGTGTGTGTGTGTGTGTGTCTGTGTGTGTCTGTGTGTGTCTGTGTGTGTTATATAATGCATAATATATGTGGAGGAACATAAACAATAAACCATACACACGTCAGATATACTATGAGTTTTATTTGTCATTATAGCTGTCACTAGACTTACAATAATAATTGTTTTATGAGGATGAATTGTTAGCTCATTGGCTACTAGTGTGTATTGTTCTTGCAAAGAGTTTGGGTTCAGTCCTACTACCCACATCCAGCCACACAAAACCTCATATAGCTCCATTCCCACAGAATGCATCACCCTCTTCTGGACTCTGTGCATATGTGCACTCACATTACACATTAGCACAATAAATCAATACATACATATATATTTAAAATATAAAATAAAATTTTAATTGCATATGTTTATAATCTCAGTGTTTAGGCTATTCCACATTTTTGATAGCTAGATAATCTATGATTACTAGATTTTTTAACTAAAATGAGCATCTTACCAATTGTAAATGAGATAGTAAAACAATTTTCGCAAAAAAGAAAGAGGCTTTATGTATTATTTAGAGTTATGGAACATATGCTCTGGTTATTTCCATGTAGAGGGGAAAGGAAGTGACTCATGCAGTACAATAGCATTAAAGGTAGTCTTGGACACACCCTAAGGTTACAGAAGCAGAAAAATAATTGTCAAAGGAAACCAGAATTATGAGCTGATTTTAAGTTATTAAGAGAACTGCAATGATGTAACTTTATTGCGTTCACATCCTTGCACAGGGTTGGCATTTTTGGTGATGATGACATTGTTCTCAGATATCTCATGATCTTCTATAAAACCCCTCACCAATGATTCTATTAGTAATTTCAATAAAGTCGTTGGTTTAACAAAATAATTGTGGGTAGAGTTGCTTCTTTGTCCTTTCAATGATGTTTTTTATAGAATGAGTACACTGTAGGAGCCCAGTTTTACAAGGTCAGCTAGGGTTCCTGGATAGGGATCCTCAAGGCCAAAGAAAAGTCAGATGAAACAAAAGACAGGATAGAATTGGGAGGTCTGTCTGGTCATGTCAAAGCAGCCAAATAGCCTAAGTTTATTTCAGAATTTGCTTGTATACAAAAGCAGAACAAAGCACAGCACAGATGGTCAGTCAGTTTCTAACCACAAGACCATTCCTGTTCTTGGATGAGAGTCTTTTTTGCCACATGTGCTTGCTGTTCGGAAGCAGCCTTACTTTCTGTTTGGAATATTTCTTAATATTAGCTCTCTGACGATGCAAAAATTTCCAATCAAGCCAAATCAAAACAAGCCAAATTAAAAATATCCAGGTTTAATGGTAGATCTGTGCTGTCGGGTGGCCCCGAGGGAATACCAGGTAGCCGCAGGAACGGAACCCCCGGGAGGGAGAAAGAGAGACCATGTGTTCTTCTTTTGAGGGATCACTTAAGTACCCTGGGGAGTAGGCCTGACCCCAACCCCAGGGAGGGGTCAGTACCTGGCCTGCTGGGATTTGAAGTGCAGACCAGGCCTGAGATAGGTATGAGGGACTAGGACCTACGCTCCCAACCTAACATTTTCTATATTGATGTTCCAGAGGTTTGTCATCAGCAGTATACTGTCTACTAGATAGAGTGTTCTTTGCTGATGGGCCAAATCAGAAGTCTCTCATAGCTCTCAAGGTTATAAGAAAAAGTAGAGCAGGCAAGCTTAAACTCAAATGACTTAAGTCAGAAATGACTCCACATGGAAACTGAGTCACATGTGGGCTCCAACAGTACACAAAGGTTTGCATCGTCCCTGGAAACTTGTACAGCACATACTCTTATGATAGAAACTTTCCATTGCCAGTTATATACTTAAAATGGCAACAAAATCTCTTGTTACATATAGTAATTTATCTCTATAGAGATATAAAAATTGATAGGCTGAAACTATAATTGTAGGTATTTATGATTGTATGATATGTATTTGTGAATGCATGCATGTTTTATATATAGTGATAGATATTTATTTTAAGATTTATATATTTTTTGTTTATACATAAATGTTCTGGGTATGTATATATGTGCGCACACACATATGTGTGTGTGTGTATGTGTGTGTGTGTGTGTGTTTCATGTCCATTCAGTGTACATGGAGAGCAGAGAAGGATGTAAGATACCCTGGAACTAGATAGAGTAACAGAAGCCTTGGTAACCTTCCATGAGGGTTCTGGGAAACAAACCAAGGTACTCTGGTTGAGAAAGGTATCCATCCAAAAAGAATAGGTTCTTTAAAAAAAAACAGTACAAACAGCAGGGATAAATCCTGGTGCCACTCCCAGTGACCCCTCACTTTGCCCCAGCCAGAATACTGTCACCCACATTCAGAGGGACTAGTTTGGACCTATGCTGGAGGTCCATCTGGAGTTGGTGAGCTCCCACTAGCTCAGTAAAGTTTTCCAGTGGGCATACACATCATGGTCTTGATCTCTTTGCTCATATTCTCACTCCACTCACTCTTCGACTGGACTTTGGGAGCTCAGTCTAATGCTCCAATGAGGGTCTCTGATTCTTTCCATTAGTTGCTGGATAAGGTACTATGGGGAGATTTAAGATATTCATTAGTCTGACTACAGGGGAAGGCCAGTTCAGACACCCTTTCCTCTATGTCTTAGGGTCTTAGCTAAAGACATCCTTATGAATTCCTGGGACTTTCTCTAGTGTCAGGTTTCTTGATAAGCCAATAATGGCTTTCTCAATCAAAAAATCTCTTTCCTTGTTCTTATCTCTGTCTTTCCTCCTTCTCAACTATCCCATTCCCTATATCCTAAAAGTTGTATTAATATACAAAGTGTCATAAACAGAAATAAGAACATATATATATATACAATCTGACAGAATAACTTTGCATAGGTATAAAATAATGTCAACAAAAATAACAAATATAACTTGAACTTGTATCAATATACAAAAACTATAGCAATGTAAATTATCCATGAATAATAGCTCTCAAGTATTCACTCTATGACCCACTTATAGGTGCCATGGGGGCACATTCTGCTCCTCCAGCCAATAGCCTTTAAGATACCAGCCCACTTGGGCATGGTCTCTTTTGCTTTAAAAAGCAGTAGTAGCCGTGCCCTTGCTCTCTTGCTTTCAGTTCCTGCTTCCAGCTGCTATACACTGTTCCTGGTGCCACAGAGCACTGTGGTCTAGGATAGTGATCTCTAAGTTCCCCCTTAAATAATTAACCTTTTTATTAATCATGATTCTACACTGGTATGGGATTGTTTTTGACTTATCCCTTCATTAGTGCCCAATAATTGGGGCACCAATTGTAGGGAGAGGCTGTTTGTTTGTCCTGGCTGCCCGGCTAGCTTAGCGCAAAATAATCACACAGAAACTTTATTAATTAAATCAACTGCTTGGCCCATTATCTCTAGCCTTTTATTGGCTAACTCTCATATTTTGATTTAACCCATTTCTATTGATCTGTGTATTGCCATGTGGCAGTGGCTTACAGGGAAAGATTCAAACTGGTGTCTTCCATCTCAGGTAGAGGATCCATGGCTTCTTTGCCTGACTCTGTTTTCTTCTTCCCAGAATTCAGTTCTGTCTTCTCCACCTACTTAAATTTTGCCCCATCAGGTCAAGCAGTTTCTTTATTCATTAATCAATCAAAGCAGCACATAGACAGAAGGACCTCCTACACCATGATGTCACCCACTCCTAGGGACCTCTGGCATTTCACTCTCTTGGTAGCTTCTTTTATCTCACTCCTATAACTATTTAATAATTTTTCATTGTCTCTGGTGGCTGCCAAAATATTTCTTATTGTAGTCTACACTGGTGGAATTAAGGTCATTGTATAGAGTGTTAAAATATTGTCCCCATTTTTGTTTTACTTGCTGGGTCTGTCAATAAATGACCTTGCCCATCTTTAATCACCCAAATCTGAGGAACATATCTGGCAGTTATCTGGCTAATAGTTATGTAGACAAGTGGTATTTTATTATGGAGTCTAGCCTCTTGAACCTCTTTAACTATGCCTTGTATATACAGCTCTCTATCCTTCATTCTTCTTTAACTTCCCTGCACAGATAGCTGTGGTGTTTGTTGCTTGTTGATTTCCTCTTCATTTGCTTTTTATCTTCCTTCTTTTATTGGCCAGGTTGATCATCTCAGTAGTAACTCATTCTACTAGTGTTACCCTTTTTGCATAACTAAGCATCACGTCTGAAGCCTCCTACATAGCTCTTTTGATTTTTTTCATTCACTTTACATATTTCTAAAGGGTTATTTAACTTTTTTTCAGCAGTTCTCGTATACTCTCTCCATACTACTGGGTTTATCAGTTGTTTACAACAGATCTTTTGGGTTGTCTTTCCTGGTGTGCCTCTCACAAGTTTCAGCTGAATGTTGGCCATAACAAGTTATTGATCTTATCCTTAGTTAGAACTAGGAAATGATTGGCTGTTTTGGATGCTCGATAAGAGTTTCCCACTGACCAGAATATATTCAGTTTGTTTGTATTTGCATTTGTTAGGGGATTCCATGTCAAGCATATTGATGGTTTGGCCTGCTTGAATTTTGTGTTGGTTATGTACATATCTAACAATAAAGATACTAAATGTTAATTTCTGACTTCCACATTCATTCACACACATATGTGCACACATGCATGAACATGTATGTATATATTATAGTGCATAACTTAATATTTTCTGTTTGTAATTTAGTTATCTCAAAGATTTGTTATCCTAATAGAAAGTTGGCTAATATATATACAGAAAGCAGACTATCTTTGAATTTATTAGTTCATTTATGTATTTCTAATCCATGTTTCCTTTATTATTCATTAAATTTTGTCATACAGTTATTAAATTCAGCTGATAAAATAAATAGGCAACATATATAAAAGAACATGATGTCTATTTTGTAATAATTTCTACTTATATTGAGTTGAAAAGAAAGTAGTTTTTCCATCCTGTAGTTTCATGGATCTTTGAAAAAATCTTTCTACTAAAATATGAATAAGCAAGCTTGAGCGAAAACATAGGGAGCTTAATATTGAGAAATAATGTGCATCCAAAGTATGATCATATGATGAAATATCATTGGATGACTTTGCTTGAATATGGTGAAGGTCATTCTTAGACATAAGATCATAGTAGAAATCTGTGTTTGCTAGTTCACAGGATAGACAATGAAGGCCAAAAACATTCATAACTAATTTTTACCATATTTTTATGATCCAGTATCAAGGATAGAATCTGATGTCATCCATCAATGTGAGTATGATATAAGCATAACAATTATTAATCATTGCTACAAAATTTTATAATTTATTGCTTCGTTTTGCATTGGGTGGGCAATTAGTAAATAGCTAAGAGTAAATGATAAATATTTAAGAATGGTCAGCATCTATAAATTTTGAAATATTGGTCTAGTTAAATTTATATCCTCTTTCTTTTCAAGTTTTCATGTTTAATGTACATACTTGTTAAAAACATTGAATTTTGAGTCATAAATATTCTTCTGAAGCCCATCTACATCTACAAAGTCAATGACACATAGGAGTTTGATAACACTTGGAGGAAGAATTTAAGATTGAAAGTCTCAACAGAAAACTCTAGAGCTTAACACTGAACTTTCCAAATTAAGAATCCATTTATGGAGTTTTAATTGTAGCCAGTTGATAGTAAGATGTAGAAAGTAAGGCACCTAATGGAGAAACATGTATTTGATAATCTTTTATCTTTGAACATGTCTCCTAAGGAGTATCTTCAGGCAGATTCACAAGAACCTTACTGTAGAATTATAGGATACATAAATCCATGAAAGAAGCCTCATGTTTTCCCCTTTTTATAATTGTCATTTACAATATATATTTATTAAATGTGACATTATACAATTATTCGATATACTTAATAATTATTCATATTAACTCTCATAGTTTTGCTGTGAAACACTTTGTTGTCAGTCTGTGAGTTTACTAAAGAATAATATGTATTGTTACTATAGCATCAAACTCTACAATAAATCTTTTTTTGTTGATCACAACTAACTGAAATTTTGTGTCTTCAGAACTACCTAATATGCAATCACCTCAGTACTTAAAAAAGACTCAATTTTCTATTTGCATAAGATTATCTTTTAAAGATTTTACATATAAATTATATCACGTAGTATTTGCCTTTCTCAATCTAACTTCGTTTCTTTTCTTTAAGATCATACCCTCATCTTCCATCCATCTCATCTCAAATAAGAAAACTGTAAAATCATGAAATTCTTAAATGCATATACAAATTACCAAGTTACTCATGACAGAGTATAACTTGTAGTATCATTAATGTAAGTCTGGCTATATCTTTAGTGCACAAATAATGTAATTTAATAGGACAAAATAGTGATTTGATGAACAGAAGGTTCTCATATTGCAGAGCAATATCTAATTTACCCTAATTTCTCAAATATAACAAATTATGGTTACAGGTGACAGTTTTTGCAGAGGTCATAAAGGCATCAAATTTTAGTTGTCATAAGGAGGAGTTTGTATGTACTTAAAATAATTATTAACCCCATTTGTAGTGTGATTTTTGTTGAGAAACACAGCTAAATGGGATTTCTGAATATACTAAAAGCTCAAATATTATTTTACATTTCCTTTGTATGTGTTGACAAGACCATTAGGCAATATATGGGAGATGAATGCTGTATAATCTTGTAAGCATTTTTGTAGATTGGAAAATTCTGGTCTAATTAATGTTCCTTGGAGAATAGAGATAGGTTCATTTTTCTCTAAGAAATACATATTTTTTCAGATAAGCTCAAATAAAAGCAAATATAACAAACAAATTTGGCTGCTAGATAATATTATATAAGCTCATTAACAGGGTGCTAAACATAAAAGTGAATAGCAAATAATGTGATTCAAATGCTTCCGATTTCTAGCCTGGAAAACTCGAAGCTATTTTACAATAAACTAGAAATTATCCCTATTAATACCCTATCATTTTGACTGTCTGCAAAAGATACAGCCATTTAATGAATACACATTATTCTGAAATTAATTTTCTATTATTGTAGAATGTTGGTCCAGCAAAATTTTTGGCTTTGTCATCTTGCAAAATTTCATAATATTATTACATAAAACTGATCTCTAAAGCAACCAATTGATCACCTAATTGTTTTTCAATGATGTTTCTTTAAAAGTAATGATTATATCTAACCTGAAACCTCCTTCCTACAGTCTGTCTTCCATAATACCATAAAATATTATAAAAGTTGACAAGAGAGGGGATCAATAATAATCCTACCTAGCATGATACCTGTGAACTGCAGCAGTGATTAGCATGGAAAGTAATTCCCGAAGGTGCAATATTGGCACTCACATGTTTGAGATAACCAACAGCAGTATAAGAGGACTTTAATGCTTGTTCAGTGAAGGTGAATCTAGCTAGCACTAGAAATACAGTTAACTACCAGTGGCTAGTGAGTTCATTGACTTTAAGAAAGGATCAACAACCACCTCTTTTTTAAAGCAGCATGAATTCTAACTATGTTCTAAAACTTATGTTCTATTCCGTAACAAGTGTAGCTATTAACCCTCATCAAAGAAATTTCTATTCACTGGGGCAAATGGAGATTACAGAAAATCAGAACGGAACACAATATGGACATCAATGGACTTTGGGAAACCCAGTCCAGGGTATAGATCTTCAGCATAACTTCTGCATGTGCAGTTTAGGGACTGTCAAGGAAGAAAGAATAGCAAAATTAGGAAAATACAAGAAGTCTGTATAATATTCCATCTCCTTGAAATGGTTATTTTAACAATACCCTAACAATGACAATATGCGTAAACAGGCACCATGTCCCACCTCTAGACAAAGAACTATGTCCGGGTCTCTAATAACTCATGAAAGAGGTAGAATTCACCTTTCTCTCAGAAAAGAGCCTCCAAATTGGCTATACAATGCATTCAGCTCTGAAACCATATACACCAAAAAATAAAATTGACACAGAAGACTGTATTTATACATACACACAGCATGCATATATATGTATTATGTATATGCATATATAGTGCAATAATATAATAAAAGGAGGCAATCCATATAAGGGTGAGGGGCAAAACATGAGACAGGTGAATTTAGGAGCATGGGAGGAGCTTGAAGGATAAAAAAGAAAGAGCAAGTGATGTACTTATATTTTAAATAAAATGCCTTAAATAATAAAAATAAGTTACCAAATAAAAAATTATATATATACATATAATTATATAATATTGCAAGGAATTTTTATATTTGTATTTTATTTCTATAATAGAACAGTACTGGGTTTGGGGAAAAGCATGTATGTATTTTTGTATTTTCCATCTAAATAGTTCAATATTGATTAATTTTCAGTTATGTAACACCATAACTAATCTAAATTTACATAAATGGTAATAAATTTACCATTTATGTTATTATAATAGAAAATATCTTAATTCAGTTCCAATATTTACTTAGAAATAATATAATACTGCCCATTTTCTTTGAAATAAATATGGTTTACTCCAAATAGAAAATATTCTACACTCAAATTTAAAGACCAGACCACATTCTAGATTCTTGCATGCAATTTTTTAAAGATTTCTCTGTGTAACCTTGGCTGTCCTGGAGCTCACTCTTTAGACCAGGTTGGCCTTGAACTCAGAGAGATCTTCCTGCCTCTGCCTGCCAAGTTCTGGGATTAAGGTTGTATGCGAAAACTACCCTTTAGTAGGAGGCTGCTTGTTTGTTTCCCAGCCACTCAAATACTGAAATAATCAGACAGAAACTATTTATTTAAGTCCCTGCTTGGCCCATTAGTTCTAGGTTTTTATTGGCTATCTTTTACATATTAATTTAACCCATTTATATCAATCTGTGTATTGCCACATGGATGTGGCTTACTGGAAAGATTCGACATCTGTCTATGGCGGGGCTACATGGATTCTCTAAACTCTGCCTTCCTTCTCCCAGCATTCAGTTTAGATCTCCCCACCTAGCTCTATTCTGCCCAGCTTTGCATTGGGCTCAAGACAGTTTTTTTTATTAACTATTAAGAAAGGAGAATCCCACATTACCTCCCCTTTTCTGTTTAAATAAAAAGGAAGGCTTTAATTTCAACAGAGTAAAATAACATATAACAAAATAGATATCAAGACAGAATTACAGTTACAATAATTATATCCACTTTATCTTTTATTATAACTAAGGAAAACTATAAGTATAACCACATATTTCTCAAAAAAGTCCTAAGTTCTTAAAACATTTTAATGCCATAATCTGATTTGAAGAATACCTGTGCAACTGAAATAAATTTCTTTATATCTAGAAAATCTAACAAGCATGACTACAAGCTTGACTATTGATGATTATCTATTACCCTGAATGTTTTAATTTCACATTATATTTTTAAATGAGCTGTATAAGCACAATATCTTAATCAAGAGCATATATATGATATATATATATATATATATCATATAAATTGACCTGAAATTTATATCAATACATCAAGATCCATACCAATGCAAATTTCTATAGCATATCCCCCTTTAAATATAAAAAAAAACATTATTAAAAACATTTAGGAATTTGGGCATAATTCTTTCTAAACTACTTTCTGCTGTTTATTGGACAAAGAAAGTTTGGGGGTTGTTCATGGCAACCTTGGTCCATCAAACCACATTAGTCTGGAAGGACTCCACAGATTCTCACTCTCTGTGGAAACAAATGAAGAATCTCAAATTTTGAAGACAAGATACCTTTAAAGTATGGAAGTTGGTTTCTTAGCTCCTTCACAGTCAAAAATTCAAGGAAAACAATAATATACATAATCCAGACTCTCCGTGTATATTCCATCTTTACGTGGCTTTTTATACTTTATTACTTTTTAATGTTTATTTTATTATCTTCACTCCTTTACTCTATTACTGTCTGTATTCTATCTCTTTAAAAGCTTTGCTTTGTTTTTAAAATCATTTATATCTTTGTATAATGCTCTATACTTTTTTTCTTCTATTTCCCAAGGCTATGTATATTTATCCAACATTGTGACTCATTTAGAGTTCTTTTATGTATGAATCTGTCCTATTGAGTATCTGTAATTCTTTTCTGTACTGGAGCATTTCTTAAAATGCTAAGCACTTCTAAGGCTGCTTTGTTTTTGGTTCCTCCAAATCTAACATGTTGGGGTGGCAGTCTCTTTAGCAATTCATGTTCACAACCCTATTTTTAGGCACACAGCAAGTTTATGTTTCGAATAAGCAAGTTGTACCACTCTGCTCACAAAACCCTATTTAAATGATTCATAACTGGACCTCCAGAAAAAGTCAGAGACATTTGTTCTGGAAAACCAGGAAACCACCATTTTATTTATTTAACTTTTTATTATTAAAAATTTCTGCATCCTCCCTGCCTCCCATTTACCGCCCCCTTCCCCCTCCAGTCCCCCTCCCTCTCGTGCCTGAAGAGCAGTAAGGGTTCCCTGCCCTGTGGGAAGTCCAATTTCCTCCTCCCTCCATCTAGCTCTAGGAAGGTGAGCATCCAAACAGGCTACCGCCCCCAAGCCAGTATGTGTAGTAGGATCAAAATCCAGTGCCATTGTCTTTGGCTTCTCAGCAGCCCTCATTGTCTGCCATGTATAGGGAGTCCGGTTTTATCCCATGCTTTTTCAGTCGCAGTCCAGCTGGCCTTGGTAAGCTCTGATTAGATCAGGCCCCACCATCTCAGTGGGTGGGTGCACCCCTCGCAGTCCTGAATTCCTTGCTCATGTTCTCCCTCCTTCTGCTCCTCATATGTACCTTGGGTGCTCAGTCTGGTGCTTCAATGTGGGGCTCTGTCTCTATCTCCATCCATCGCCAGATAAAGGTTCTATGGTGATATGCAAGATATTCATCAATATGGCTATAGGATCTGGCCTTTTCCGGGTCCCTCTCCTCAGCTGCCCAAGGAAATAGCTGGGGACATCTCCCTGGATACCTGGGAACCCCTCTAGAGTCAAAGTCTCTTGACAACCTTAAAATGGCTCCCTTAATTAAGATATATGCTTCCTTGCTCCTATATACAACCCTTCCTATATCCCAACCTCCCCTTCGTACTTTTCTCTCCCCATCTCCCCTTGTCCCATCCCACCCCGCCCCCCCAAAATTCCAATTTTTTGCCCGGCAATCTTGTCTACTTCCAATATCCAGGAGGATAACTATCTGTTTTGCTTTGGATTCACCTTATTTATCTTCTCTAGAATCACGAATTATAGGCTCAATGTCCTTTATGGCTAGAAACCAATTATGAGTGAGTACATCCCATGTTCATCTTTTGGGTCTGGGTTACCTTCTCAGAATAGTTTTTCTATTTCCATCCCTTTGCATTCAAAAATTCAAGATGTCATTGTTTTTTTATCGCTGAGTAGTATTCTAATATGTACATATTCCCACACTTTCTTCATCCATTCTTCATTGAAGGGCCTTTAGGTTGTTTCCAGGTTCTGGCTATTACAAATAATGCTGCTATGAAACATAATTGAACAAATGCTTTTGTAGTATGATTGGGCATCTCTTGGTAAATTTCCCAAGAGTGTGATTGCTGGGTCCTGGGGTAGGTGATCCCGAATTTTCCTGAGAAACCACCACAGTGCTTTCCAAAAGTGGTTGCAAAAGTGTGCATTCCCACCAGCGAATGGATAGTGTACCCCATACCCTACAACCTCTCCAGCAAGGCTATGATTGATGTTTTTGATTTTAGCCAATCTGACCGGTGTAGAGATGGTATCTCAAAGTTGTTTTTGATTTTGCCATTTCCCTGATCGCTAAGAAGGTTGAGCATGACCTTAAGTGTCTTTTGATCATTTCAACTTCTTTAGTTGAGAAATCTCTGTTCAGTTCAGAGCCCCATTTTTTAATTGGGTTAATTAGCATTTTAATGTCTAGTCTCTTGAGTTCCTTACATATTTTAGAGATCAGCCCTTTGTCAGTAGAAGGGTTGGTGAAGATCTTTTCCCAGTCAGTAGGCTGCCTTTGTTTCTTAGAGACAGTGTCCTTTGCTTTACAGAAGCTGATCAGCTTCAGGAGGTCCCATTTATTCAATGTTGCCCTTAATGTCTGTGCTGTTGGGGTTATAGGTACAAAACGGTCTCCTGTGACCATATGTTGTAGAGTACTTCCCACTTTCTCCTCTATCAGGCTCAGTGTGTTCAGATTAAAATTGAGATCTTTAATCCATTTGGACTTGAGTTTTGTGCATGGTGATAAATATGGATCTACTTTCATTCTTCTACAGGTTGACATCCAGTTATGCCAGCACCATTTGTTGAATATGCCCTCTTTCTTCCATTGTATACTTTAGCTCCTTTATCCAAAATCAGGTGTTCATAGGTTTGTGGGTTAAGATCTGGGTCTTCTATACGATTCCATTGGTCAACTTCTCTGTTTTTATGCCAATACCAAGCTGTTTTCAATACTGTACCTCTGTAATAGAGTTTGAAATCAGGGATGGTAAAGCCTCCAGAACTTCCTTTATTGTACAAGATTGTTTTGGCTATCCTGAGTTTCTTGTTTTTCCATATAAAGTTGATTATTGTCCTCTCAAGATCTGTGAAGAATTTTGATGGGACCTTAATGGGATTGCATTGAATCTATAGATTCCTTTGGTAGAATTGCCATTTTTACTATGTTGATCCTCCCAATCCACGAGCAAGGGAGATCTTTCCATTTTCTGGTATCCTCTTCAATTTCTTTCTTCAATGACTTAAACTTCTTGTCAAATAGAACTTTCACTTCCTTGGTTAGTTACCCCAAAATATTTTATGCTATCTGTAGCTATCATGAAAGGTGATACTTCTCTGGTTTCCCTCTCTGCTTCCTTATCATTTCGTGTATAGGAGGGCAACTGATTTTTGGAGTTGATCTTGTATGCTGCCACGTTATTAAAGAGTTTATCAGCTTTAGGAGCTCTTTGTTGGAATTTTGGGAGTTGCTTATGTATGCTATCATATCATCTGCAAATAACGAAAGTTTAACTTCTTCCTTTCCAATTTGAATCCTCTTGATCCCCTTATGTTGTCTTATTGCTATTTCTAGAACTTCAAGCACTATATTGAAGAGATGAGGGAGAGAGTGGACAGTCTTGTCATGTTCCTGAATTTAGTGGGATGGCCTTGAGGTTCTCTCCATTTAATTTGATGTTAGTGGTCGGCTTGCTGTAAATAGCTTTTATTATATTTAGGAATGACCCTTGTGTCCTTATTCTCTCCAAGACCTTATCATAAAGGGGGTCGAATTTTGTCAAATGCTTTTTTGTCAACATCATCTAATGAGATTGATCAATAGTGTTTTTTTTCCTTCAGTTTATTTATATGATGGATTACATGATAGATTTTTGTATGTTGAACCAGCCCTGCATCTCTGGATGAAGCCTACTTGATCATAGTGGATAATTTTCTAAGTGTTCTTGGATTCAGTTTGCCAGTATTTTATTGAGAATTTTTTCAATCGATGTACATGAGTGAGATTGGCCTGTAAGTCTCTTTCTTAGTTGAGTCTTTGTGTGGTTTAGGTATCAGGTAAAGGTAGCCTCATAAAAGGAATTGGAAATGAGTGTTCTGTTTCTATATTATGAAAGTACCTTAAGGAGTATAGGTATTAGGTCTTGTTTGAAGTTCTGGTAGATTTCTGACATTGAAACATCTGGTCCTGGGCTTTTTTGGTAGGGAGGTTTTTGATCACAGTTTCTAATTCTTTGCGACTACAGGAGTAGTATACAATGTTCACCTGGTCCTGGTTTAACTTGGTATGCGGTACTTATCTAAAAAAATGTCCATTTCTTTTACATTTTCCAATTTTGTGGCATACAGGCTTTTGTAGTAAGATCTAATGATTCTCTGAATTTTCTCTGTGTCTGTGATTATGTCCCCCTTTTCTGATCTTATTAATTTTGCACCGTTCTCCTCTTCTACCGTTTGATTAATTGGATAGGGGTTGTCAATCTTGTTGATTTCTCCAAGAACCAGCTTTTCGTTTCATTGATTCTTTGGAATGTTTTCTCGTGTTTCTATTTTGTTGATTTCTGCCCTCAGTTTGATTATTTCCAGTTGTCTACTCCTCTAGGTGAGTGTGCCTCTTTTTTTTCTAGAGCTTTCAGATGTGCTGTTAAGTCTCAGGTGAGTGCTTTCTCTATTATTCTTTAAGTAGGCACTTAGTGCTATGAAACTTTCTCTTAGCAGTTGCTTCATAGGTTTGAGTATTGTTGTGGTCTTTATTTCCATTAAATTCAAGGAAGACTTTTCATTCTTTGTTTATTTCTTCCTTGACACCAAGTTTGGTTCAGTAGTTGACTCTTCAGTGTCCATGGTTTGTAGGCTCTCTGGGGGTAGCATTGTTGTTGAATTCTAATTTTAATCCCATGGTGATCTGATAGACACAGGTGGGTTACTAATATTTTTTTGTAACTGTCGAAGTTTGCTTTGTTACCGAGTATGTGGTCAATTTTTGAAAAGGTTTTATGAGCCACAGAGAAGAAGGTATATTCTTTCCTATTTGGGTGGAAATGTTCTATAGATGTCTGTTAAGTCCATTTGGTTCATTACCTCCATTAAGTCTTTTAACTCTCTGTTAGGGTTTCTGTCTGATTTACCTGTCATTGGTGAGAGGAGGAGTGTTTGAAGTCTCTTACTATTAGTGTGTGTGGTTTGATGGCTGCCTTGAGTTCTAGTAATGTTTCTTATACATAAGTGGGACTTTATATTAGGGGCATAGATATTCAGGATTGAGACTTTATTCTGATGGATTTTTCCTATTATGAGTATAAAATGTCCCTTTCCATCTCTTCTGATTGATTTTAGTTTGAAGTCAACCTTGTTAGAAATTAGTATGGCCACACCCGCTTGTTTCTTAGGTCCATTTACTTGATAAACCTTTTCCCAACCCTTTACACATGAGTAGATGGCTGTCTTTGTGGTTGAGGTGTGTTTCTTGTAAACAGCAGAATGTTGGATCCTGTTTTTGTATCCAATCTCTTAGCTTGTGCGTTTTTATAGGTAAATTGAGTCCATTGATATTAAGTGATATTAATGACCAGTCGTTGTGAACTCCAGTCATCATTTTTGAGGGTAGTAGAGATTGCATGTCTCCCTTCTTTGAGATGTGCTGGTTAAGGGTTCGCTATTGTGGGCATTGTTGAACTCCTTGGTTTGTGATTTCCCTTCTATTACTTTCTGTAAGGTTGGATTTGTGGCTACATATTGGTTAAATTTGTTTTTATCCTGGAAAATTTTGTTTTCTCCATTTATAGTGAATGATAGCTTGGCTGGGTATAGTAGTCTGGGCTTGCATCCATGATCTCTTAGTTTCTGCAGTACATCTATCCAGGATCTTCTGGCTTTCATGGTTTCCATAGAGAAGTCAGGTGTAAGTCTGATAGGTTTACTTTTATAAGTTATTTGACCATTTTCTTTTGTATCTCTTAATATTCTTTCTTTATTCTATATGTTTTGTGTTTTGATTATTATATGGCGAGGGGATTTTTTTTGGTCCAGTCTAGTCGGTGTTTCTGTATGCTTCTTGAACCTTCATAGGAATATCTTTCTTTAGATTGGGAAAGTTTTCTTCTATAATTTTATTAAATATATTTCTGGACCTTTGAGCTGTAGTTCTTTTTTCCTTCTTCTACCCTATTATTCTTAGGGTTGGTTTAGAGTCTGTAAACTCTTACTAGCTAAGGTCAATTGTCTCTGTTGGTTCCCCATCATGATCTTGACCCCCCTTGTTCACAATCATCCTTTCTCTCTCTCCTTTGACTGGACTCCCTGACATCAGCCCAGTGCTTAGCTGTGTATTTCTAGATCTGCTTCCAGAAGTCAGTGGATGAAGGTTTATGATGACAATTAAAGTAGTTAACAATCTGTTTTGTAGGAGAAGGTTAGTTCAGACACCTTCTCCACTATTGCTGAGAGTCTTAGCAAGATCATCCTTGTGGACTTATGGGAATTTCCCTGGAAGTAGGTTTTTTTTGCTGACCCTCAAATGGCTCCCTATACCAATATAACCATGTTATTTACTGTCCCATTTCATCCATCCCCCAACTCAATCAGTCAGTTGCCTAATCCACTCTTCCCTCACCTGTAACCCTACCAGTTGACTCAAGAGATCTTATCCCATTCTCTCCCCCCCACCTAATCACTTCTCCTCAATCTCCATTCAGAACAAGTAAAGTTTCCCATGGTAGTCAAAAAGCATGGCATATCAAATTGAGACATGATCAAATTTCTTCCCCTTGTATCAAGGATGGGCAAGACATCCCACCATAGAGATTAGGTTCAAAAGAGCTAATGTGTCAAGGACAGGTCTTAGTACCCACTGCTAGAGGCCCTATAAAAGACCAAGCCATATAACTGTCACCTATATGCAGAGGGCCTACATTTATCTCATGGTGACTTCCTAGTTGTCAGTCCAGAGTCCATGAGCTGCCACATGCTCAGGTGTGGTGTCACTGTGGGTCACTGCATCTGTCTACACCAGTTACTAGATGTAGGTTCTATGAAGACATTTAGGGTAATCACCCAACTGATTATGGTGGTGAAGACCCATTCAGGCACCTTCTCCATTATTGCTCAGAGTCTTAGCTAGTGGTCATACTTGTGGATTCCTGGGTATTTCCCTAGCACCATGGTTCTCCCTAACATCATAATGGTTTCATAAAGACATCTTTTTCATTGCTTTCCCCTTCATTCCTCCTCCAACTTGTCCTTCTTGATCTCTCATATTCCACATACCTGATCCCTCCCTTTTAGCCCCCCTCCCCCCCAGTTTACACTGGATATCTTAAGTATTTCTCCTTCCTGGCTCCCTCTATGTGTGTCCCTCTTATGGTCCTTATTTTTACATACTTCTGTGGGATTGTGGATTATAGCCTTGTTATCCTTCCTTTTATATCTATTATCTATGTATGAGTGAGTACATACAGTATTTGTCTTTCTGGGTCTGGGGTTGATTCACTCAAGATAGGTTTTGCTTCTAGTTCCATTCATTTGCCTGCAAATCTCAAGATTCTCATGTTTTTTTACTGCTGAGTAGTAATCCATTATACAAATGTACCACATTTTCTTTATCTATTATTTGGTTGAGGTTGTCTAGGTTATTTACAGTTTTCTGGCTATTAAAAATAATGCTGCATGACCACAGCTGGGCAAAGGTCTTTGGCAGTATGATTGTGCACCCTTTGGATATATGACCAAGAGTGGTACTACTGGGTGGTGATATAGATTGATTCCAAATTTTCTGAGAAACTGCCATATTGATTCCAAAATGACTATCAAAGTTTGCACTCCCACCAGCACTGGAGGGAGTGTTCCCCTTACTCTAAATCCTCTACAGCATAAGTTGTTATCAGTGTTTTCAATCTTAGCCATTCTAATAGATGTTATAAAGTGTCTCAGAGTTGTTTTAATTTGCATTTCCCTAATGGCTAAGGATGTTAAGCAATTTCTTAAATGTCCTTAAACCATTTGAATTTCTTCTGTTGAAAATTCTATATTTAGAAATGTACCCCATCTTTTTAATTGGATTATTTGATATTTTGGTATCTAATTTCTTGAGTTCTTTATATATTTTGGAGATCAACCTTATGTCAGATGTGGTGTTGGTGAAGATCTTTACCCACCTTAGGTTGGTCATTTTGTCTTATTGACCATGTCCATTACCTTAAAGAAGCTTCTCAGTTTCAGAAGGTTCCACTTATTGATTGTTGCTATTAGTGTCTGTTTGCTAATTTTTTATATTTAGGAAATAGTTTCCTGTGCCCATACTTTCAAGACTACTTCCCACTTTCTTATCTATCAGGTTTAGTGTAACTAGACTTATGTTGAGGTCTTTGATCCATTTGGACTTGAGTTTTGTGCATTGGAATAGATATAGATCTATTTCATTTTTCTCTATATCAACAGTCAGTTATGCCAGAATTGCTTGTTGAAGATACTTTGTTTTTTTCAATTGTACAATTTTGGCTTCCTTGTCAAAACTCCGGTGTTCATAGGTGTATATGCTCAATTTTATAAAGCAAACACTAATAGATTCAAATCCACAGATTAACCTCAGTTCAGTAATGTGAGTGACTTGATTACCTATAGTTTTTCCATCAGAAAACAGCTTAATTTCACCATGCACATGCTGGTATGGGACAGAATGTGTGCTGGGTTTTTAAATTTTATTTTAAAAAGCTATCCTCTTCATTATACATACAAATCACCATTCCTACTCCCGTCCCCTCCTGTCATACCCTCCACCTTACCCACCAGCCAACTCCCATCTACTCCTCAATGAGGGTAAGGTATATTGCTTTTGATGAAAGACAAAGTACCCTCCCTACTATATCTAAACTGAACAAGGTATCTGTCCAAAGTATGGGTTTTAAAAAACCAGTACAAGCAGTTAGGGAAAATCCTAATCCCATTGCCAGTGGCCCCTCAATATGCTCCAGCCATATAACTCTCACACACATTCTGAGTATCTTTGCTGATTCTGTACTGGTTTGGTCCTTCCCTGTCTGGCCAGAGTTGATAAACTTCCATTAGCTCAGGTGAGCAGTTTCAGTGTGTTTCCCCCAACATGGTCTTGATCTTTCTGCTCATATTCTCATTCTTCCCACTCTTTGACTTGATTTTGTGAGCTCAGCTCAGTGTTTCTGATGTAGCTCTTTGCCTCTTCTTTCATCAGTTACTGGATGAATGTATTATGATGACATTTAAGATAGTCATTAATCTGACTAAAAGCAAGGCCAGTTTGGCCACCCTCTCCTTTATTGCTTAGGGTTTCATCGTGGGTCATCCTTGTAGAATCCTGGGGATTTCTTTAGTGTCAGATTTTTTGTTGGCCCTATAATGGCTTCCTCAATCAAGATATCTCTTTCCTTGCTCTCCATCTCTGTCCTTCCTCCATCCTGACTATCCCATTCCCCCAAGTTATCCTTCCCCTTATCATTCTCTCTTCCTTCTTCTCTTCTGCTCTCCCCTCTCCCATTAAATCCCATGCTTCCAATATTCTCAGGAAATGTTGTCTATTTCCCCCTTGCCAGGTGGATCTATATATGTTTCTCTATGGTTTTCCTTGTTACTTATCTCTCTGGGGACATGGACTATATGCTTCTTATCCTTTGCTTTTAGCTAGTATCCAGTTATGAGTGAGTGCATACCATGTTCATCTTTACAGGTCTGGGTTACCTCACTCAAGATATTCTTTTCTAGTTCTACCCATTTGTATGCAACTTTAGAGATGTCATTGTTTTTTTTACCACTGAGTAGTACTCCATTGTATAAATATACCACATTTTATTTATTATTTCTTCCATTGAGGGATATCTAGGTTATTTCCATGTCTGGCTATTACAAATAATGCTGCTGTGAACATAGCTGAACAAATTTTCTTGTAGTATGATTGAGCGTCACTTGGGTATATGCCTAAGAGTAGTATTGCTGGGTCCTGAGGTAGGTTGAATATCAAAATTCTGAGAAACAGCCACAGTGATTTCCAAAATGGTCATAGCAGTTTACATTCCCCCCAGCAATGGAGGAGTGTTTTCCTTGTTGTGCATCTTCCCCAGCATTAGTTGTCATGGTGTTTTTGACCTTAGCCATTCTCTAGCCCTCAGAAAAGAAGAAAATTAAAATTATATAACATCCATTATAGTATCCAAGAGTTCATCTGTCTTCAGCAAAAGATATATACATGTTACATGACACAGGTTAATATATGTTAATAATGACTATGAAGCAAACATTTAGGGGAACAACATTCTTCTCAGATAATACTGTGGACATAACATTTCATACAATGTTGCCAAGGTTTAGCTTTGAATGCACTGCCATAACCATGGTCAAAGAACAAGTTCATTTTTTGCTGACATGTGTGGGTTATGAGTTCCCTCTAAACCTAATAAAAAATTGACTAAAAATTTTTTTAAACTCTGTGTGGTTTAGGTATCAGGGTAACTGTAGCTTCATAGAAGAATTTGGCAGTGACTCTTGTGTTTCTATATTATGAAATACCTTAAGGAGTATAGGTATTAGGTCTTCTTGGAAGTTCTGGTATAATTCCGCATTGAACCATCTGGTCCTGGGCTTCTTTTTGGTAGGGAGGTTTCTGATAACAGTTTTCTAATTCTTTTGCGACTAACAGGACGATTTAGAGCATTTACCTGGTCCTGGTTTAACTTTGGTATATGGTATTTATCTAAAAAACTGTCCATTTCTTTTACATTTTTCCAATTTTGTGGCATACAGGCTTTTGTAGTAAGATCTAATGATTCTCTGAATTTTCCTCTGTGTCTGTGGTTATGTCCCCCCTTTTCATTTCTGATCTTAATAATTTGCGTTTTCTTCCCTCTGCCGTTTGATTAGTTTGGCTAAGGGTTTGTCAATCTTGTTGATTTTCTCCAAGAACCAGCGTCTTGTTTCATTAATTCTTTGGATTGTTTTCTGTTGTTTCTATTTTGTTGATTTCTGCCCTCAGTTTGATTATTTCCAGTCTTCTACTTCTCCTAGGTGAGTCTGCTTCTTTTTTTCCAGAGCTGTCAGGTGTGCTGTTAAGTCACCAATGAGTACTTTCTCCGTTTTCTTTAAAGTGGGCACTTAGTGCTATGAACTTTCCTCTTAGCACTGCTTCATTGTGTACCATAGGTTTGAGTATGTTGTTGTCTTTGTTTTCATTAAATTCAAGAAAGACTTTAATTTCTTTCTTTATTTCTTTCTTCCTTGACCCCAGGTGTGGGTCAGTAGTTGACTGTTCAGTTTTCCATGAGTTTGTGGGGCTTTCTGGGGGTAGCATTGTTGTTGAATTCTAATTTTAATCCATGGTGATCTGATAAGACACAGGTGGTTACTAATATTTTTTTGTAACTGTGGAAGTTTGCTTTGTTACCAAGTATATGGTCAATTTTTGAAAAGGTTCCATGAGCCGCAGAGAAGAAGGTATATTCTTTCCTATTTGGGTGTAATGTTCTATAGATGTCTGTTAAGTACATTTGTTTCATTACCTCCATTAAGTCTTTCAATTCTCTGTTAGGTTTCTGTCTGATTGACCTGTCCATTGGTGAGAGAGGAGTGTTGAAGTCTCCAACTATTAGTGTGTGTGGTTTGATGGCTGCCTTGAGTTCTAGAAGTGTTTCTTTTACATAAGTGGGAGCTTTTATATTAGGGGCATAGATATTCAGGATTGAAACTTCATTTTGATGGATTTTTCCTGTTATGAGTATAAAGTGTCCCTTTCCATCTCTTCTGATTGATTTTAGTTTGAGGTCAACTATGTTGGAAATTAGTATGGCCACATCCGCTTGTTTCTTAGGGCCATTTGCTTGATAAACTTTTTCCCAACCCTTTACTCTGAGTAGGTGTCTGTCTTTGTGGCTGAGGTGTGTTTCTTGTAAACAGCAAAATGTTGGATTCTGTTTTCGTATCCAGTCTCTTAGCCTGTGCCTTTTTATAGGTGAATTGAGTCCATTGATATTAAGTGATATTAATGACCAGTGGTTGTTAACTTCAATCTCACTCATGAACATTGACACAAAAATTCTCAATAAAATACTGGCAAAACCGATCCAAGAACACATTAGAAAATTATCCATTACGATCAAGTAGGCTTCATCCCAGAGATGCAGGGCTGGTTCAACATTCGAAAATCTATCAATGTAATCCATCATATAAATAAACTGAAGGAAAAAAACCATATGGTCATCTCATTAGATGCTGAAAAAGCATTTGACAAAATTCAGCACCCTTTTATGATAAAAGTTTTGGAGAGATTAGGGATACAAGGGTCATTTCCTAAATATAATAAAAGCTAATTTACAGCAAGCCGACAGCTAACATCAAAATTAAACGGAGAGAGAAACTCAAGGCTATCCCACTAAATTCAGGAACACGACAAGGCTGTCCACTCTCTCCTTATCTCTTCAATATAGTGCTTGAAGTTCTAGAAATAGCAATAAGACAACATAAGGGAATCAAGGGGATTCAATTTGGAAAGGAAGAAGTTAAACTTTCATTATTTGCAGATGATATGATAGTATACATAAGCGACCCCAAAAACTCCACCAAAGAACTCCTATAGCTGATAAACTCCTTCAGTAAACGTGGCAGGTTACAAGATCAACTCCAAAAAATCAGGTCGCCCTCCTATACACAAAGGATAAGGAAGCAGAGAGGGAAATCAGAGAAGTATCACCTTCACAATAGCCACAAATAAGCATAGATATCTGGGAGTATCTCTAACCAAGGAAGTGAAGGATTTATTTGACAAGAACTTTAAGTCTTTGAAGAAAGAAATTGAAGAGGATACCAGAAAATGGAAGGATCTCCCCTGCTCGTGGATTGGGAGGATCAACATAGTAAAAATGGCAATTCTACCAAAAGCAAATCTATAGATTCAATGCAATCCCAATCAAGGTCCCATTAAAATTCTTCACAGAGATTGAGAGGACAATAATCAACTTTATATGGAAAAACAAGAAACCCAGGATAGCCAAAAAAATCTTATACAATAACGGTACTTATGGAGGCATTACCATCTCTGACTTCAAACTCTATTACAAAGCTACAGTATTGAAAACAGCTTGGTATTGGCATAAAAACAGAGAAGTTGACCAATGGAATCGTATAGAAGACCCGGATCTTAAACCACAAACCTACGAACACCTGATTTTTGATAAAGGAGCTAAAAGCACACAATGGAAGAAAGAAAGCATCTTCAACAAATGGTGCTGGCATAACTGGATGTCAACCTGTAGAAGAATGAAAGTAGATCCGTGTCTATCACCATGCACAAAACTCAAGTCCAAATGGATTAAAGACCTCAATATTAATTTGAACACATTGAGCTTGATAGAGGAGAAAGTGGGAAGTACTCTACAACAAATGGGCACAGGGAACCGTTTCCTGTGCATAACCCCAGCTGCACAGACATTAAGGGCAACATTGAATAAATGGGACCTCCTGAAGTTGAGCAGCTTCTGTAAAGCAAAGGACATTGTCACAAAGACACAAAGGCAGCCTACTGACTGGGAAAAGATCTTCACCAACCCTGAAACTGACAAAGGTCTGATCTCTAAAATATATGGAACTCAAGAGACTAGACGATAAATGCCAATTAACCCAATTAAAAATTGGGGGCGCTGAACATGAACAGAGAATTCTCAACAGGAAGTTTCGAATGGCCAAAAGACACTGAAGGTCATGCTCAACCTCCCTAGCTATCAGGCAAGCAAATCAAAACAACTTTGAGATATCATCTTACAACCTGTCAGATTGGCTAAAATCCAAAAACACAATAATAACCTTTGCTGGAGAGGTTGTGGGTAAGGGGTACCACTCATCCATTGCTGGTGGGAATGCACACTTGTGCAACCACTTTGGAAAGCAGTGTGGCGGTTTTCAGGAAATCGGGATCAACCTACCCAGGACCCACGCAATTCCACTATTGGGAATCTACCCAAGAGATGCCCAATCATACAACAAAGCATATGCTCATCTATGTTATAGCAGCATTATTTGTAATAGCCAGATCCTGGAAACAACCTAGATGCCCTTCAGTGGAAGAATGGATGAAGAAACTGTGGAATATATACATGCTAGAATACTACTCAGCGGTTAAAAAACAATGACATCTTGAATTTTACAGGCAAATGGATGGAAATAGAAAACACTATTCTGAGTGAGGTAACCCAGACCCAAAAAGATGAACATGGGATGTACTCACTCATAATCGGTTTCTAGCCATAATTAAAGGACATCGAGCCTATAAATTTGGGATCCTTGAGAAGATAATAAGAAGGTGAACTCCCAAAAAAAGATATAGTAATCCTCCTGGATATTGGAAGTAGACACGATCCACCAGGCAAAATTGGGAACTTGAGGGTTGGGCGAGACTGGGCCAAGGGAAGATGGGGAGAGAAAAATGTGTGAAGGGGAGAATGCGGGGGAGCTCGGAGGAATGGGGTGCTTGGGATATAGGAAGGGTGGATATGGAGCAGGGAAGCATATATCTTAATTTAAGGAGCTACCTGAGGGTTGTCAAGAGACTTGACCCTAGAGGGGTTCCCAGGTTTCCAGGGAGACGCCCCCCAGTTAGTTTCCTTGGGCAGCTGAGGAGAGGGAGCCTGAAAAGGCCAGTCCTATAGCCATACTGATGAATTTCTTGCATATCAACCATAGAACTCCACCTGACGATAGATGAAGAAAATGACAGAGCCCCACATTGGGAGCACCGGACTTCCGCTCCCAAAGTCCTGATGAGGAGCAGAAGGAGGGAGGAGAACATGAGAAAGAAAGTCAGGACCGTGAGGGAACCTCCAGCTGGGCGACAGATTGGGGAAGGTGACTGAGCCCCACATTGGAGCACTGGACTGAGCTCCAAGGTCCTGATGAGGAGCAGAAGGAGCGAGAACATGAGGGAGAAAGTCAGGAACGTGAGGGGTGCGTTTTCACTCTGGAGACGGTGGGACAGAACTAATGGGAGATCACCAACTCCAGTTGGAATGGGACTGATTGGATCATGGACCAAACCCGTCTCTCTGAATGTGGCCAACAGCGGTGGCTGACTGAGAAGCAAAGGACATTGGGCGGACTGGGGCTCTGATTCTTCCTGCATGGACGGGCTCTGTGGGAGCCCTTCTCAGCCTGGTCGATCACCTTCCTGGTCCTGGGGGGGATTTGGGAGGACCTTGGTCTTAGCATAGAGTGGGGAACCCTGATGGCTCCTTGGCCTTGAGAGGGAGGGAGGGGAGGTATGGGTGGAGGGAAGTGGAGGGAAGGGGGAGAAGGAGGGCGGGAAGGGGGAGGAGGAGCGGTATGGAGGGGGAGGTAGGAGGGAAGGAGATGGAAATTTTAAATATATATAAAAAAAATAAACCATTGAGAAAGAAAAAAAAAACTCAGGAACCGCTACATCACTAATTTTTACATTGTGAAATCGATTTTGTAAAAGAATAGCACAGAAGAGGAAGGAAAGGAAAGCTTGTCTGGATCTAGTTAATTTTGTGGCACCTCATTATAATTTATAATATTTTCCATGGCAGCAGCAAAATAAAAATAATTATTCCAATCTCAAAAAAAATATTTTAACTCTGAAAAGCTTTGACAATAAAAGAATAATCACTTCTAGGAGAGCAATCTCTATTTTAAGATTTTCTCAAGTATTCATTTATTAACCAACCATTGTATTGTTTTGAAACCAGCACAGGAAGCTGATCAGCAAAGGGGATTCTTTTTTTTTTTTTTTTCTCTCATTTGCAGTTCACAGTGCTTAAAACTTGAGAAATGAACTTTTCAGGAGCCGAGTAGTCTTTAACTGCTCTCAATAAAGAGCAATGCACAATCCATATTATGTTACTGTCAGTGAAGAAAACACTTTGTTTTGTTAAATATAATTCAGCAGAGCAAATTTTCAGCTTTAGATTCATCTATGTATACAGATCTTCATACATTTGTGAGCATAAACAGAATTGTATGCATAAGGGCTACTGGTTTTCATTGGGGAAAGTATTATTTAAGGCCGGGCGGTGGTGGCGCACGCCTTTAATCCCAGCACTCGGGAGGCAGAGGCAGGCGGATCTCTGTGAGTTCGAGACCAGCCTGGTCTATAAGAGCTAGTTCCAGGACAGGCTCCAAAGCCACAGAAAAACCCTGTCTCGAAAAACCAAAAAAAAAAAAAAAAAAAGTATTATTTAAGGACTCAGTTTTGATATAAATTATTGATGAATTGAAGATTATCTGCAAGTGAAGAAAGATCTACTGTTCTCACATCTGATTCTAGATCATTTAAAAAAATTATACATTTGAAGATTTTTTCCCATTTTTCCCTGTTATTTTTGTTGTCAGCAACAATAGTATGATGCTAGTTTGGTATTCATTCTTTGGTTAGTAGGGCCTGCATTAGCTTTCAAATGTTGTCTTCTATGACATGTTCAACTCTAATAACTAACACAACAGGCTGGTCAGTGTTTTAACTCTGACAAAGACCAGAGAGAATGTAAGAGGAGGAAGACATGATTTTGTTTGTGATTCCACAGTTTTCAGTTAAATGTCACTTGGATGCATTTCTTGAGCACAAGGAATGTCTGAAACATCAGGAAAGGGAGCAGCTAGTGGAACAAAGCTGTTCTGCCTCAATAAAGGCTTCAAACAGACTGCCAATCTTGAACAAGATATGCCCTACATAGTCACACCTCTGATGATCTGTTTTATCAAATCAAACTCTACTTCTTAATGGCCAATTGATGATGTTAACTCTATAATGACCTAATCTTATCCAAATATGGCCACCAAGATGATAACAGAGTTCAAACTTCTAACTTCACACAAGCATTTGGGTGAAATTTCTGGTTCCAACAGCGATACTAGTAGTAATCTATTAAAATGAGATTTATTTCTCTTGGGTTGGAGTATAAGCTGTATATATATATATATATATATATATATATATATGTGTGTGTGTGTGTGTGTGTGTGTGTGTGTGTGTGTGTGTATGTTTTGTGTTTAACAAGGCCCTTGCTTTGTTGCTTCAAGATAGTTCTTGGAACTGCATATTATAAAGTGTCAAAGAACAAAACATGAAACTTTAAAAACAAAATAAATAAAATAAAAATAAAAATAAAATAAAAATAGTTTCAATTTAAAATGAATATAAGACTTGGAAATGTTTTTGGAAAAATGCAATTTGAATATAGTGTGCTTTAACTAGTAGAATGCTGTATAAATGTAGTTCAAAAAAAGCAAAGTTAGCTTGTATTTGAAGGTCCATTCTTTCATTAAAATCATACTTGTCCATCCTCATATCAAAATTCATTTAGTCTTTTCTGTTAGTTAATATATAAACTCTAAGGAAAGAAAAAGCAAGGTGATTTTATGAACAAAATAAACGTTGCTTTGTTATGATCCATTAAAAAGTGGGGTTTTGTTGTATGGCTCAAGTATAAAGTTCAAACATGGAAGAGGTAATGAATAACACAGTTGTCATTTGTACTAGTAAGGAATGTGTTTTCTGACCTTGAAAACTCACTTATCACCATGCAGATTTCTTCTCAAAGCATAGTGATTTTCTCTTTGATTCTTTATAATTTCTCTTATCTCTAAAAGATGCACCAACTCTCCTCTGGCTGGCTAATGTCTGATCCCATTCTTTCATTTAAAAATTCCAACCCATTTGTATATCTCAACTTGAAACATAACTTTCCAAACTTACTGTCAAATGAAGAGGCCAAGGATCATTTACCACTTTTTACATCCTATAAATCTTATTGCTTTAACTTAAGTCTTGATAACTTATATAGGAATATATTCTACAAATAGGCTACTACACAGAAAGTTTTATGTTAATACAAATGGATGCTTACTAGGTAGCTTGGATCTGATCATGTTAAAGATGTAAGATATCACAGACTCTTCTCTTTTATGGAAAGGAAGTTGATGCAATAAATGATCTTTGGAGAAAAAAATCCTTAATTCAGAACCACTGGACTTGAATTCTTTCATCAATATAATGAGTTTGGAAAGGGCTATGAACTGTATCCCCAGCCAATGCCTTGATTTCAGTCTTTTGTAACTTTGATTTCAGGCTTTTTTGTAGGAAAAAAATAAAATTACTCTGTAACTAAACTTCTGATGGATCTCAAATGCATGTTGGTGTCTTAACTACTAGGCTGCAAACTTGAGTTTTGCAAACCTTTGATAAACATTTTCTCTTATATTTAGCCATAAAATCAACTCATTCTGCTTTATTAACCACTCTCCCATGATAGATATCTTGAATAAAATATGAACTCAACAAATATTTTCAAGTAAATGAGTCATATGAAATTCCTTGAACCTACCTACTATACATTGAAACCAAAGTGAAAAATATCCTGATAATAATGACAAAGTCTGTACAAAATCTGCTCCAATGTACTTACCATTGTTAACAACTGGCAGACTCCCAATCAGTATCACATTCTTTTGAAGAACCAAAGTTACTCTAATTTATCCTCTGCCTTCATCTTATGTCTTGTGTAAGCTATTTCCTGTAACTCATTCCAGTCCTCAGATATACTAGTGACAAATGTAACAGGGTAGCCATCTGGAAAGTATAGATAACTGCAGAATGTCCCCCCATGAAGGTCAGCTGATAAGAAAACTTGACAAGCAACAGGCAAGATTCAAAGATAAGTTCTGAAAAGTACCAAGACATGAGCCAATCAGAATCGAACCTGTCACCCCACACCCTGCTAATGTAACTTTTTTGGTTTTTGCCTTTAAATAATACCATCTAGAAGGGTGGGGCACCTCATCTTGCCACTCCTGCACCAGTTGCTTTGAGGTCCCTATGGCTTGTATTGTGCACATAATAAACCTTGCTTTTACATTTCAGAGAGTTGTTCTTCCTGGTGGTCTTTTGACATTCTAAGGGACTGGACATAACATTTGGGGCTCACCCTGGATCCCTAGTGACCCCCTTTGGGAACCCTGACTCTGAAGGTTTATTCTGATTAACTATGGTAAGTCTATCTGTGTTCAAAGTCTAGTCTGTCTTACTTCTGTTTTTGTCAGCACTAATCTCAGAATCTGAATCTTAACAGGTCAATTTGCCCTGGTGGATGCACTAGACACCAATGTGGAGGAATCAGGAGCTGTCCCCTTTTCCCATCTGGATGGGAGTCTCTCATTTAAGACCATCCCACTAGGGACCCAATAAGGAAGGCCCCATCTGTAACTGAATCTGAAGTGTCTGGGGATCACATAACCTTATTGAATGACTCCTCTCCTATCCATATGGCTTTTGGTCTTTACAAGGTCGAATCTCCAGTCTCTCAACAAACTAGGCCATCTGGTCCCATGGGAGTCTGTTTTGGGCTCTCTGTTTAACTGTTCTATTTGTCAGTCTTGTGTGTTCTGTCTGTGTATCTCTGTTGATGACTGACTTGACTGGACAGACAATGGAGACTACTCTTTTTTTCACCCTAGGACCTCACTGTAACCCACTGGAAGGATATAAAGGACATCACTCATAACAACAATGTTGATGTGAACAAGGGTAAATGGGTCATTTTCTGTTCTTCCAAATGGCTCTCTTTCAATGTGGGGTGGCCAAGGGAGGGATATTTGCACCTGAAATTCTAAGGTTGAGGACATTGTATTTTGACCTCGCACAGGATACCTGGATCAGATTCCTTACATTGTGACCTGGTGGGGTCTCATTGACCGAGTTGATAACCCCCTTCTGTGGGTTAAGCCTTTCCTTCTGTCTAATCTGACTGCATACCTTTGCAGGTTTTTCCCTTAAAACCCATGAGAAGAGGTCCTACAGGGAGGACCAGATGAGTCATGTATCTTCCCTCCTCTATACTCCCCCACTTAATCCTGAAGCCTCCAAGCTCAAGCCCCCCACCTGTACCCCTAGAGCCACCCCAAGAATCAGCACAGGCCACTAGGAGCCAGACGTGGGGGGCAACTCACAACCTGAGTTGGTCACCCTCCCACTCTGGCTAGCAGGTCCTCCTGATGGAGATGGGAACCAGCCCTTCCACTATTGGTGCTATACTACCAGTGATCTCAACAACTGCTACAACCAAAATGTCCCTTTCTCAAAAAAATCCCCAAGATCTTATTAAACTTTTATTTAACCACCCATCAGCCCACCTGCAATGATCGCCAGGAACTACTGAAAATCTTGTTCACCACTAAGGAATGGAATTTGATTCTGGAGGCTACTCAGAGATCAGTTGCGGGGCCAACAGGTATCTGTCACGTATCCTCCACTTATCAATGTATCCATACATAAGAAATGTCTATTTCCCTTCTTACAAAACTTACTTGGACTATAATACAGTATAAGGTAAGAAGAGGCTCCAGGTCTATTGACAAACTTTGCTAGCAGGTTTCAAAGTGGTGACTCAGACACCAACCAACATGTCTAAGGTCTATGATGTCAGGCAGAGGCCAGAGGAAAACCCAGCAGCTTATTTAGAGTGACATAGAGATGCCATACAATCTTGAGAAAGAAGAGTCATCCCAGATGATAATGTTCTCCTACATAAACCAGCCAGCCCCAGATATAATGGGAAAAGAGTTTGAGGGATCTAACTGTGGTGGCAGAAATGATGTCTAATAAGAGAGAAAAACCAGAACAGAGAGATGAAAAGAAAGAAAAAAAAGAAAAGAGACGGGAAAAGAGTTTCACCAGAATCCTAGAAGAAAAGCAAGCTCAGAACAAGGATGATTTGAGAGAAATCCTCAAGGCCACAAACTCCAGAAACATGAAGCCAACCCAGCAGGATGAGAGATGACAGTGCTACAAACCAAAGGTAGGAAAGAGTAAATATGCCTATTGTAAGGAGGAGAGACACTGGGTCAAAAATTGCCCAAAGAAGAAGAGGCCTCCCCAGACAATCTAAGTCCTGCCAGCCTACATGAGAAATGAATGAGGACAGCGACTAGGGGAGATAGGGCTCAGATTCCCACCCTGAGCCTAGAATAACTTAAAAGGTGGAGGGGAAACAACTAATTTCATGGTAGACACCAGGGCAGAAAACATGGTGTTGCTGAAACTAGGAGGACCCATTTTCACCAAAACTATCTGGATCTGGGGGTCCACAGGTATCAAACCTTACTCATAGACTACCCAAAGAACAGTGAACTTTGAATGGGATGGGTAACCCATTCATCCCTGGTAATACCCTAATGCCCTTACCTGCTTCTGGTCAAAGACCCCTTGTCCAAAATAAAAGCCCAAACTCACGTTTCTGACAAGGGAGCTAAATTTGCCCACCAGAGGAAGAACCAGTCTGGGTCTTTGTTACAAGTGATCTGTGGAATATAGACTTTACCAAGAACCAAGGCAACCTGAGTCCGACATAGAGGGCTGGCTCCTGGAGCGCTGACACTTGGACTCTCAGAAGTAAATAAGCCCTTCTACCTGTTCATGGATGAACACAAGGGAATAGCCAAAGGGGTGCTCATTTAGGCAATGGGACCATGGAAGCTCCCAGTGGCCTACCTGTCCAAAAATCTAGACCCGTGGTAGTGGGCTGGCCACCCTGTCTCCACATTATAACGGCTGTAGCTCTGCTGATAAAAGACGCAGACAAGCTACCTCTGGGACAGAATCTGACTATTGCTACCCCGCGCTTAAGCAGCCGCCAGACCAGACGCTGAGCAATGATCACATGACCTACTATCTATCATGTTTTACCCCTTAATCCAGCCTGGATTACATTCCAAATTCTAACAGCTCTCAATTTGGCCACCCTGCTACCTGACCCTGACCTCGAGGATCCATTGCATGATTGTTCTCGGATGCAGGTAAAAGTGCATTGCATCAGACTGGACCTGAAGGATATCCCACAGCCAGACATAGAGAACACCTGGTTCACAGACGGAAGCAGTTACATGCTAAATGGACAAAGGTACTTGGGGGCAGCTGTCACTACTATAGAAGTTGTATGGGCAGAACCCCTACCAACAGGAACATCTGCACAAAAGGCAGAGTTGATAGCTCTCACTAGAGCACTAAGACTCGGAAAAGAAAAGAGACTAAATATCTACCCAGAAAGCAGGTATGCCTTTGCCACTACTCATATTCTTGGGGCAATCTATAAGGAGAGAGGCTTCCTAACAGCAGAAGAAAAAAACAATCAAGAATAAACAGGAGATTCTGGATCTCCTACAAGCATTTGGGATGCCCTGGACATCGTAGAGGATCAGAACCCATGAAGAAGGGAAATAATATGGCTGATAGGACTGTCAAGGAGATAACAATGACCCACAGAACTACATCAGTCTTAATAGACCTCGGGGCAAGGAACTTACCCCAGGTTCCCAACTACATGCCTGAAGATCTGGCATGGTGCCATACCTTGCCTATGACTCATTCCCTAGAAGACTGGTGGAAAACAGCTGATGGGCCGGTCGGTGGTGGCGCACGCCTTTAATCCCAGCACTCGGGAGGCAGAGGCAGGCGGATCTCTGTGAGTTTGAGACCAGCCTGGTCTACAAGAGCTAGTTCCAGGACAGGCTCCAAAGCCGCAGAGAAACCCTGTCTCGAAAAACCAAAAAAAAAAAAAAAAAAAAAAAAAACAGCTGATGGGAGGGTCATCCTGCAAAGGAAACTAGGACATGACATACTAAAAAAGATTCACCAGTCCTCACATTTGGGAACACGGAAACCAGGACCTACTGTGTTGGGCCAAAGTTAAAATTCAGAATGGCAGTCAAGCTGTTGACCAAATTGTGCCCTGGTGTCATTCCTGCCAATTGACCAATGCTATACCACCCCCCTCCAATCCTGGTCGCAGACAGAGGAGGACTCTATCAGGTACATATTGGGAAGTGGATTTTACTAAAATCAGACCTGGAAAAACTGGATATAAATACTTGTTAGTATTCATAGACAACTTTTACTGATGGATTGAGGCATATCCAACCAAACACAAGATGGCCAACGTGGTAGCAAAGAAATTAATTGAAGAAATCCTGCCCAAGTATTGCTTCCTGGCCATGATTGGGTCTGAAAATAACCTAATTTTAATATCACAGGTAAGCCAGGGAATAGCCACTGCACTGGGGACTAATTTGAAATTTTTTTTCCATTTTTTTCATGGTTTATTTTTTTATATTTAAAAATTTCCATCTCCTCCCCTCCTCCTCCCTCTTCCCTCCCCTCCTCCTCCTCCTTCCCTCCCCTCCCCACCACCCATAACCCCCATTCCTTCCTCTCCAGGCCAAGGAGCCATCAGGGTTCCCTACTCTATGTTAAGACCAAGGTCCTCCCAACTCCCCCCAAGTCCAGGAAGGTGATCAACCAAGCTGAGAAGGCTCCCACAGAGGCCGTCCATGCAGAAGAATCAGAGCCCAGCGCCATTGTCCTTGACTTCTCATTCAGCTCCCACTGTCGGCCATATTCAGAGAGTCTGGTTTGGTCACATGTTCCATCAGTCCCATTCCAACTGGAGTTGGTGATCTCCTGTTAGTTCTGTCCTACCGTCTCCATGGGTGAATGCACCCCTCACGGTCCTGACTTTCTTTCTCATGTTATCCCTCCTTCTGCTCCTCATCAGGACCTTGGGAGCTCAGTCCAGTGCTCCAATGTGGGACTCAGTCATTTTCTTCATCTATCACCAGGTAGAGGTTCTATGGTGATATGCAAAAAATTCATCAGTATGGCTATAGGAACTGGCCTTTTCGGGCTCCCTCTCCTCATCTGCCCAAGGAACTAGCTGGATGCCCAATCATACTACAAAAGCATTTGCTCAACTATGTTCATAGCAGCATTATTTGTAATAGCCAGATCCTGGAAACAACCTAGATGCCCTTCAGTGGAAGAATGGATGAAGCAACTGTGGAATATATACATGTTAGAATACTACTCAGCGGTCCCTTTCCAGCTTGCACCCAGAATCCTCCCCCCCCCCTCTCCCTGCCTCATCCTCCCATCTTTGGGGCCACAAAATCCCACAGCTCAGCCTGTTTGGGCTCTGGGGACCTGGAATTGAGTGCACCCAGGCCGGTGGGAGGTCCCCTCCTTCATTTGACTGCCCGGGGCAAGGTAGGCCTTTGTCTGAGAGCTGCTTGGCCTGCAAGGGGACCTGACAGTCTGCCAGAGGATCCATCATTCTTTGGGGTGAGTGAGGAGTGAGTGCCCGAACCGCGGCAGCTGCCCGGAGAGGGACCACAGACACTCCACAACTCCCCCTGCCACCAGCACACTTCCTGCTCTTCCTGAAGGGGTTATTCTCCCCGGATACTGCCTCTCTCTTCCTGTCCCTTCCCAGCTTGCACCCAGAATCCTCCCCCCCTCCCCCTGCCTCATCCTCCTATCTTTGGGGCCACAAAATCCCACAGCTCAGCCTGTTTGGGCTCTGGGGACCTGGAATTGAGTGCACCCAGGCCGGTGGGAGGTCCCCTCCTTCATTTGACTGCCCGGGGCAAGGTAGGCCTTTGTCTGAGAGCTGCTTGGCCTGCAAGGGGACCTGACAGTCTGCCAGAGGATCCATCATTCTTTGGGACACTGCAGTCCTGATGACGACTTCTGGAGATGCACTTTCATACCTCGCTGACCTCTCAACACAGTAGCACCAGTGATATTTTCTTAGTTGTTCTCAGGTGTCCTGCTCTAGTTCTAAGGCCATCCACCCAAAGGGGTCAGACTCTGGCCTCCAGGCAGGTCTGAGGATTCCTGCGGAGGGGTGCGGGCTCCTTCAGATTGTGCTGCCAGGTTCGCTGTGTGGTATTCCATCCCGCCCTGCCCCCACCTTGGCCCTTTTATCTGGGCTGCGACCCTGGGCTGCCTGGAATCCCTGATCCTGTGCACTGACATTCCATCTGAACTGGTGAGTGAATGCGGACCCTGGGGCAACCTGCCCTGGAAGAGAGCACAGACCCCCTACCCCCACTTCCCTCTGCAGGCTTGTGTCTGTTTCTCCCGTCCCTGTGTCTCCCAAGCTTTCCCTAGTGTTCTCAGGTGTCCTGCTCCTGTTCTAAGGCCATCCACCCAAAGGGGTCAGACTCTGGCCTCCAGCAGGTCTGAGGATTCCTGCGGAGGGGTGTGCACTCCTTCAGATTGTGCTGCCAGGTTCGCTGTGTGGTATTCCATCCCGCCCTGCCCCCCCCTTGGCCCTTTTGTCTGGGCTGCGACCCTGGGCTGCCTGGAATCCCTGATCCTGTGCACTGACATTCCATCTGAACTGGTGAGTGAATGCGGACCCTGGGGCAACCTGCCCTGGAAGAGAGCCAGACCCCCTACCCCCCCACGTCCCTCTGCAGCCTTGTGTCTGTTTCTCCCATCCCTGTGTCTCCCAAGCTTTCCCTAGTGTTCTCAGGTGTCCTGCTCCTGTTCTAAGGCCATCCACCCAAAGGGGTCAGACTCTGGCCTCCAGGCAGGTCTGAGGATTCCTGCGGAGGGGTGTGGGCTCCTCCAGATGAACTGGTGTCCTGCTCCTGTTCTAAAGGCCATCCACCCAGAGGAATCAGACTCGGCCTCCAGGCAGGTCTGGGGATTCCTGCAAGGGGAGTGCGGGCTTCTTCAGATTGTGACGCAAGGAATAGGTCCTCCTCTGACACAGGGGAGATCCAACCAGTTTCAGTCACAGCAAAGATTGGTCTAGGACACCAAACGCCTCCGGGCTCCTTTTGAAGGAAGAGAAATGGGCAGGCGCCAATGCAGGAGCTCCCTCCAACAACATGAAAGGCAACATGACATCACCACAATCCAGACATCCCGAAACAACAAGAATTGAACACCCTACCCCAGAAGATATAGAAGAATCCGACCTTAAACAGTACTTTATGAAAATAATAGAGGACCTTAAACAGGAGGTAAAAAAACTGCCATAAAGAAATGGAGTTGACAACAAAAAGGTAGATGAAATAAATAAATCTCTCAAAGATACCCAGAAAAACAAGAAAAAGCCAATCAAACAGGTAAGGGAAACAGTACAAGACCTGAAAAATGAAATGGAGGTATTGAAGAAAACACAATCTGAGGAAGACTGGAAATGGAAACTCTGAGTAAACGAACAGAAACTTCAGAGACAAGTATTTCCAACCGAATACAAGAGATGGGAAGAAAGAATCTCGGACTCTGAAGATACTATAGAGGAAATAACTCACAGATTAAAGAACTAAACAATCTAACAAATTCTTATCACAAAACATTCAGGAAATCTGGGACATCATGAAAAGACCAAACCTAAAAATAATTGGGGTAGAAGAAGGAGAAGAATTACAACTCAAAGGCCCAGAAAACATATTCAACAAAATTATAGAAGAAAACTTCCCCAAACTAAAGAAGGATATTCCTATGAGGTACAAGAAGCCTACAGAACACCAAATAGACTGGATCAAAGAAAGCATCCCCACGCCATATTAATAATCAAAACACAAAACATACAGAATAAAGAACAGATATTAAGAGCTGCAAAGGAAAAAGGTCAAATAACATATAAAGGGAAACCTATCAGAATTACACCTGATTTCTCAATGGAAACCATGAAAGCCAGAAGAGCTGGATAGATGTGCTACAGACACTAAGGGAACATGGATGCAAGCCTAGACTACTATACCCAGCAAAGCTTGCATTCACCATTGATGGAGAAAAACAAGATATTCCAGGACAAAAAAAAAAAAAGATTTAAACAATACGCAGCCACAAATCCAGCCTTGCAGAAAGTAATAGAAGGAAAATCACAAACGAAGGAGTCCAACAACGCCCACAATAACTCAGGCATCTAGCGACCCTTCACCAGCACAACTAGAAGAAGGGAAAACACACAAACTCTACTACTAAAAATGACTGAAGTTAACAACCACTGGTCATTAATATCACTTAATATCAATGGACTCAATTCACCTATAAAAAGGCACAGGCTAAGAGACTGGATACGAAAACAGAATCCAACATTTTGCTGTTTACAAGAAACACACCTCACCACAAAGACAGACACCTACTCAGAGTAAAGGGTTGGGAAAAGGTTTATCAAGCAAATGGCCCTAAGAAACAAGCGGGTGTGGCCATACTAATTTCCAACAAAGTTGACTTCAAACAAAAATCAATCAGAAGAGATGGAAAGGGACACTTTATACTCATAACAGGAAAAATCCATCAGAATGAAGTCTCCATCCTGAATATCTATGCCCCTAATATAAAAGCTCCCACTTATGTAAAAGAAACACTTCTAGAACTCAAGGCAGCCATCAAACCACACACACTAATAGTTGGAGACTTCAACACTCCTCTCTCACCAAAGGAACAGGTCAATCAGACAGAAACCTAACAGAGAATTGAAAGACTTAATGGAGGGTAATGAACCAAATGGACTTAACAGACATCTATAGAACATTCAACCCAAATAGGAAAGAATATACCTTCTTCTCTGTGGCTCATGGAACCTTTCCGAAAATTGACCATATACTTGGTAACAAAGCAAACTTCCACAGTTACAAAAAAATATTAGTAACCACCTGTGTATTATCGGATCACCATGGATTAAAATTAGAGATTCAACACACAATGCTACCTCCAAAAAGCCCACAAACTCATGGAAACTGAACAGTCAACTACTGACCCAACACCTGGGTCAAGGAAGAAATAAAGAAAGAAATTAAAGTCTTTCTTGAATTTAATGAAAACAAAGACACAACATACTCAAACCTATGGGACACAATGAAAGCAGTGCTAAGAGGAAAGTTCATAGCACTAAGTGCCCACTTAAAGAAAATGGAGAAAGCACTCATTGTGGGACTTAACAGCACACCTGAAAGCTCATGGAAAAAAAAAGAAGCAGACTCACCTAGGAGAAGTAGAAGACTGGAAATAATCAACACTGAGGGCAGAACAATCAAACAAAATAGAAACACAGAAAACAATCCAAAGAATCAATGAAACAAGAAGCTGGTTCTTGGAGAAAATCAAACAAGATTGCAACAAACCCTTAGCCAAACTAATCAAACGGCAGAGGGAGAACACGCAAATTATTAAGATCAGAAATGAAAAGGGGGACATAACCACAGACACAGAGGAATTCAGAGAATCATTAGACTCTTACTCCACAAGCCTGTATAGCAACAAAATTGGAAAATGTAAAAGAAATGGACAGTTTTTTAGATAAATACCATATACCAAAGTTAAACCAGGACCAGGTAAATGCTCTAAATCGTCCTGTTAGTCGCAAAGAATTAGAAACTGTATCAGAAACCTCCCTACCAAAAAGAGCCCAGAACCAGATGGTTTCAGTGTGGAATTCTACCAGAACTTCCAAGAAGACCTAATACCTATACTCCTTAAGGTATTTCATAATATAGAAACACAAGAGTCACTGCCAAATTCCTCTATGAAGCTACAGTTACCCTGATACCTAAACCACACAAAGACTCAACAAAGAAAGAGAATTAGAGGCCAATCTCACTCATGAACATTGACATAAAAATTCTCAATAAAAATACTGGCAAACTGAATCCAAGAACACATTAGAAAATTATCCATTACGATCAAGTAGGCTTCATCCCAGAGATGCAGGGCTGGTTCAACATACGAAAATCTATCAATGTAATCCATCATATAAATAAACTGAAGGAAAAAAAAAAAACCATATGGTCATCTCATTAGATGCTGAAAAAGCATTTGACAAAATTCAGCACCCCTTTTATGATAAAAGTTTTGGAGAGATTAGGGATCACAAGGGTCATTCCTAACAATAATAAAAGCTATTTACAGCAGGCCGACAGCTAACATCAAATTAAACGGAGAGAACTCAAGGCTATCCCACTAAATTCAGGAACACGACAAGGCTGTCCACGCTCTCCCTATCTCTTCAATATAGTGCTTGAAGTTCTAGCAATAGCAATAAGACAACATAAGGGAAATCAAGGGGATTCAATTGGAAAGGAGAAGTTAAACTTTCATTATTTGCAGATGATATGATAGTATACATAAGCGACCCCCAAAACTCCACCAAAGAACTCCTACAGCTGATGAAACTCCTTCAGTAACGTGGCAGGTTACACGATCAACTCCAAACAACTCCGTCGCTCCTCCTATAACACCAAAGGATAAGGAAGCAGAGAGGGAAATCAGAGAAGTATCACCTTTCACAATAGCCACAAATAGCATAAGATATTTGGGAGTATCTCTAAACAAGTAAGTGAAGGATTTATTTGACAAGAACTTTAAGTCTTTGAAGAAAGAAATTGAAGAGGATACCAGAAAATGGAAGGATCTCCCCTGCTCGTGGATTGGGAGGATCAACATAGTAAAAATGGCAATTCTACCAAAAGCAATCTATAGATTCAATGCAATCCCAATCAAGGTCCCATTAAATTCTTCACAGAGATTGAGAGGACAATAATCAACTTTATATGGAAAAACAAGAAACCCAGGATAGCCAAAAAAATCTTATACAATAAAGGTACTTCTGGAGGCATTACCATCCCTGACTTCAAACTCTATTACAAAGCTACAGTATTGAAAACAGCTTGGTATTGGCATAAAAACAGAGAAGTTGACCAATGGAATCGTATAGAAGATCCGGATCTTAAACCACAAACCTACGAACACCTGATTTTTGATAAAGGAGCTAAAAGCACACAATGGAAGAAAGAAAGCATCTTCAACAAATGGTGCTGGCATAACTGGATGGCAACCTGTAGAAGAATGAAAGTAGATCCGTGTCTATCACCATGCACAAAAACTCAAGTCCAAATGGATTAAAGACCTCAATATTAATCTGAACACATGTGAGCTTGATAGAGGAGAAAGTGGGAAGTACTCTACAACAAATGGGCACAGGGAACCGTTTTCCTGCGCATAACCCCATCATGCACAGACATTAAGGGCAACATTGAATAAATGGGACCTCCTGGAAGTTTGAGCAGCTTCTGTAAAGCAAAGGACATTGTCACTAAAGACACAAAGCAGCCTACTGACTGGGAAAAGATTCTTCACCAAACCCTGCGACTGACAAAGGTCTGATCTCTAAAATATATAAGGAACTCAAGAGACTAGACGGTAAAATGCCAATTAACCCAATTAAAAAATTGGGGCGCTGAACTGAACAGAGAATTCCTCAACAGAAAGTTCGAATGGCCAAAAGACACTTAAGGTCATGCTCAACCTCCCTAGCTATCAGGGAAATGCAAATCAAAACAACTTTGAGATATCATCTTACACCTGTCAGATTGGCTAAAATCCAAAACACCAATAATAACCTTTGCTGGAGAGGTTGTGGGGTAAGGGGTACACTCATCCATTGCTGGTGGGAATGCACACTTGTGCAACCACTTTGGAAAGCAGTGTGGGCGGTTTCTCAGGAAATTCGGGATCAACCTACCCCAGGACCCAGCAATTCCACTATTGGGAATCTACCCAAGAGATGCCCAATCATACAACAAAAGCATATGCTCATCTATGTTCATAGCAGCATTATTTGTAATAGCCAGATCCTGGAAACAACCTAGATGCCCTTCAGTGGAAGAATGGATTAAGAAACTGTGGAATATATACATGCTAGAATACTACTCAGGCGGTAAAAAACAATGACATCTTGAATTTGCAGGCAAATGGATGGAAATAGAAAAACACTATTCTGAGTGAGGTAACCCAGACCCAAAAAGATGAACATGGGATGTACTCACTCATAATCGGTTTCTAGCCATAATTAAAGGACATTGAGCCTATAAATTTGGGATCCTTGAGAAGATATAAGAGGGTGAACTCCCAAAAAAAATATATAGTAATCCTCCTGGATATTGGAAGTAGACACGATCGCCAGGCAAAATTGGGAACTTGAGGGTTGGCGAGAGACTGGGCCAAGGGAAGATGGGGAGAGAAAAATGTGAAGGGGAGAATGCGGGGAGCTCGGAGGAATGGGATGCTCGGGATATAGGAAGGGTGGATATGGGAGCAGGAAGCATATATCTTAATTTAAGGAGCTACCTGAGGGTTGTCAAGAGACTTGACCCTAGAGGGGTTCCCAGGTTTCCAGGGAGACGCCCCCAGTTAGTTCCTTGGGCAGCTGAGGAGAGGGAGCCTGAAAAGGCCAGTTCCTATAACCATACTGATGAATTTCTTGCATATCACCATAGAACCTCCACCTGACATAGATGAAGAAAATGACAGAGCCCCACATTGGAGCACCGGACTGAGCTCCCAAGGTCCTGATGAGGAGCAGAAGGAGGGAGAACATGAGAAAGAAGTCAGGACCGTGAGGGAACCTCCAGCTGGCGACAGATGGTGAAGGTGACTGAGCACCACATTGGAGCACTGGACTGAGCTCCCAAGGTCCTGATGAGGAGCAGAAGGAGCGAGAACATGAGGGAGAAAGTCAGGAACGTGGGGGGGTGCGTTCACTCATGGAGACGGTGGGACAGAACTAAAGGGGAGATCACCAACTCCAGTTGGAATGGGACTGATGGATCATGCGACCAAACCCGTCTCTCTGAATGTGGGCCAACAGCGGGGGCTGACTGAGAAGCAAAGGACATTGGCGCTGGGCTCTGATTCTTCTGCATGGAACGGGCTCTATGGGAGCCTTCTCAGCTTGGTCGATCACTTCCTGGACCTGGGGGGAGTTGGGAGGACCTTGGACTTAGCATAGAGTGGGGAACCCTGATGGCTCCTTGGCCTTGAGAAGGAGGGAGGGGAGGGTAATGTCTGGTTGGAGGGAAGGGGAGGGAAGGGGAGGAGGAGGCGAGTGGAGGGGGGAGGATGGGAGGAGATTAGGAAATTTTTAAATATAAAAAAAAATAAACCATGAGGAGGAAAAAAAATAAAGGCGTGCGCCACCACTGCCCGGCTGAATGGAGAGTTTTTAAACCAGAACTCCCAAATTGTTTAAATAACAATTAAATATTTCTGATTTTTTGGTAATGTGTGTGTGTGTATATGCTCCAAGATATACATTGATATATATTCGCAGTGATATGCATATATACAAACTCAATTGTACACTAAATATTATCAATATGGTTTGAATAAACAGTAGTCATACCAGAAGGACTCCTGTATTGAAGGTGAAGGAACTGAAAAAGTTGGATAAGAGGTCACTGTGAGTCAGCTTTGTCATTGCCTTCTTGGTTCTGAGTAGCCACTGCCACATATCACTGGCCAAATCATTCTGCCTCACCAAATACACAGAAATAGTGGAACCCATGACTGTTGTTCTTTTAGAAGTCGTACTGTTTCTATCAGTTGTCAGGCATACCAGTGAAAACATATCACAATCACTAAAACTTAATTTTTCTTTTTATGATTTTAGCCCTATATCAATTTTACTGAAAATAATTAGTTTAAATAATCTCAATAGTCATATTTAACTGAAATCTATATTTTTAATTTCCTACAAAACTGTACTAAAATCCATACAAAAGTGCGTTAAAATAGATATATAACCAAGGAAACAGATTGGAGAACTCGGAATTACTAGTCATGATACATGGAAGAATTGATGCTTTTTCATTTAATTATAAATTTTGTGTAATGATGTCAGGGGAATAGAAGATGAAGATAAACACATAGATAAAAATACTTTCAACAAACAATATGTGATGTAGAGCTATTGTCCAAAATTAAGCAAAGAACTCTTAAAATTTAACAGTAAGAATATTGACACTTTTATTTTAAGTGAAGTGAAATCTGCAACAATATTGAGAAGACAGCTTATTATAAGAGTTTATTGAAAACAATACTTAAATATTTATATATGGCATTGGAAATTGTAATGAATTATCACAATAAGATATCAATGCATAGCTACTACAAAGGCCACCATCAGAACACTGGGAGCACCAGATTCTGAAGTGAATAAGGAGTAACTACAGTACTCCTCTGCTGCTCTTGTGAATTGCCTAGACACTTTATGAGAAATTTTGGATTTTATTATAAAACTAACCATACCATTATACAAGCATATTATTACCTAAGGAAATGTAAGACCTAGCTCTACATCAAAACCTGTATGCAGGTGTTTGTAGCAACTTTCATTTCATTTTGGAATTTGGAATCAGTGAGGTTGCCCTTTAGCAGATAAATGCATATGCAATATTATATACTGTTTCAACAGGAAAAGTATACATTTTAATAACTTTAAACAAAAATAATGGAGAGGGATCTTTAAAGAGAGCTCAATAAGTACAGTACTTGCCATATAAGCATGAGATCCTGTATTCATCCTTAGTACCCAAATCAAACTCTCACATTGGTAACTTGTTCTTTTATTTTCAATTTTGGAAAGGGGAAGAGAGGTGTGTCCTTGACTCTTGCTGTACTAGCATTTGTGCTAACTTAATTAGGAAGCTGAAAGATCCTAGTGACAGACTCTGTCGATCAAAGTTATGGTGGAAGGCTTTTGAAAATTGAAGAGTGAACTTGACCACTTAACTCACTTAGCACACACACACACACACACACACACACACACACACACACACACACACAAATGAGACCTTGCACATAAACACAAACATAAATTTTTGCATACACACACATTCACAAATTTCTAAAAAATACTTTGAGGAAACTTATTTTTTCATTATTTAGTATAAATATCCAATCTGATACATGCATGCTGTATGCTTCCAAATATAGGTCACTCTGGGAAATCCCAAATTGTAGATTCAGTAAAACGACAATAGTATGCATGGAGTTTGGACAGAGTCAATGCAGACAACAGAGAATTTCATAGAAAGGGAACATACCATACTCAATAATATAATAATGGATAAAATTCAATATACTAACACATAAACTCATGGGCTATTCAAAACCAGGAGTAAACCTTAATTGGAATATAGACTTTGGGTGATCATATGTCAAGGTAAGCTTATTAATCTTAGCAAATGCACCATGGTTTCCTTTTTTATAAGTGAGACTCCAAATAACTTTCTATAGCTCATTTATATAGAAATGGCATATTTCCATGAAAGTACAGAAAAATATTCTGAATGATAAATGAGAACAATCAATGTGTGCTCATATAGAGTTTCTAATGGATCACTGTCAAGAAATTATATTCTTTCTGAAGAACTGGCAATGTAACAATGTGCAATTATTTAATTTTAAGTACCTATCTTGCACACAAAATTCCTAATGTCTGTTACCCTGTATATTAATTCATATAAATCCACACTTTAAAGATAACACATTTCTTATATTTAACCCCTAATATTCACAGAATTACCTAAATTCTCAGTACCTTTATGGCTTTTCCAAGGTGTCTACATCTCTGAGAAGAGGTTCTTAATTGTTGGCTGGTATTGCTTCTATGTTTTACAGGTGCTGTAGCCTCATTTATCTTCTTTTTCACTGTAGTTGTACAACCAAGAACTGTCACGCCCACCTATACTAATCTATCCATAATTGTGTTAAGGGTTGGAATGGAACTCCAGGTCCCCACTGTCTGCTTTATTCTCATTTACTCTGGGGTGTAAGATGGAGATGAATACAGTCAGGAATTCATTGAACCAGGAACATGTCAATTTTTTCTACAATGCCATAAATTTGAAATGCAGTTTCCAAATCCCTTATGCCTATGATTAGAAATTAGAGATTAATAAGGATTGGCATCAAAATTTTGCAAAGAATCTGTAATTATGTCTGAACAAATGAACAGGAGGGAAATTTTAAAAGAGGCCAATAGATTATGAGGGCAGTTAGACCTTTCTGAAAATTACACAGAAATGTTTCCTATTTCATTTTCCAAAACTAATAAAGCAGTTCTCTACTGGAAAGAAAGCTGGCAATATTACATATGCAGGTTTACAGTCTGCTACTAACATGGGACACCCACACACACTCCAAGCAGACCAAGGTTTTGTATTTTTGATTGGTATGAACTGTTATTAAATGTGAAAAGGCTGAAATGCATGAATAATAGCTATTAATTATTGCAATTTATTAAATGAATAAAGGCAGCTGGGACTCCAGTCTGTCCCTGACATTGCACAGATGAAACCATAAATGAGCACAGAAAAAGAAAGGTTATTTCTAGTTGCTTTGTAGAGTTTTTATTAAAATTCAGTGGTTTGTTTTCCTATTGTTGTTATCTGTAGATAAACTTTTTAGCCCCAGAGTGCTTGGCAGTTTCATATTTACAAACAAATATACAAAGTTCAACCAACCTTCCATTTCCCTTGTCATTACTTTAATACTCTAAATTACAATGGAGAGACGTAGGTTCTTGATTTTAAAAGGCTTGAATTTTAAGCTGTTATTTCTAAATTTTTATTAGCACTTGGATTGAATTTTACAGAATATTCTCTAAACTTGTGTAAATGAAGCTTTAAATAAGAACTGAGAAGTTTTTACTTATATATTTAGGAACATGTATACACACACACACACACACATATATATATATATATAAATCAATAATTAAAGAAAGATGTTATGGATTTGAGAAAAAGAGATGGGAAAGGGGGCTAAATCAGGGAAGATGAAAGAGAAACAAAAGAGTGAAGTTATGTAATTATATTTTGATATCAAAAAATAAAAAATATTAAATTTTAAAAAAGAAATGCTAGGATGCTACATACAACTACAATGACAGTTACCTATTGATGTTCATTGCTGCTTATTTGTAATAGCTAGAAAATGTAAGCAATCTAACCTAGATATTCCCTCAACAGATGAATGGAAAAGAAAATATGATGCAATTGCACAATCTAGTATTAATCAGCAGTTTTTTAAAAAAGACATAGATTATGAAACTCAAAAATGAATGTATGGATCTAGAAAAAAATATTCTTATTGAGGTACCTCAGACCCAAAAATAAATATATGATATGTTTTAGCCTGTATGTGGATATCAGCTTTTTTTATTAATTTTTATTGAGCTCTACATTTTTCTCTTATCATCTCCATGCTCTTCCCTCCCCTTCAACCCTCTCTCAAGGTCCCCATGCTACAAATTTACTTAGGAGATCTTGTCTTTTTCTACTTGGCATGATAAAGATATCAGCTTTTTAGTCACTCTGTAGAAACAATGAGTTTAAGTATAGAGGGAGAGATTAGGGAAGCAGATAGATCTCCTTAGGAAAGAAAATTGAATATATTGTTATAGATAGAACCGGTGATGATATGGGATGATCAGCTTGGGAGAATAGGAAGGAGGAGGGCAAGGAAGAGAATACAGGTATTGGAAGGGTGGTATGGAAACTTCATGTAGTAGAAACTTATTAACTACGTGCATAGTTGAAGGTAATCTAAGTGAAATTTTAAAATAATAGAGTACAAACAATTGCATCTGAACATTTCTTACCATCTAATTTTCTAGTGCCAGTATTGGATTGCATCTAATTGTTGATAACCAAATGTATAGCATGGGAATCCCCAAACAACATAGGCTCTCCACAAACTGGCTGGAAAGCCCTATTGCTAAAGACAGCACCTACTCAACTCATTGACATAGGAGCTGGTTCCTGGTGCAGAAAGTATTTCTGTATATGTGCTGCTTTTATTGGTTAATGAATAAAGAAGCTGCTTTTGTCTGTGATAAGTCAGAATAGAGCTAGGAGGGAAAATTAAACTGAATGCTGGGAGGAAGAAGGCAGAGTCAGAAAGAAGCCATGGAGCCACCACAGGAGAAAGAATCCAGACACTGGATGGAATTTTATCAACAGCCCAAAGCCATGTGGCAATACACAGATTAATAGAAATGGGTTAATTTAAGATATAAGAGCTAGCTAGCAATTGTAGTGAGGAGGTGGCGGGCCGCTTCCAGCCACCCGGCTAGCTTTACCAGAAATAATTACATGGAAACTGTATTCTTTTAAACACTGCTTGGCCAATTAGCTCTAGCCTCTTACTGGCTAACTCTCACATCTTGATTAACCCATATCTATTAAAAAGATCCTAACCTACATCCATCTCAGAGAGGAGAGTCATGGCGACGGACTCACTCCCTTCTTCTAGGCATTCTCTTCTGTCTACTCCACCTACCTATGTTCTGACGTATCAGGCCAAGCAGTTTCTTTATTAGTTAACCAATGAAAGCAACACATAGAAGACCCTACTCCATCATTTCCCCTTTTTCTGTTTAAACAAAAAAGAAAGGCTTTCACTTTAACATACTAAACTTTCATATAACAAAACAGTTATCAAGTAAGAATTACAGTTACAATATTTATATCTATTTTATCTTTTATCATAACTAAGGAAAACTATAACTATCTATCCATTCCTCAACTCCATCAAAGACTCCAGAAGGATATAATATTACCTAAGTAAACAAGAAGTAAACAACTTTCAAAACTCTAGAAATGACAGAGAAATCTCGCTGCCTGGACAGTCACCCAAAGTTCCTTTGTACTGTTGGGGCATCCATCTTCAGCCTACAGGCCCATAGTATCTAGCAGACATTTCCATGAAGCAGGATATTTCATAGACAGTTCAGTCACTTTTTTCTGTGTCCTGCAGAATGTCTCACAGACTCTTTCATGAATCAGGAACCTCCAAAGACCATCTCACCTTTAGGCAAGTGTAGCAGTCCTCTCTCTGTGGGTTCTTTGTGTCCAGTTTATGCATCAGTCCAGGCAAGAGCAGTTCCTTGCCCTAATGGCTATCAGACTTGATAAGGAGCCTCTTTGAAGCCCATCATCCTCTTGAAGTAGATTGGTGCTGCCAGGAACAGACATGTCTCACTGTCATGAAAAGCCCTAAGTTATTAAAACATTAAATGCCATAGTCTGTAGTCTTTGAAAGATATGAAGAATGCCTATCTGTAATATATCTATGCACATCTAGAAAATCTAACTAACATGCCTACAAGCTTGACTATTATCAATGATTATCCATTAACAACCTATATTTCCTAATTATACATTACATTTTTAAATGAACTGCACAATCACAATACCTTAATCAATTTCAGAAATACATATACATATAACAAAATTGACCTTAAAATCATATCAATGCAAATTATTCATATCTATATCAAGCAATAAACCTAAGTGATAGGCCAAGGAGTGTTCTAATTAATATTGATTTCTGTGTGATTATGTCAGGAGTCTGGGCAGCCAGAAAAGAAACAAGCAACCCAACAGAATGATGCACCAGAATGGGAAAAGAATTCCCACAGAAGTTTAAGAAAGCTTTAAAAGGGGGGGGGGGCTTCTAGACCCACAAAACAGGATCTAAGTATGGCTTCTTGGTAACAGCATTTTTTCAGATAAGCTCTGTTTGCAAGGGAGGTGCGGTAAAAACTGTGTGGCTTCTTTAAAAACAGTGGCTTTCTGGTTTTCCAGCACAAACAACTCTGACACTGTCTGGAGGTCCAGGTATGAAACATTTAAATGTGGTTTGTGATCAGAGGGCTACAACTTGTTTAATGGAATATAGACTTAATGTGTGCCTGAAAATAGGGCTGTAAGCATGGTTTTCAGATAGAGTGAACAGACCTCCTCATGTTGAACTGAACGGAGCCAACAGACAAAGCAGCCTTAGTCCTAGTCCACAGCTTAACATTTTAAGAAGAGGTTCCGGTCAGAAAAGGATTTCAGACACACAGTAAAGACAGATTCAGATGAAAAAGACCTCTAAGTGGGTCATGGTGTTAGATAAATTCATGTAGGCTTGGTATAGAGAAGAAAAAGAATATAGACAGTTATGATACTTGACTCTAGAGGGGTTCCCAGGTGTCCAGGAAGACGCCCCCAGCTAGTTTCTTGGGCAGCTGAGGAGAGGGTGCCAGAAATGTCCAGATCCTATTGCCATACTCATGAATATCTTGCATATCACCATAGAACCTTCACCTGGCATTGGATGGAAAAAAAAAGAAAAAAAAAAGAAAGTAAATGGTTATAAAAAAATAAAACAGACTTTAAAGAGTCAGAGTACAGACCATCATAAATTAAAGGAATACAGAAAAATAAGACTCATAAAGACAGAATATACACAGAGAATCTGAATTTATGTATATTATTGTGTTCTCTTTGAATTTTTTTGACTGGGAAGGAACTAAGTACAGGGAGACATTTCATTGTATAGACTGCTAAGCTAAACCAACATATATTTTAAAGGTATTTTGATTCAAAATTTTGGGTCTATGTGTAAATTATTTGGAAAAGAAGTTCTGCTTTTGTTTCCATAGAGAATAAGAACCTGTGCATTCCTTCTAGATTAATATGGTTTGATGGGGAAAGACCCCTGAAAAGTCTCCATAAACCCGAAAAATTGCTTTGCCCCCCGAAAAAAACAGGAAGCAGTTTGGAGAGAACTATTCCCAAATTCCCCAAATATTGTTTACAAATGTTTATTTGCATTTAAAGGAGGATATGCTAATAGAGGTGGATACTTTGCATTGATATGGATCTTGGTCTATTGATACAAATTTAAGGTCAATTTTATAATACTATGTATATATATATATATACATATATATATACATAATATATATATATATATATATTTCTGCTCTTGATTAAGGTACTGTGTTTGTAAGTTTTCTAAACACACAGAACTATATTTCAGATGGACAGTTATTCATCCAACCTTTCAAAGACTTCATAATATGATATTTAAAATGTTTTAAGAGCTTAGGACTTTTCATGACCATGAAAAAATCTACTCCTAGCAGCACCAATTACTTGAAGAGGAAGATGGACATTGAAGAGTCTCCTTATGGAGTTTGTTAACCATTTGGACAAGAAACTGCTCTTGCCTGGACTGCTTAATGTAATGCTGTATGAACTGGACATGCAGGACCCACAGAAAAATGACTTCTGAACTTGCCTAAAGGTGAGATAGTCCTTCAGGGTTCCTACTTCATAAAAGAACAAAAAGAGTCTGCCATACATTCTGCAGGACACAGAAGAAAGCAACTGATGGACTTTCCAATTACAAGGCAGAAGATATCTTCAAATTTCCTGCTTCATGGACAAGTCTGCTGGATATTCTAGATCCATAGGGTGAAGTCAGATGCTCCAACAATACAGAAGAACCTTGGTGACTGTTCAGGCAGCAAGATGTCTCTGTCAATTCTAGAGTTTTGGAAGTAGCTTATATCCTTCTGCATTCTTTGATGAAGTTGGAAAATAGATAGTTGCAATTACAGTTTTCATTAGTTGGGATAAAGATAAATATAAATATTATAACTGATATTATTGCTTGATAGCTGCTTTGTTATATGCAATTACACTATTTTAAAGTTAAAACATTTTTTATTTGAACAGAAAAAGAGGAATGATATGGGAAGTCCTTCTGTATATGTGTTGCTTTTATCAGTTAATAAATAAAGAAGCTGCATTGGCCTGTGACATAATAGGACATAATAGAGCTAAATTGGAAAACTGACCTGAATGCTGGGAGAAAGAAGGCAGAATCAGAAAGAAGCCATGGAGCTGCCACAGGAGACAGATGCTGGATGCTGGGTGGAACTTTACCAGTAGGCCAAAGCCACATGGCAATACACAGATTAATAGAAATTGGTTAATTTAAGATAAATAGCTAACTAGCAATAACCTAAGTGATGGACCAAGCAGCATTTTAATTGATAGAGATTTCTGTGTGATTATTTAAGGAGTTTCCTATAGAGTCTTCACCCAAAAAAGCAAACATCTTTTGTACATAATATTACTCTGCATGGGGAGAGCTTGGGGGAATGGGACAGTTGGGATGGAGGAAGAGTGGATATGGGAGCAGGGAAGTATATATCTTAATTAATGGAGCCATTTGAGGGTTGGCAAAAGACTGGACTCTAGAGGGGTTCCCAGGTGTCCAAGGAGATGCCCCCAGCTTGTTCCTTGAGAAGCTGAGGAGAGAGAGCCTGAACAGACCCTTTACTATAGCCACTTTGATGAATATCTTGCATACCACCATAGAACCTTCATCTGGCGATGGATGAAGATAGAGACAGAGACCCACATTGGAGCACTGGACTGAGTTCCCATGGTCCAAATGAGGAGCAGAAGGAGGGAGAATATGAGCAAGGAAGTCAGGACAACGAGGAGTGTGCCCACCCACTCAGACGGTGGGGCTGATCTAATGGGAGCTCACCAAGGCCAACTGGACTGGGACTGATGGAGCATGTGATCAAACTGGACTCTCTGAACATGGCTGACAAGGAGGGCTGACTGAGAAGCTAAGGACAATGGCCTTGGGTTTTGATTCTCTGCATGTACTGGCATTGTGGGAACGCTAGCTCTGTTTGGATCCTCACCTTCCCTAGACCTGGATGGAGGGTGGTGGAAACCGTTGGACTTGCCCACAGGGCAGGGAACCCTGACTGCTCCTTGGATGGAGGGGGGGAAGGAGGGAAGCAAAGGGAAATGGGAGGAGAGGAGGAAGTGAAAAATTTGTAAAAATTTATAGAATTTAAAATTAAAAAAAGAAAATAAAATAAAATTAAAAAATAAATAATAGATAAATAAATGTAAATAAATAAGCTTTCTCAGAAGATCAGAGCAAATAAAACAGCCCCACTGGTCATCCTTACCAGAACCTGGCCAGTGGTGACACAACCACTTTAATCCCAGTAGGCCAGCAACTAGTTTGCCATAGATACCAAGTGGTGCATGTCTTTATTCCAGTGGTACACATCTTTAATTCCAGCTTTAGAGAGAATCATAAGATGGGAAGATACAGCTCTCAATCTCAGTCTCATTCTGAGACTCTTGGAGGCCGGATCACCATTTTGGACTGAGGAAGAGATAAGAGCCAGTGGTTGACTGCTTTGCTTTTTGGATCTTTAGGTTGAACCCCAATTTCTCTCTCTGAGTTTTTATTAATTGAGCATTGCAGGAGAATTGTCTGTAATCTGTCAATCATGTTTTAAATAAAATGCTGATTGGCCAGACATGAGGTAAAGGTGGGAAAATCAGACAGTAAGTAGAAATGATGTAATGAGAACAGGAGAACTCTGGGAAGGAGGAAGTTGATTCCTCCCACTCCTGCCCAGATGACCGAAGCAGCAGGATGTGATCTGCCCCAGTGAAAAAAGGTACTAAGCCACATGGCTAACATAGATCAAAAAATGGTTTAATTAAAATGTGAGAGTTAGCCAATGAAAGGTTGGAGCTAATGGGCCAATCAGCTTTGTAACTTATAGAAATCTCTGTGTTAATTCTTTGGGGCTTGCTGGCTGTGGAGTACTGGGTGGGATAGAAACCCAAACAAGCAGGCCTGGCCCCTTCATGTTACAGAGCATCAGTATCTGGTCCATTGCATGTATATTATGGCTTCCAGTTCTCCTAAGTGTGCAAATGAGTGGGAACTGATTCTTCTACTTTCTCTTAGTTTTTTTCATATGCTTGTTTTGTTCAATTCCAGTGAATTAGTTCTTGTTATATTTTATATCTTATTTTATGTTACTAGTTTTATCCTTTAAAATCTATTGAATTTTTTATAAGAAAAAAAAGGAGTCAATCCAAATGTGAGGGAAGGTATGGAAAAAACTGGGAGGAGTGGAGGAAGAGAATCCATAATCAGGGTATGTTATTTAAGAAAAAAATCAACTTTTAAAAAGAAAACAAAAAATAAATAAATAAAAGCTATATTCTGTGTAATAGTTGCCCCTCATTAATTATTAGGTTCCAAATTACCTCATGAAACCATTCTTCCTTGTTATTGGTTTTCAATTTGATGTTTCCTAATTTTTTGTCAATCTCAACATGTTTCTTCTTAATTATTTCTCAGTTTTATTATGCTGATAACCTTGACAATTCAGAAAAATGGAAATAGTTATGACAAAAAAATAGCCAAATTCAAGTCAAAGTTATTCATTAGGAGAATATGTTAGGATTTTAAACTCTTTTTTCCTTTTTACTGAGTGTGTGCATGTGTTATTATATTCTGATGACAGTTTTCCCTCAACATGCTTCTCAACATCCTCTCCCTCCTCAATCTATCCAAAATTACTTATTCTCTTTCTCTTTTTAGAAAACAAACAGGTCAATAAAGAAGTCCAACCAAAGCAAACAAATCAACAAGAGAAAAAGAAAGAAAGGGGGGTACAAACCATGAGAAACAACATATGCAGACACACCCAGACATGAATATCCAATAAAATATAAATTAGAAACTGTGGTAGATAAACAAAAGACAAGTAAGGTAAACAAAATTTCAAACTAAGTACTATGAAACAAAACAACTTCAAAAATAACATTAACCTTGTTTCGTGTTGACCATCTACTGCTGGGTATCAGGCTTGATCTTGAGTATGGTTTGTTTGTACAGTCAGTGAGATGACATTGGAGAAAACTAACTTTTTCTTTGTGAAAAGTTGTGAATTAGAGATAGCCTTCTAATTTAGTGATTGGAGAATATGTTAACTTCTCTTCTCAGTGCTAGGACCCAACATGATTTGGAGCTATACAGTCCCCTGTGCATGCTACCCCCCAGTCTTTTGTGTGTTCATATATAGGACAGTCCTGATGTGTCTAGAACTTTATATGTAGGAAGTCCTGATGTGCCCTGTGTCTTTGATATTGTTCACCCCCATTTGCTCTTAGAATGTTTCATTTCTACTTCATTTTCCACATCGTTTCCTGAGGCCTGAGACAAAGGAGGTTGGTGAAGATATCTCATTGTAGACTGAGAGTTCCAAGGTCCTGCACTTGCTGCACATTGTCCAGTAGTAGGTCTTTATGTTAGGTTTTATCTGCTGCAGGGGGATAATTTACTGATGTTGACTTAGTAAATGAGTGATCTATGGGTATTGCACAGTGTTATTTGGAATCAGTTTGTTGCTATATTTTGCTAGCAGAAAAAATAGTATTTGCCTTTCCTCTTGGTCCATGGCTTAGATATTTTCAGATTCTTTACTAACCAAGCAGTGTCAGACATGGGTTTCATCTAATGGACTAATTAACAAGAACAGGCAAGTATTTATATAGTAAGCTGTAGAATCCTATGTGTAAATACCTAAGAAGGTATAGCTGGATATTGAGAAATATATTTTCCCAACTTCTTCAGGAATTACTGTGTTGATTTTATAGTAGCTGTACAGGTTTATACTCCCACCAAGCAATAGATGAGTGATCCCCTCACCTCATATCACCAGCATGAGCTGTCATTTGTTTTATTGATCTTGGCCTTTTGTCTCATATAACACGGAATCACAAAGTAGATTTGATTTTCATCTCCCCAATGACTAAGGATGTTGAATATTTCTTTAAGTGCTTCTTAACCATTTGTGTTTTGAGTCTTGATAATTCTGTTTAAATATGGACCATATTTTTAATTTGGATTATTTTTCTGATGCCCAGTTTTTATATTTTTTCATATATTTTACATGCAAACCCTCTATTGGACGTATGATTAGAAAAAATATTTTTATCCCATAGCTTCATAAGCATTAAGATGTCCTTTTCCATACAGAAGCTTTTTACAGTTTTACAGTGTCCCATATATTAATTGTTACTCTTAGTGCCTGTACATCTCTGTCTTCTTTTCCTGAGCCAGCAAATTCAAAACTATTCCACACTTCTCTTCTATCAGATTCAAAGTATCTCACTTTGAGTTGATGCTTGTGGTATATTGGGATCAGACTTTTATGCAGGAAGGTAAGTATGGATATGTTTGTATTCTCTTACATCCAGTTATCCAATGCCCTGCTTTTCTTTTCTTTTTTTTTTTTTTTTTTTTTTTTTTTGGTTTTTCGAGACAGGGTTTCCCTGTAGTTTCTAGAGCCTGTCCTGGAGCTAGCTCTTGTAGACCAGGCTGGCCTCGAACTAAGAGATCCGCCTGCCTCTGCCTCCTGAGTGCTGGGATTAAAGGCATGCGCCACCACCGCCCAGCTGCCCTGCTTTTCTTATTACTATCACTCTGTAATACATTTTCAGACCTGGGATGGTGATACCTCCACCACTTCTTTTATTTTTCAGGAGTGTTTCAGCTATCCCATGTTTCCATATAAAGCTGAAAATTGGTGTTTTGCTTTCTGTGAAGAATTGTGTTGGAATTTTAATGGAAATTGCATTGAATCTTTAGATTACTTTTGGTAGAAAGATTATTTTCCAGAAGTTATACTGAAAGATTGTTTTTCTGCTCTCTCTCTCTCTCTCTCTCTCTCTCTCTCTCTCTCTCTCTCTCTCTCCACACACACACACATGAATATATATAGAGAGAGAAATATATGTATATATACAGAAACCAGTATAATATACATATATATACATGCATACATACATGCATACATACACACACACACACATATATGTAAGTATGTATATATATAATTAACTTTGTAGACCACTACTTTGCTGGAAGTGTTGATCAGCTATAGAAGTTTCCAGGCAGAGTTTCCAATGACGGTTGAAGAAAGAAATCTACAAACTCATTCTGTAGTTTTTCTCTTCAAATCTGGTCGTTATTTCTTCAGATGTTCAGAACCTTTGGGATTTAGCACAATCCAATTGATTAATTTTTGGTTCTATTCTCTGAGTTATTAGCACACTTTTCAGAAATTTCTTGACTAGATATTGAGATAATTTCTCTCTTATACTTTCAAAACTGTTGGGTTGTAGCATTAATGCTTATAGATTTGGAATTGCTATGCTCTGTCATGTGAACTTCAAAGAGACTGTGTCGATATACATTAGAAGAGGAAAAACACTGACTCTTAATGACCAGAAAATTCCCTATGTTATTTTATTTATTTTTTCTAGAAGATAAACTAAAAATTGCTGCAAAAATACATTGTATCTCACTTTTATTCAGGTTAATTATTAAAATATCCTTAGTTATATTTACCTTTCAGGACCTTGTTTTCTAGATGTGAGCATTCAATTAATCATTTTTTTCTATCAACATGGTACTATGTCATTTTTAATGATTTATTTTTTTAAATTATTTTTCCTGCCTATTGGAAATAAATTCCTTTTTTTGTACAATATATCCTGATTACAGTTTCCCCCTCCCTCTACTCCTTTAGTTCTTTTCCACATATCTCATCCAGATCTACTCCATTTGTGTCTCTAACAGAAAGTAACAGACTTCAAAGAGATAACAACATAACAAAATATAAGATAAAAAATCATCTCCTTGAAGTAATTAGGCAATGTAAACCAACATAATAAAAAAGGCCCAAGAGCAGCACAAGATTGAGAGACCCACTTATTCACACACTCAGGGGCTCCATAAAAGTACTAAGCTGAAAGCAATAATATATTAGCAAAGGACCTGAAATAGATCCAATTGATCCTTCTTGAATCACTGAAAGTTCATATGAGATTTTTTCAGTTGATTTTAGGGGTCTTGTTTTCTTGGTGTTCTCCATCGCTTCGGTTCTTGGACTCTTTTCTTCCTCCTCTTCTGCAGGGCTACCTGAGCAGAGGGGAAGGATTCAAATGGACATATTACATTTATATCTATGTGTTTTTAAGTTCTCTCTCTCTCTCTCTCTCTCTCTCTCTCTCTCTCTGTGTGTGTGTGTGTGTGTGTGTATGTTGTGTTGTGTCTCGCTGTGGGTCTCTCTAATTTTTCCCATCTACTACAGGATGAAGTTTCTCTGATGGTGGATATATGAGATACTGGTCTATAAAAGAAACAGAACATAATTGAGAATATCACTAGGAGATCTCTCCATTCTCTGGTATCTTCTTAAGTTTCTTTCTTCAAAGACTTAAAGTTCTTGTAAGACAGGTCTTTCACTTGTTTGGCTAGTGTTACCCCAAGATATTTTTATTATTTGTGGCTACTGTGAAGGGTGATGTTTCCTTGATTTCTTTCGGTGTTTTTATCATTGTATATAGGAGGGCTACTAAATTTTTGTGAGTTGATCTTGTATCCTTCCACATTACTGAAGGTGTTTATCAGCTGCAAAATTTCCCTGGTCGAATTCTTGGGTAAGTAGGATCAACATAATAAAAATGACAATCTTACCAAAAGCAATCTACAGATTCAATGCAATCCCCATCAAAATCCCAACACAATTTTTCACAGACTTTGAAAGAGAAAAACTCAATTTCAACAGAAAAAAAAACAGAACAAAACAAGCAAATAAAAAACAGGATAGCCAAAAACTATCCTATACAATAAAGGAACTTCCAGAGGCAACCACCATCCTGACATCAAGCTCTATTATCCAGCTACAGTAATGTAAACAGCTTGGCATTGGCATAAAAGAGCACAGGTTTACCAATGGAATCAAATTGAAGACTCAGATATTAAGGCCACACACCTATGAATGTCTGATTTTTGACAAAGAAACTGAAATTATAAAGTAGAAAAAAAGAAATCATCTTCAACAAATGGAGCTGGCATACTGGCATACTGGATATCAGGATATCATCTTATAAATTGAATGCAATAGATCCATACCTATCCCCATGCCAAAAAAAAAAAAACCCTCAAGTCCAAATGGATTTAAGACAACAATATAAAACCAACCACACTGAATCTGATAGAAAAGAAAGTGGTAAGCATACTTGAACACATCAGCACAGGAGACCACTTTCTAAATACAACCACAGATGCACATTCACTGAGAGAAACAATGAATAAATTTGACCTCCTGAAACTGAGAAACTTCTGTAAAGCAAAAAGCACGTCAACAAAACAAAAAAGGCAGCCTACTGAATGGGAAAAAACTTTTACCAACCCTACATTAGATGGAATACTGATCTCCAACATATATAAAATCTCAAGCACTTAGATATCAAAATATCAAATATCCAATTAAAATTAGGGTACAGATCCAAATTGAGAATTCTGAACAGAATAATTTCAAATGGCTGAGAAACACTTAAGAAAATAATATCATTAGCCATCATGAAAATGCAAGTTAAAATGACTTTGAGATGCCATCTTACAACTGTCAAAATGGCTAATATCAAAAATACCAATAATAGCTTATACTGGAGAGGATGTGGAGTAAGGAGAACACTCTTCCTTTGCTGATGGGAAAGCAATTGTTAACCACTCTGGAAATCAGTATGGTGGTTCTCAGAAAATTAGGAATCAACCTACTGCAAGACCTAACAATATCACTCTTGAGCATATTCCCAAAGGATGCTCAACCATAATGCAAGGAGATTTGTTCAACTTTATTTATAGCAATATTATTTCCAATATCCTGAACCTAGAAAAAAAACCTAGTTGTCTTCAACTAAAGAATGGATAAAGAAAATCTGATACATTTACACAACGGCATACTACTCAACTCAGCAGTAAAAAACAATGACATATTGGAAATTTAAATGCAAATCGATGGAACCAGAAAAAAATCCTGAGTGACATAAACCCAGATCCAGAAAGATGAGGATGGTATGTATGTACTCATAGGTGAATACTAGCTGTAAAGGTAAGGATAAGGAGCCCATAGTCCACAACCCCAAGAAGGCAAAGTAACAAGGAGAACCTTAAGAGTAACATAGATAGAACGCCCCTGGGAAGAGAAAATAAGTCAAGATCTCCTAAAAGAATTGGGAGTATGGGGGTGTAGGAGAAGGGAAAGCAGAAGAGGAGAAAGAAAGGGAAGGGGAGGGGAACTAGAGGAAATGGAATGGTCATATGGGGGGAGGGCAGAGACAGAGAACAAAGAAAGTGATATCTTGATTGAGGGAGCCATTATGGGGTTAGCAGAAACCTAGCACTAGAGAAATTTCCAGAAAGTCACAAGGATTAACCCAAGCTAAGACGCTAAGCATAGTGGTGAGGATACCTGAACTGGACTTGCCCTGTAGTCAGATTGAATGACTATCTTAAATGTAATTATAGAACCTACATCTAGCAACTGATGGAAACAAATGCAGAGAATCGCAGTGGAGTATTAGGCTGTTCTCAAAGTCCAGTAGAATGGAGGGAGGAGTGAGAATATGAGCAAAAAGGTCAAGACCATGATGAGGATACCCACTTAAAAACCTTACCTGAGCTTCCGGAAGCCTTCCAAATCAAGCCTGATAGTGAGGGAACAAGCATTGAATCAAACCATGTTCTTCTGAATGTGGGTGACATTTATATGGCTGGGGCAGACTGTGAGCCACTGGCAGTGAGATGAGGATTTATTCTACTGCTTGTTCTGACTTTTTGGAACCCATTCTATCTGGAGAAATACCTTGTTCAGCCTACATATGTGGGGGATTTGTTCTTACCAGCCCCAAAGCTATGTTCTAGACTTTGTTGAATCCCTATAAGAAGACTTATCCTCTCTGAGGAGTGGATGGGGTGTGAGAAGGGAGGCGGGAAAGGGAAAAGATGGAAGAAGCAGGAGGGGGGAAAGGAGTGGGAAATAGATTTGGCATGTAAAATGAGAAAACATAGTTTTTTTTTAAAAAAAAAAAGCAAATTAAATCATTTTCTTTGTTTCTATTTTGTTGATTTCAGCTCTCAGTTTTATTAGTTCCTGGCCATCTCATATCTCCTGGGTCATTTTGCTTCTTTTTCTTCTAAAGTTCCAAATGTTCTGTTAATTCACGAGTTTGGGATTTTCCCAGCTTCTTGTGTAGGCATTTGGTGATAAGAATTTTCCTCTTAACACCGCTTTCATTGTGTTCCATAAAATATCATATGTACTCACTCATAAGTGGTTTTAGATATAAAACATTGAAAATCAGCCTAAAATCACAATCCCAGAGAATCTAGACAGCAATGAGGACCCTAATAGAGACATATATGAATCTAACCTATGTGGGAAGTAGAAAAAGACAAGATCGCCTAGTAAATTCGGAGCAGGGGAACCATGGGAGAGGACTGAAGGGGAGGGAAAGGAAGGGAGCAGAAAAAAAAATGTAATAATTCAATAAAATCAATAGAAAAGTAATTTTTAAAAAGTAAATAAAGAAAGAAAAATATTGTTAGGAATCATTTTATCACTATTTTTTGTAAGATCAATATGGTTGTGTTTAATACTAAGTCCCTGAGTTGTTTAGTTTCCGGTTCTTGGTCACTCAAGCAGTGTAAGATAAGCATTCCAGTCTCAACTAAAGGTCCTTAAGGTCAAATCAGACATTGGTTGTTTACCCCTACAAGATTTGTGCTACAATTGCTCTAGCTTATTTTGCTGGGCAGGACATCATTGTTGATCAAAGATTTTGTGACCTGGTTGATGTTTGTGATTTTGATAAATTACAGTGTATTTTATATATCAAATATACTCGAAATGTAGGTGAAAAGATTCTGTGTAGGCATCACTCAACTTCTCAATATCCAATAAGGTGGTGTGTGTGTGTGTGTGGTGTGTGTGGTGTGTGTATGTGTGTGGTGTGTGTGTGTATGTGGTGTGTGTGTGTATGTATATATGTGTTGTCTTCAACAATGAAGTGCTTATCTCTTGGCAATGGCCCAGGTTATTTAGGAATATCTATGGGAATCTGTTCAGTCAAAAAACTCAGTTGGATGTAATACAGTTCAAGTATTGGAAATAAATCTTCATTTGGTAACAAGAGATATCCAGTTGGGACTCTCAGTCCATAATTAGTTGGAGACATTTTAGGATTGCCTCCATATATTTTCGGATGTTTCCACTGCACTGTTTCCATATTACCTCTCAGATACCTTCAATGCTATGAGTTTCTTTCTCCATTCTCTCTACAAACCAACCTCACAAATCCTCCCTTCCTCATCTATTCTTCCCCTTCTGTCTCATCCCACCTCTAGTCCACCCTTAAAGTCTATTCTATTTCCAAGTCAAAGAGAAATCTGTGTGTTGAACACCTTTTCCCATTAATTTATAAATTTGAAAATAAAGAAAAATAGATCTCTAGAAAGCTACTTACATAGGTATTATTTTACATATGTTAATTTTTTGTTTTGTTTTTATTTTAAACAGAATGATCAAACATTATTTGATAACAGTGAATGTTATGATGAGAGACAGAGATGATACTTTGCCTATATTAAGGAGATGGATAGTCTCGATATTCAATAAGTTATGTAGCTTTATTATACATAGTTATGGATATGTAATACATAGTATGTTATAGTGAGCTACATAACTCTATTTGAGAAAACAATTCCTTAGAGAACTGGATAGGCCAGTTTCATTCAGCACTCGTATGGTTCTGTTAGTTCTTCCTAATCTATATTATTAGACTCCAAAAATGGATTTATATGCTTAGTAAGTTCTGCAGACATTTGAAAGAAACCAGAAATTCTGACATTGACTGAAAAAGTAAGAACTTATCAATTCATAGCAAGTGAAACAATAATCTACTTTCAGTTGACAAATGACCAATGTATTGAAAATTATTGATATATTTTTATACTAAAAAATACAACCCTTCACATTACTTTAATTGACACCAATGTAGGTGCCACCTCAAGTATCCAACTCCCCTAGAAGTAAAGAGACAGAATAACAGTGCTAAGAGAAAGTCCTGGATTTCATTGATCCATATTTATGAAATTTCAATGACCACGACCAAACAGAGCATCTGAAAACTGGTTAAGTACTGACAAAACAGTCAGACTTTTTTAAAAGGGAAAAAAGAAACCTCTTCTAGTGAATCTCATATTTTATCAATTTCATTGTATTATAATTTGTTGTCTACTACAAACAAAAGTATTCAAAAAGTTTTGTATCATTATTATACATCAGCAAACTCTGGAATGTTAAGAATCATTCCTATCACAGGGAAGAAGTAAAGGAGAGAGGGGGGGAGAGAGAAAGAGAAGGGGGAAGGAAAGAAGGAAGGAAGGAAGGAAGGAAGGAAGGAAGGAAGGAAGGAAGGAAGAAAAAACACAAGATGAGCTGGACTAGTGAAAAATTGCTATCTTGGTAAGATAGTTGCTTTGAAAGTGCAAGGAGCCCGTGATCAATCCTCAGAATCCATGTGAAAATGTCAAATGTGGTTGTTCACACTAGTAATCTCAGTACTAGGGAGATGTACACAAGCTGATCAGCTTGTCCCGTGATCTCTGCATTTCACATAATATGTTCTCTCACACGCAGAAGCATAATACAAAAAAAATAGGAAAGAGGGATACGGATTATTCCATTTCTTAAATTTTCACAATAAAATACCAAAATTATTTTAAAATAAAATAAATATATCATTATTGATTGCTTTTAATGCAAAATGCAGAATAAGTGATCATAAAAATATTATTTCTTATACTCAATTTTTCCTTTTAATTTTTTAATTTGATTGATTGATTTTAGATTGATTTATGATAGGATCTCTCTATGCAGCTTTGGTTTCCTGGAACTCATTCTGTTGACCAGGTTGACTTCAAACTCACAAAGATCTGCCTGCTTCTGCCTCCTAAGTGCTGGGATTAAGGTCATGGGCCTTAATCTTGCATTCTTGCATTCTTAACCATTAGTACATTTTAGAAAATAAGAAGATGGGGAAAAAAAGCTCTGTTAATCATTTCATGTTGGCTTGACTCTGAAGTGTAAAACTAAAAATTTCTTTCAATTTGATTTAAGGGTTTATGATGTTAGTAACAGTAAATTCTGCTTTCCTTAAATGTTTTCAGCAAGTGCTACACTAAATTCTGGAGGCAAGATTAAATATGCCACATTTTGTAGCATTCTGCCTTATATTTATTTCTCTGAGGGAAGTTGCCAGTGGCTTGCAAACAGGGTATTTGTGCCTCAGGTAATATTATGCTATTGTTTATTCTCACACTACATGTGTGTACACATATTGTAAAACAACATACAGAATTTGGCAGCAAAATGGTTTGCTTCTTATAAAGACCAAAATATATCTGTGTTTTATTAAAAAAACCACTTTACTGTAAATGTGTTGCTTTTTAAAAACAAAATAAGTTTCTAAACAACTCATGCTTGGAACAGAAAAAGCACAGCGAATTTAAACAACTATAGTAAAGTAAGGAGAATGTTTCCAGACTTTTATATTTAGTCAGTGAAGGGAGCGTGACTACTGTCTTTGTAAGAAATTAAATTGATCTTTTTTATATAAAGATGTTTTTGAAATCAGAGAAAAATTATTTAAGATATAAGGATAATTAGCATTATACTACTCTTATTATTATTATTATTATTATAAAAATTCTTCTACTTTTTCAGAAAAAATTTTAAAAGATTTAAAGACCTTTTAATGTTACATTTTTCAAGTAAATGAATGGAAATACAAAATATTTTGCTGAGTAAGATAAGCCGGAAAGACAAATACCATGCATTCTCTTATTTTTAGATCCTAATTCAAAATCTTTAGATGTGAATATAAAGCCTAAAAAATAATCCAGATATCCAGGAATCATAAAGAAGTCAGGCAATGGGAAGGTAACTCTAGACAGGTGGATAGTAGGACACATTTACTATAAGTGGCAAATAAGGAAAAAGTGGGAAGGCACATTATCTGGTCATGAAGAGGGAGGTTAATACAGAGGGAGAAAGTGGGAAGGGACAAACACACCAAAGGCTATATGAAAATATATTATCTTATGTTCACTTAAAAATCTGGAGATGGTATATATGAATATATGCATATAAATAGATATAAGTAATTTAAATGAAGTTGTACCACTTGAATCAATAATATTCCTCATGAAAGAATAGCATTCCTAAAAAAAGAAAGAAAAGAAAAGAAAAGAAAAGAAAAGAAAAGAAAAGAAAAGAAAAACCTGATGCTAGGCAAGGGAACCTTCCATTTGAGGTTTTGATCAAGAGATTCTGAGAGATTTCCCAAACAATACAAGTTACTGTTCTTGTTTGCTTCCAAAAACTGGAAGTAAAGAACAAGTTACTGGAGACACCACATACTTTAGACACAAGACTTGGAACAATCAAGTCTGAGTTCACCTGGAAATTTTAACCATGAAGACTAGATTCCATAATATCTGATGGTACAATTTAAGCTGCCAAGGGAAAAGAGCAATCAGTATTGATGCCCAGTGGTAAATCCTAAGAAACACAATGAACATCTGCCAAGAACTCCTTAGTATTTTAATAACTGCATGTATGTCCAGGATGTGATAAACAGTTGACAATTTGGACTTAAGGACCTCTCAAACTGAGAGAATTATAGTCTGGTACTATAAACCTAGCCAACTCTCCATGGCTGGTGAAGACATAGGTTCAAGAAGGCAGCCTACTACTAATGCTCCCCTAAGCTAGTATAATAGCAAACTTCATTATAAATACTAATCCTTTTGACAGTATCCTAGATAAGTTTAGATTTGATCCCTCTTCAAAGAAGCTTCTTTGTACAGAGACAATCAGGGAAATTCACAGAAGTGACCAGCCCAGGTTGGTACATAGATAACACAACCACTATAACTAAGGCTCAGGAAACATAGCAGAGGAGATAGTAAGAAGAAGAGTCTGAGGACTAGACATCTTTGGGGATACAGTGTTTCATATATATATGACAAGGAACATCATATATAAAATTTTAAGAATATGTCTGCTTAAACAAGACCTATACAATAAAATAAAACAGTTGAAATGACAAAGGAGATTGATGAAATCTCACTAGATCACATCCCTAGAAGAGCTAAAGTCTAATAATAACAGTGACTAAGAGGGGGAAATCAGGGTTTTACTGGGATATGCCCCTGAAAGTTTATTCAATCTTAAGTGGTTAATCCTAAACCCATAAAACACATGAACAGCACTAAATGAAATGAACAGTTGTGCTTATATATACATACATACACACATTTACAAAAATAATAAGTAGGAGGAGGTCATGCATATGAGAGAAACTGAGTGAAGGAACACCTAAGGGATTGGAGGAGGTGAGAAAATGATGTAAATAAACAACTAATATGTGAAATTCTCAAAATAAATAAATGTAATATTATTAAATAAACATATTTTACATTTTTTTGTTAATCAGTATATAGGCTTTAGTGGAAGAGGACCAATCATTTCTACATTTCATTCTCTGGATCTTGTTTCTCAAATGTATCCCTACCTGGAACACTTGAGAAGTGGTATAAGAATGGTCCTTTTAATAACATACTCCTTTATAAAATTTTTCTTTTCTTTACAGTTTGCAGTGTAACCTGTCTTTGAAGAATCTCATTATGGTGGATGAAAGCTTTGGCCCTCCTCTTTCTAGAAGGCACTTTGTAAGTGATTGTGGTTTCCAAGGATATGTTTGCCATTTAAGGGATGAGTGGTAATTTCTAACTTCTTTCACTGATAAATGAAAAAGAAGATATTTTACTTTTTTAAATACAGAGGGATTTGAGGTCTTAATTTAAAACAAAGTTCTTTCACCCCATTGTTGTGGGAGGTTCTTCTGTCTATGTGTTGCTTTTATTGGTTAATTAATAAAGAACTATAGCATGAGAGGAGGAAGGCAGAGTTAAGAGACATCATGGAGCCGCTGCTGAAGATAGACATGCTGAAACTTGGCTGGTAGACCACGGCCTCATGGTGATACACAGATTAATGGTGATGGGTTAAATTATAATGCAAGAGTTAGCCAATAAGAAGCTAGAGCTAATGAGCCAAGCAGTAATTTATTTAATACAGTATCTGTATGGTTATTTCAGGGCTGGGAATCACAAGCCCCTCCTCCAACACTCCATCAGTCATTTTCATATATGTTTAGCATAGGTTTGCAACGCACTGTGTGGCATTCTTACATTCTGGTGAAAACCTGACACACAGAATTCCTTAAGGGATGGTGGTAGAAAACAAATGTTTACTGATGACTCCCATCATCTTTTATGAGATGAGATAACAAGCTTGCTTAATTAAGAAACAATGATTGCATCTTTAACCATTGTATGGACTTTGTGAATTATAAAAGAAAGACCCATTCTTTATGCAAGTTCATCAAGATAGTGACAAGATTTGTTCACTAAGGGATTTTAAAGGTGAAGATGATGAATAGTTCCATAACATAAATTAATCACAGGAAATAAAGATCAGTGTGTTTTGAGGGAATCTTTTTTAAAACAAGAAATTGATCCATTGACTAGGTTAGTTTTGATCTCATAATCTCAACTTGTCCTTTTCTTAGTCTCCTGAGAACATCAGATAATAGGCAATCACCAGAAGCCAAGCTTTAAAATGATATCTTTTTCTAATTTTGCTTTACAATCTCACATGCAAATTAAGAGCATACTTAACCAACATGTGGGGCAATAAGAACTATACCCCTTTTCTGTCAAACCTATGGGGAACTCTTGAATAACTGGCTAATATTCTATAGTCAACAAAAATTATAGAGTCCCGCCAGGCGGTGGTGGCGCACGCCTTTAATTCCAGCACTCGGGAGGCAGAGGCAGACGGATCTCTGTGAGCTCGAGGCCAGCCTGGTCTACAAGAGCTAGTTCCAGGACAGGCTCCAAAGCCACAGAGAAACTCTGTCTCGAAAAACCAAAAAAAAAGAAAAAAAAATTATAGAGTCTCATGACTATTCATATGTGTTAATAGAGATATTATCAGATTATTTTGTTTGCATGTTCTAATTCAAAAATATTTAGATGGTCTTCTTCAACTTCCTCAGTTCCAATTCTTGAGGACTAATTCATGCTTACTGTATTTTTTTGTCTTGATTATTTGTATATGTATCTTTTTCAGAAGTATTAAACAGACAAAACCATTCACACTCAAAAGTGATGCGATTATTCCCTCAAAATATGAGGACCCTCAACAAATACTTTTTTAAATAATAAAGAAAACTCCAAGAAGACAATTATGTGTAACTTCTTGATATGAAGATGCCAAGGAGGATGTTTTTAAATGTTTAACTTCACCACCTTAGTTTTTGGCTTTGAAATTACCTAGCTCATCAAAATGTAACTTTTTTTATTGAAAGTCCAAGGCCAAGCAAATACCCTTCCCTGTGCCTTTATTCTACCAACAAATTAAGAACAAAAGGAACTTATTTAATTAATGACCTCTTTTAATCATTTCAGCAGAGCACATGAAGACACTTTTTAATTTTATTTCACTAGAAAATTAAGTTTGCTTTATTCATAAATGTCACTCATATGCAAATTGTGTGTGAATATTTGGATGATCAGTGATAACAAAAAAACTTGACTCAGTGTGGGTTTAAACAAGTAATTAATACACACATTATTAAACCTTTTAAACAAGTGGGCCCTATAAAACCCAAACTTAGAGGGTTCAGAGAAATTTTTTCGTATCTTGATTGCACAGGTGTCTGAGTCACTAAAAATTTTTGCATTAATAAAAGATAAAATGTTAGTTCACATACATTAAAATGCTTCTTTAAATGCTAATAGTCTTACAATCATTTTTTGAAAAAAAAACTATTATTCTATTGTCTATCTTTGCTGTCATTTTGATATCTTAGCTTCTAAGAAAATCCAGTAAATTGAGAAGGTCCAAAGGGATCAATTTCTGAACTGGAAAGTATAAGCTAGGATTCTTTAGGTCTTCCAGTTAAACCACAGTTATATCCCTCAGATGAACTTGTAGGACACTGGGAAGACTGGGGCTTGCAGAATGGCAGCACTATATTAAAATCTCTCTATTTGAGAATTTTACTCTTGAGAGTTTCTTTTTATCCTTGTCTTCTTTCCTTATTTCTTTTCTCATTATTTTTTATTTTAACAGTCTTTTCTCATTTTACATACCAATCGCTGTTCTGACTCCCTCCCCTCTTCCTGTTCCCCTTCCTTCCCTTCACCCCATCTTTCATCCACTCCTCAGAGAGGGTAAGACTTCCCAAGGAGAGTCGACAAAGTCTTGTAGATCACTTTGAGGCAGAACTAAGACCCTCCTACTCTATAACTAGGCTGCATAAGGTATCCCACCAAAGAGAATGGACTTCAGAAAGTAAATACAAGTACTAGAGATAAGCCCTGATCCCACTGCCAATGGCACTACAGACTGTCCAAGCAACACACATTCAGAGGACTTAGTTTGGTCCTTTACAGGTTTCTCATGTCAGTCCAGAGTCAGTGAGCTCCCAGTAGCTCAGGTCAGGTGCTTCTGTGGTCATCCCTATCGTGGTCTTTATCTGTTTGCTCATCTTATTGCTTCCCTGTCCTCAACTGGACTATGGGAGCTCGGCCTAGTGTTTTGCTGTGTATCTCTGTGTCTGCTTCCTTTAGTGACTAGATGGAGGGTCTAAGGCAGTCATCAATCTGATTACAGGGTAAGGTATTTTTTAAAGAATCAAAAAAAGCAACTCAATTCAAATTAAAAACTTAGGGTTTTCTAATTTGTTTTTAACTTTCCAGAAATTGTGGAGTTAAAAAAAAAATAATAACAGAATAGTTAGGAGCCCTTGTTGCTCTTATCAGTAGAAACAGAGTACAGGAGGCTGGAGAGAAGTCTTAGCAGTTAAGGAACACTGCCTGTTCTTCCTAAGGTCCTTAGTTGAATTTCCAGCAGAACACAACCATCTGTAGTAGGATCCTGTGCTTGCCTTTGACTTGCAGGTATACAAGCAGACAGAACAGTGCAAACCTAACAAACATAACAATCAAACAAACAAATAAATTGTAAAAAGGAAAGTAACAGAGTTCAGATTTCAGTTCCTAATTCAGGCAACTCACTAAACCTTCTAACTCTAGCTCCAAGAAACCCAAAATCCTTTTCTGCCCTCTATGGGCATCTGTAATCACAGGTATGTATATATTCAAACAGATACAAACAAATACATATACATGAATGATGAAAATAATTTATAAAGAGATTGTTCATTTTTTAGGGGAATAGAGCATAGTTTTAATTTCTTTTGCATTGTTGCTATAAATCACAAGGAAACATAAAGAAAGCATTAATATGGGGCATACACTTTCTGAAGGTTAAATTTCACAATCATCACAGTAGAAACAAAGGAGCAGGCTGGCATGGCACTGAAGCTGTAGCTAATAAATCACTTCCTGACACACAATCACAAGACCACAAGAGCACAGGGAGAACAGCACATGTCTTTGGAATCCTCGAAGCCTGCTTCCCAGGGGTAAACTTCCTCCAACAAGGCCATGGCCACGAATTCGACCATCCTACCAACCTTGGACCAAGTAAGTGTTCAAATATATGGCTCGTATAAATAAATATCATCCGAACCTCCTCATTCCACTCCCTGGACTACAAAGGGTTGTAGCCATGGAAAATGTTTTTAGTCCCCAAGTTCTTTCCCAAGCTTAAGACTTTAAGACTTTATATGAGATTTCAAGGCAATTTGTATGTATGTATATTAAATTTTTATTTAATTACTTTTTAAATATTTATTTATACTGTATACATTATTCTATCTGCATGCATGCCTGCATTGAAGGAGAGGGCACCAAATCTCATTATAGATGGAGAGCACCATGTGGTTGCTAGAAATTGAACTCAGGACCTCTGGAAGAGCTACTAGTGCTCATAACCTCTGAACCATCTCTCCAGTCTCAAGACAATTCCCGTGATTGTTAGTCTGTAAAATCCAAAACAAAATTACACTGTTCCAGCATACAGTGCTACAGAACAACATTTCCGTTCCAATGAAAAGAATGGGCACATATGAAAGAATACTCACCAGAATGAGACCAAAACCTGGCCAGGGCAATTCCAATACTGAATCTCATGTCTCATGTTTAAAAGCTTAGATGTTGCACCCTTTCTCTCTTTTGTTATGGGTTTCATTTTTTGTCTGCAGCTTTCCTTGGCAGATGTCTCATGGCTCTGGCATCTCCAACATCACATGTTCTCTAATGCATTACAGGCTTTACTTTCATTGCTTCATGCATAGACTTTTGGGTCCTTAATTCAGGGCCTTTCTTGCCACACACCATTTTGCAACCCCATTACTCATGAGTCCTTATTACTCTAAACACAGAAAATGTGGATGACACTGCAAAGTCTGACCGCCTACTTGGGATGCAGTCTGGAAACCTCTTTGAACTGTATTTTCAGTTTGTTTTTTTTTTAATTTTTTCTTTGTTTTGCTCTACAAGTAGAAAATGATTTAGGTCTTTTCTTTCTTCACATGTATAATATTAACTGACTGGGGCCTTGCACTGAGGGAAACAATCTTTTTATCTTATTTTGTAACAGGCCCTTCTTTAAACTTCTCATCTATTGAACACAAGACTGGGCTCCAAAATTAACATTCCTTATTCTATTTTACTGCTAAAAGTGTATATGTTGTATTTCTTTTGTCTCACTTGATCTTTTTTTTTTTTTTTGGTTTTTTGAGACAGGGTTTCCCTGTAGTTCTAGAGCCTGTCTTGGAACTAGCTCTTTAGACCAGGCTTGTCTCAAACTCAGAGATCCGCCTGCCTCTGCCTCCCGAGTGCTGGGATTAAAGGGCAGTGGCCACACCCTCCTGGCTCACACTTGATCTTTTTATGTGTACACCCTGCATAAAAGTGATTACTAATAACCACAGATCACAGGAACTATTAAGATGTATTGGAAGCTATTCTGCCAATGTCCCATAGAATTTAAGCAAGGTTTCTATGTGAGTATGATGGGAGAATTTATAGTAGGGAGGGGATTTGTTGTGAAAATAGAATTCTTGTGGGAGAAGGTGTGGGTATGAGATAGGAATAGAGGTTGGAAGAATGGAACTTCATTGTATACATGTAAAAAGTTATCAAAGAACAAAATAGTTAAAATATGCTCTTAGTTGGAAACTACTTTTCAACAACCTAGGTTATTCTAAAACACATTTGCAAAATTTTAAAAATATATTTTTTTCTAGTTAAGTGATTGATTTGCTACTGAGTTTATTTAAAATTAAACCTTATGTTTCCAGACTTAATTTCAATATCTTTCCTTGCTTAGCAATAAATTCTTATAGCTATATTATAATAAAAGTTCCGCATTGTGAACAAATTTGTGTTCCTTTCTGTAAAACTTTTTAAAAGTTTCTAATTAGCCAAGCAATGGTGGGCACACACCTCTAATCCCTGCACTTGAGAGGCAGAGGCAGGAAGATCTCTGTGATCAGAAGTCAGACAAGGGGTGGGGGTGAGGTGGAGATAAGGGGAGATTGGGGGGGATAGAAGGGAGAAAGAGAGGATGGGGAGAGCTTGAGGGAATGGGATAGTTGGGGATGGATGAAGGGGGAATATGGGAGCAGGGAAGTATATATCTTAATTAAGGGAGCCATTTTAGGGGTTGGCAAGAGACTTGACTCTAGAAGGGTTCCCAAGTGTTCAAGAGATGTCCCCAGCTTGTTCCTTAGGCAGCAGAGGAAAGGGTGCCTGAACTGGCCTTGTCCTATAGCCACACTAATGATTATCTTGCATATCACCATAGAACCTTCATTTGGTGATGGATGGAGATAGAGACAGAGACCCTCACTGGAGCACTGGACTGACTCCCAAGGTCCTAATGAGGAGTAGAAGGAGGTAGAACATGAGCAAGAAAGTCAGACCACGAGGGTGCATTCACTCACTGAGATGGTGGGACAGATCTAATTGGGGAAATCACAAAGGCCAGCTGGAATGGGACTGATTGAGCATGTGATCAAACCGGACTCCTTGAAATGTGGGTGATGGTGGAGGCTGACTGAGAAGCCAAGGACATGGCGCTGGGCCTTTGATTCTACTGCATGGACGGGCTCTGTAAGAGCCTTGTCAGTTTGGATGCTCACCTTCCTGAACCTGGGGAGAATTGGGGGAGCCTAGGATTTCCCTTAATGTAGGGAACCCTGACTGCTCTCTGGCCTGGAGAGGGAGTGGAGTGGGGGTGTGGGTGGAGGAGAGGGGAGGGAAGTGGGAGGAGGGGAGGAGTAGAATTTTTTAATTTTAAAATAAAAATAAAAAATATTGTAACTCTGTGATTGTAATTGGTAACTTGTGTCTGTATCTTTTGAAATAAACTCTTGAGACCAAAAACAAAAAACTGCAGAGAAACTCTGTCTTGAAAAAAAAACTAATTAATTTTTGAGAAAGAAATAAGTAAATTGTGAGTAAAATATTTAAAATCTAGTGTTATTATACAACATTTTAGGATGGTTTACAAAGGTTTCTCTTGACAACTAAAATACTTTTTTGTCTCACTGACAATATGCACCCAGAGAATTTTACTTTGATTATAAATCCTCGTGTCAGTTTTTTTCTAACTCTAGTTATCAAAATACTTAAAATTTTCTCCACAAAAACCTATTTTGGTTCATGGTGACTTTAAAAAAAATTTCTTTCTTTCCTTATTCTTTCTTACTTCCTTACTTCTTTCTTTTTTATTTAATATATTTAAAAATTTCCATCTCCTCCCTTTCTCTTCCCCATTCCCTCCCCTTCCTTCCACCCATACCCCCACTCCCTACCTCTGCAGGCCAAAGAGCCAACAGGGTCCCTACCCTATGTTAAGTCCAAGTTCCCTCCCACTCCCCCCAGGTCCAGGAAGGTGCTCAACCAAACTGACAAGGGCTCACACAGAGCCCATCCATGCCATAGGAGTCCAAGCCCATCACCATTGTCCTTGGTTTCTCAGTCAGCCTTCACCGTCAGCCACATTCAGAGAGTCCGGTTTTGGTTGCATGTTCCATCAGTCCCATTCCAAGTTGTCTTGGTGATCTCCCCTTAGTTCTGTCCCACCATCTCTGTGGGTGAACACACCCCTCACGGTACTGACTTCTTTCTAATGTTCTCCCTCTTTCTGCTCCTCATCAAGGCTTGGGAGCTCAGTCCAGTGCTCCAATGTGGGGCTCTGGCTCTATCTCCATCCATTGCCAGGTGAAGGTTCTTCTTATCTTCTCAAGGATCACAAATTACAGGCTCAATGTCCTTTAGTGATGGCTAGAAACCATTATGAGTGAGTACAATCCCAATGTTCATCTTTTGGGTCTGGGTTACCTCACTTAGAATAGTGTTTTCTATTTCAATCCATTTGCATGCAAAATTCAAGATGTGCATTGTTTTTTATCGCTGAGTAGTACTCTAATATGTATATATTCCACACTTTCTTCATCGATTCCTTCCACTGAAGGGCATCTAGGTTGTTTCCAGGTTCTGGCTATTACAAATAATGCCTGCTATGAACATAGTTGAAAAAATGCTTTATAGTATGAATTGGGCATCATTGGGTAATTCCAAGAGTGGTATTGCTGGGTCCTAAGGTAGAATTGATCCATAATTTCCTGAGAAACCACCACACTGCTTTCCAAAGTGGTTGCACAGGGTGTGCATTCCCACCAGAAATGGATGAGTGTACCCCATACCCCACAACCTCTCCAGCAAAGGCTATCATTGGTGTTTTGATTTTAGCCAATCTGACAGGTGTAGGATGGTACCTCAAAGTTGTTTTGATTTGCATTTCCCTGATAGCTTAAGGAGGTTGAGCATGACCTTAAGTGCTTCTGGCCATTTGAACTTCTTCTATTGAGAATTCGCTGTTCAGTTCAGAGCCCCATTTTTTAATTGGGTTAATTAGCATGTTAAAGTTTATTCTCTTGAGTTCTTTATATATTTTAGAGAATCAGACCTTATCAGTAGAAGGGTTGGTGAAGATCTTTTCCCAGTCAGTAGGCTGCCTTTTTGTCTTAGTGACAGTGTCCTTTGCTTTACAGAAGCTGCTCAGCTTCAGGAGGTCCATTTATTCATGTTGCTTTAATGTCTGTGCTGCTGGGGGCTATACATAGGAAGTGATCTCCTGTGCCCAAATGTTGTAGAGTACTTCCACTTTCTCCTCTATCAAGCTCAATGTGTTCAGATTAAATATTGAGGTCTTAATCCATTTGGACTTGAGTTTTGTGCATGGTGATATGTATGGATCTACTTTCATTCTTCTACAGGTTTGACATCCAGTTATGCCAGCACCATTTGTTGAAGATGCTATTTTTCCTGCCTTTGTGTACTTTTGGCTCCTTTAACAAAAATCAGGTGTTCATAGGTTTGTGGATTAAGATCCTTGTCTTCAGATTCGAGTTCCATTGGTTGGCTTCTCTGTTTTTATGCCAATACCAAGCTGTTTGCAATACTGTAGCTCTGTAATAGAGTTTGAAGTCAGGGATGGTAACGCCTCCAGAAGTTCCTTATTGTATAAGATTATTTTGGCTATCCTGGGTTTTTTTGTTTTTTGAATATAAAGTTGATTATTTTCCTCTCAAGATCTGGTAAAGAATTTTGTTGGGACCTTTATGGGGATTGCATTGAATCTATAGATTGCTTGTATTAGAATTGCCATTTTTACTATGTTGATCCTCCCAATCCAAGAAGCAAGGGAGATCCTTCCATTTTCTGGTATCCTCTTCAATTTCTTTCTTCAAAGACTTAAAGTTCTTGTCAAATAATTCCTTCACTTCCTTGGTTAGAGTTACCCCAAGATATTTTATGCTATTTGTGACTATCGTGAAAGGTGATACTTCTCTGATTTCCCTCTCTGCATTCCTATTCTTTGTGTATAGGAGGGGCAAATAAATTTTTGGAGTTGATCCTGTATCCTGCCATGTTACTGAAGGAGTTTATCAGCTGTAGGAGTTCTTTGGTGGAGTTTTTGGGGTCGCTCATATACACTATCACATCATCTGCAAATAACAAAAGTTTTAACTTCTTCCTTTCCAAGTAGAATCCCCTTGATCCCTTATGTTGTCTTACTGCTATTTTCTAGAACTTCAAGCACTATATTGAAGAGATAAGGAGAGAGTGGACAGCCTTGTCGTGTTCCTGAATTTAGTGTGATGGCCTTGAGTTTCTCTCCGTTTAATTTGATGTTAGCTGTCAGCTTGCTGTAAATAGCTTTTATTATATTTAGGAATGACCCTTGTATCCCTAATCTCTCCAAGACCTTTATCATAAAGGGGTGTTGAAGTTGTCAAATGCTTTTTCAGCATCTAATGAGATGATCATATGGTTTTTTACTTCAGTTATTTATATGATGATTACATTGATAGATTTTTCGTATGTTGAACCAGCCCTGCATCTCTGGGATGAAGCCTACTTGATCGTAGTGGATAGTTTTTCTTATGTGTTCTTGGATTCAGTTTGCCAGTATTTTATTGAGAAATTTTTGTGCCAACGGTTCATGAGTGAGATTGCCTGTAATTCTCTTTCTTGGTTGAGTCTTTGTGTTGTTTGGGTATCAGGGTAAACTGTAGCTTCATAAAAGGAATTGGCAATGACTCTTCTGTTTCTATATTATGAAATACCTTAAGGAGTATAGGTATTAGGTCTTCTTGGAAGTTCTGGGAGAATTCCACATTGAAACCATCTGGTCCTGGGCTCTTTTTGGTAGGGAGGGTTTTGATAACAGCTTCTAATTCTTGGCGACTAACAGGACTATTTAGAGCGTTTACCTGGTCCTGGTTTAACTTTGGTATGTGGTACTTATCTAAAAAAATGTCCATTTCTTTTACATTTTCCAATTTTGTGGCATACAGGCTTTTGTAGTAAGATCTAATGATTCTCTGAATTTCCTCTGTGTCTGTGGTTATGTCCCCCTTTTCAATTCTGATCTTATTAATTTGCATGTTCTCTCTCTGCTGTTTGATTAGTTTGGATAGGGGTTTGTCAATCTTGTTGATTTTCTCCAAGAACCAGCTTTTCATTTCATTGATTCTTTGGATTGTTTTCTCTTTTTCTATTTGTTGATTCTGCCCTCAGTTTGATTATTTCCAGTTGTCTACTCCTCCTAGGTCAGTCTGCTTCTTTCTTTTCTAGAGCTTTGAGGTGAGCTGTTAAGTCTACAATGATTGCTTTCTCCATTATTTTAAGTGGGCACTTAGTGCTATGAACTTTCCTCTTAGCACTGCTTTCATTGTGTCCCATAGGTTTGAGTATGTTGTGTCTTTGTTTTCATTAAATTCAAGGAAGACTTTAATTTCGTTCTTTATTTTCTTTCCTTGACCCAGCTGTGGTTCAGTAGTTGACTGTTCAGTTTCCATGAGTTTGTAGGCTTTCTGGGGGGTAGCATTGTTTTTAATTCTAATTTTAATCCATGGTGATCTGATAAGACACAGGTGGTTACTAATTTTTTTTGTAACTGTGGAAGTTTGCTTTTTTTACTGAGTATATGGTCAATTTTCAAAAAGGTTCCATGAGCAGCAGAGAAGAAGGTATATTCTTTCCTATTTGGGTAGAATGTTCTATAGATTCTGTTAAAGTCCATTTGGTTCATTACCTCCATTAAGTCTTTTAACTCTCTGTTAGGTTTTCTTCTGATTTACCTGTCCATTGGTGAGAGAGTAGTGTAGAAGTCTCCTACTATTATTGTGTGTGGTTTGATGGCTGCCTTGAGTTCTAGTAATGTTTCTTTTACATAAGTGGGTGCTTTTATATTAGAGGCATAGATATTCAGGTTTGAGACTTCATTCAGAAGTATTTTTCCTATTATGAGTATAAAATGTCCCTTTTCATCTCTTCTGATTGATTTTAGTTTGAAGTCAACTTTGTTAGAAATTAGTATGGCCACACCCGCTTGTTTCTTAGGGTCCATTTGCTTGATATATCTTTTCCCAACCCTTTACTCTGAGTAGATGTCTGTCTTTGTGGTTGAAGTGTGTTTCTTGTAAACAGCAGAATGTTGGATCCTCTTTTCGTATTCAATCTCTTAGCTTGTGCCTTTTTATTGGTGAATTGAGTCCGTTGATCTTAAGTGATATTAATGACCAGTGGTCTTTAACTCCGGTCATTTTTTTTTTGTAGTAGAGTTTGTGTGTTTCCCTTCTTGTAGTTGTGCTGGTGAAGGGTTGCTAGATGTCTGAGTTATTGTGGGCATTGATGGACTCCTTGGTTTCTGATTTTCCTTCTATTACTTTCTGCAAGGCTGGATTTGTGGCTACGTATTGTTTAAATCTGTTTTTGCCCTGGAATATCTTGTTTTCGCCATCGATGGTGAATGCAAGCTTTGCTGGGTATAGTAGTCTAGGCTTGCATCCATGTTTCCTTAGTGTCTGTAGCACATCTATCCAAGCTCTTCTGGCTTTCATGGTTTCCATTGAGAATTCAGGTGTAATTCTGATAGGTTTCCCTTTATATGTTACTTGACCTTTTTCCTTTGCAGCTCTTAATATCTGTTCTTTATTCTGTATGTTTTGTGTTTTGATTATTATATGGCATGGGGGATGCTTACTTTGATCCAGTCTATTTGGTGTTCTGTAGGCTTCTTGTACCTTCATAGGAATATTCTTCTTTAGGTTAGGGAAATTTTCTTCTATAAGTTTTGTTTAATATATTTTCTGGGCCTTTGAGTTGTAGTTCTTCTCCTTCTTCTACCCCACATTATTCTTAGGTTTGGTCTTTTCATGGTGTCCCCAGATTTGCTGGATGTTTTGTGTTAAGAATTTGTTGGATTTGTTTTGTTCTTTAATCTGTAAGTTTATTTCCTCTATAGTATCTTCAGAGTCTGAGATTCTTTCTTCCATCTCTTGTATTCTGTTGGTAATACTTTTCTCTGTAGTTTCTGTTCATTTACTTGGAATTCCCATTTCCAGTCTTCCCTCGGATTGTGTTTTCTTCATTACCTCCATTTCATTTTTCAGGTCCTGTACTGTTTCCCTTACCTGTTTGATTGCTTTTTTTTGTTTTGTTTTTCTTGGGTATCTTTGAGGGATTTATTTATTTCGTCTACCTTTTTGTTTGTCCTCTCCATTTCTTTATGGCAGTTTTTTACCTCCTGTTTAAGGTCCTCTATTATTTTCATAAAGTACTGTTTAAGGTCGATTTCTTCTATTCCTTCTGGAGTAGGGTGTTCAGTTCTTGTTGTTTCGGGATGCCTAGATTCTGGTGATGTCATGTTTGCCTTTTGGGTTGTTGGGAGGAGTTCTTGCATTGGCACCTGCCCATCTCTTCCTTCAAATGGAGCTAGGAGAGACTTCGTGACTTGATCCAATCCTTGCTCTGACTGAATCTGGGTTGATCTCCTCAGTGCCAGAGCAGGAGCTATTCCTTGCAGCACAATCTGAAGGAGCCTGCACTCCCTTGCTGGGCTTCTCAGACCTGCCTGGAGGGTAGCCTCTCTCCCCTCTGGGTAGGTGGCCTTGGTACAGGGTCAAGACACTAGAATACACTTGGAAAGGCCATCCAGATGGGACTCCACAGCACTGAATCAGGGATTCCCTGGTAGCTGAGGGGATGCCGATATCTCGGTGGAGACCTCCATTTGCCACACACCGTGCCCCTGTGTCTGTGCTCGGTGTGCTTGAACCCAGTTCATGAGATTCGGGCAAGGGGCAGGAGGATAAAATACACAAACACATACAGACAGATTGACAATGACACGGGTCATCCTTGAATTCCCAAGAATGCCCCCTTTATTGTGTTCAGGGGCAGATTATATAGAGATAGCCATGCCCCAGCCAAGCCCACCAGAAACCACTCTCCTCCCATCAGGAACTCCTGAAGGTCTCTTGCTCAGAACAGCTGTAGGCACTCAGATCAGGGGATTACAAGAAATTCAGGATCTGGAGTCTCACTGCTCCCAACAGAGGGATGCCTCCCAGATGTGTCTTCTGGTATTAAGATCCAGTGTCTTTGCTCCCAGATGGGTCTTCTGGTACTAATATCCAGTGTCTTTGCTCCCAGATGAGTCTTCTGGTACTAGTATCCAGTGTCTTTGCTGGCCAGGGAGTTCTGGAGAGGGTCTACCTTGCTGCAGGCAGACTATTGAAACAAAGAAACTCCTGCCTGCTGGTTGCATTCCCTATACAGTCCCAGCGCCCTAATCAGGCTGAGCTGGAGATGTTATGAACCCAAAGAGGGGAGGAAGAAGGGACAGTTTTTCTGGGTGCAAGCTGGGTGGGGTCGGAAGATGGAGGCAGTAGCCAGGGAGATTAGCCCCAGCTGGAAGACTAGAAAGTGTAGGGGGTCAGGGCGTGGCTGTGCTCTGTCTCCCAGGCTGCTGCCGAGGGGTCAGGAAGTCACTCACCCTACTTCTTTCTTTCTTTCTTTCTTTCTTTCTTTCTTTCTTTCTTTCTTTCTTTCTTTGCTTCTTTATTTCCTTTTCTCTTTCTCTCTCTCTCTCTTTTTTTTTTTTTTTTTTGGTTTTTCGAGACAGAGTTTCTCTGTGGCTTTGGAGCCTGTCCTGGAACTAGCTCTTGTAGACCAGGCTGGCCTCGAACTCACAGAGATCCGCCTGCCTCTGCCTCCCGAGTGCTGGGATTAAAGGCGTGCGCCACCACCTCCCGGCTCCTTTTCTCTCTTTCTATATTAGTGTTTCATCTACATGAAGGTCTGCTTACCACATGAATGTAATATTCATAGAGGCCAGAAGAGGACATTGAATCCTCTGGAATTGGAATTGTAGACAGCCATTACCAGTTATATGGATTCTCTTCACTGAACAGAGGTCTCATGTAAGAACAACAAGTAATCTAGTTACTGAGCCACCTCTACAGCCACAACTAATCACAAATTTAAAGCAACTCATTTGCTAATCTATGTTTATCATAAATTCTGTGGTTAAATATATACTTGTTAAATTTAAGTTTCAGAATTTATGTAAATAATCTTTACTATGATATCCCATTTTACTTTAACATAAGTACCACAAAATGAACAATTGAACCTTCACACATGAATCATCTGAATTTACATCATGAATTTCCAAAAGCAATGTGATTCTACAAGTTGTATTTATAAACAATGAATGTTGAGTATTAATTAATTTTGTATTTGAGACCCAGGGTGATATGGTCTTTGAAATGGCATAATTTGAATCTCCATAGAGTTATTCTGATACTGCCAGCATATTAATGATTAGGATTTCCTTTTTATGTAAAACCACCTAAGAGGTCGACTTGGAATTGTGAGTTGGTGGAACATGTGAGCCTTCCAGTGTGATCTGCAAGCATGCCTTCTGCAGCTGCTTCTGTTATATTACCATATTCACACATCATCTTCAGCAAATTTTAGTGATAAAGTAGAGGTTAAAATATTAATAGCTTTCATCTGTTAGTTTTCATGTTACCAAAGACAACATGCTGCATTCTCTGAGTATTGTAGATTCCAATAAACATTTTATATTAGTTACTAAATCACTAATAATTTATAAGATATAGAATGTTAATAAAAGTTTATGCATACAGTTTTGGTTTATAATTCATTCATACAAATAGTTTAGAGCTATGATTTTTAAAGCATTTGTATATAATAAACAGTTATAAATAATTATATAAAAAATGATGAGAGTACTTTATTAGAGCCTTTGAATTCTTTTCTGTGTGAGTTTTGTCAAAATTTTCCATCTCTATTAACTGCATGTCTCCTAGATAAACTGAACTTCCAATTATCCACATGAAACATTGATTCCTTTTCCCCAAACTGGGAATATGGCAGAACTTGACACCTCCCAGACCGTAGCACATGTCACAGTCCACTAACTCTGTGTACCAATCAGCATGAAATAATTTTTCCACTGCCACTCAAAATAAGGAGCTATGTTCCATAAACAATATCTGGTTCCAAATCACTTCACTTTATTAACACATATCCTTCCTGCCTTTTGGTAAAAATAGGTACAAACAGCTGGGCGGTGGTGATGCACGCCTTTAATCCCAGCACTTGGGAGGCAGAGGCAGGTGGATCTCTGTGAGTTCGAGGCCAGCCTGGTCTACAAGAGCTAGCTCCAGGACAGGCTCTAAAAAAAACCTGCAGAGAAACCCTGTCTCAAAAAAACCAAAAAAAAAAAAAATAATAATAGGTACAAACCATTATTTCTGGGTGAGTCAGGTACTAAGAAATGATTTATTCCTGGTTATGTTTTAGGACTAAGATCATGAGAAAACTTTATTTCTTTGCATGTGCTTTTGCAGAGCCAAAAGACAGTATCCATGGAAATTTTCCAGAATGAAAAAAATAATCTATTAATGGAAATCTAGATTATTTCAATGGATTGCTTAATAAAAGCTTGTGAAATAAATCAGAATAACTTAGAAAAATGACAAATTGGATGAGATAACAGAACAAGTTTACTATCCCAGGACTCTCCCAAATCATTGGAAGTAGTGGCCTTCTAGTAAATACATCTGTGTGGTTATTTCCAGTAAGCAACTGAAGCTCTCAAGAAGCATACTTGCCTGGACTCTGTCCAGTAATCCTTAATAGAAGAGTAGAGAAGTAGAAAAGATTATACAACTGTCCAACAACAATCACGAAGACCAGATAACCTGTGTTATCTTTCTGCCCATATCTGGCACCTGGTATTTTCAGTGCTCATACAAAATTAATAAAACACTAGATCACATTTTAACAAGCGTGAAGTTGAAAAATCTAAAACTACAATAATCTGATCTATCAGACACATTTGGTATCTAGATAAAATTACCATTTATCTTGCTAATAATACAATGAATTTTGTAAATTTAGTAATTAGACAAAGTGTTTGCAATTTTGACATAAAAAGAGAGAGCCTTGTAGGATGCTTGAAGCAGAGATGACCATATGTTTGTATTGGTGAGTAATTCAAATACTGGAAAATACACCTTTTGATTTTTGCAATTTTTGTTTTTCTTTTACAGTAAATTTACAGTAGTAGACTAATTATTTTTTCATTTTAAATCATCTTAAACCATGAATTTAATTCCAGGCTAATAAATAAAAACTAAAAGAAAACAGAAACAGTTTTAACATCTTTATTATCAGAGTTGGAAAGCTGACAGGACCAAAATCATTACTTTGAAAAAATCTGAAAATTTTCACCTATTTTTTCACAGCTTCTGCTTTGGGTGTTGTCCTTATCTGTGTCTTGTGCCTGTGGGATTTTGATATGTGTTACCTGACACAACTAAACAGGCTACCCTACTGCTCTTTTAAAAATACAACTTGGAACTCTGTCTCGAAAAAAAAAAAAAAACAAGCAAAAAATACAACTTAGATGTTTTTCTTAAATACAGCTTAAGCCTTGATGCTGTTTCAAAACTTCCAAAGCCGTTTATCTATTTCTATATTGAAAAAATCTTAATTATGGGGTTTTTTATGACAATTAACTATGTTAATTATTTTGATTTCATAATAGTTCAATGATGCACATTATATTTAACCATAAATCAAATACTATACCCTTTTATTTTCTTTTTTAAAAAGATTTATTTATTTTATTATGTATACAGTATTATGCCTGCATGTGTGCCTACATCCAGAAGAGAGCTTCCAGATCTCATTATAGATGGTTGTAAGTCACCACGTGATGGCTGGGAATTGAACTCAGGACCTTGGAAGAAAACTCAGTGCTATTAACCAGTGAGCCCATCTCTCCAACCCCTACTATACCCTTTTATTGCCATGTAATTGTTGTAAAAACATAGGCTGAAGTAACTAATGAATGATGTATGTCATATACGAATATTGTTTTTGAGATGTATCAAGAAAAACCTACTTAAAATATAAGTGAAACTACTCTACAGCAAAACTCCATTAGGAAGTGTTTGTGATTGTATTGAGAGTGTATTTAAAAAAAACTAATACAGAGAAATTTAACAGCAATAAATTCGTTATTAAAGCAAATACAGCAGATGAGGAAAGAGTATGTGTGATGGGATATGACAATTAATGTGTTCATAATACTAATAAAGAACCAATGCTGTTCACATTAATAATCTTATATAGTATTTTAATATCTTTTTTATATTCAAGGAAATAGGAGAGGCCAGAACATGAGATTTGATCTCCAAAGCAGATATTTTACCAATGAAACATTAGAACTCCTTAGATTCTCTTCCCTCCCTCCCCTCCCTCCCTCTCCCTCCCTCTCTCCTCTCTCTCTCTCTCTCTCTCTCTCTCTCTCTCTCTCTCTCTCTCTCTCTCTCTCTCTGTCTCTGTGTGTGTGTGTATTTGTGTATTGAAAATAGATTCTTGTCTCATACAATACATTTCAACCACAGTAGCTTTTACTCCTTTCACTTCTGCCTGCTCACACACACTTCCCCTCTTCCCCGGGTCCACTACCCCTCTGTCAGCAAAGAGCAGGCCTCTAGGAGAGACAAAAAAGGATAAGACAAGGAAAAAGCTATCTTATAGTGAGGCTGAACAATGCAGCCCAATAGCAGGAAAAGAGTCTCAAGGGCTGAAAAGGGAGTCATAGATGTTCCCATTGTTAGGAGTCTCACAAATACACCAAGCTCAGACCATAACATATATGCAGAGGATGGTGTGCAGACCCATGCAGGCCCCATGCTTGGCTCTTCAGTCTCTGTGAGCCCATGTGCATCCTGCTTCGTTGATTTAGTACTCGCTGCTTGCTCACTGCTACAATGTCTAGGGCTGGCACCAGAACGCAGCCACTCCTGGTTTTACTACACAAATGCCTTTAAGTCCCATTCCTACATGTGGTCTAAATTAAGCTACTAACTTCACAAAGGACAAGGCAAACATATGGGTGGAACCGATGAGTGCAATGTGACTGTTTTGAAGAAAATTTTAAATTTTAAGTGAGGATTATCAGATTGACACGTCTGATGTTCTGACTTGAGTAAGACTGTCCTGTGAGTGTTTCTAGATGTTCAGCAGTAACTCTGTTTCTGAGTCTAGTAATGCCTTCTGCAACCAGGGTGTAACACTGACAGCAAGAAATACCTTCACATACTGCTTGAAATCTTCCAGGAGCCAAAATTAGCGTTAAATGCACTGTAGAATCTGGAAAAAATAGTTCTGTTTAATGTATTTATGGTCTGAAAAGTGAAAGTTAACAACATAGGAAGAACCTTAGCACTCTATTGACTGGATGAGAAAGAATTGCAGATTGGTTGGGGGACTAATTATTTATGCAAACAGGATAAATGGGTCTTGATAGAGCAAATCCATCAATTAGCTTAGTCCACAGGTTTGGATAAAAGTCAGGGACCAAGTCTGTGTTGAACGAGGTAATGATTGCTGGTGAACATTTTCCAAGACTTCTTTGTGAATAAAGTCCTAATAAAGCAAGGCCTTGACAAAAACTCCTTTAGGAAAATATACTTTGCTACACTTTGTTGAAATAGCTACAATGAAAAATATGTTTTACAGGTCATAGGAAATTATATAGCATTAAAAACCTTTAACTTGATACTTTTCTTTTGATTGGCAGGAACTTTTACTATGTGAAAAAGTAGAAGAGTGCATCTATGTACGCCTCTGCAAACCGACAAGTTTATTTTAGGTCATTTAGAATCAGAAAATAATTCTGGACACCTATGTATGAATATGAGCAATAATCTCTTTAATGTCCAGTCTCATTAAGTATAATAGATTCATTTTCTTCTCTGTAACTGTTTCATGCTCTTTGCCCTCCTTATAGTCAAATCTTAATCTTGTTGGATAAGGGTGAGTGTGTTTTGAGTGTTTTCATTGTTTTTCTGCTTCCAGTTTATCAGCTGCAAAACTCAACCCATGTATTTTAAGGCATTGACAAAAATACATAAAACATATAAAAACAATTCTTTAAAATAAGTATTTAAAGATTAAATTTTATTTTTTATTACAAAACTCATTTACTTTTATTTTTATTTGGAAGGTTTCATATATTGAAGTATCTTTTCCCCTCCTTGAAGTTCTCCTCTATCTTCTCCACCAACCAGCTCACCTTACTTTATATTTTTTTTGTCTAAGAAGCAACAACAAAAGTGAACAATAAAGGAAAATCAAAACAAACAAAAGCAGATTTTGTGTTTGTTTTGATTCTCCCCTTCCCCCCCACACACAGAGTTTGGATTATGTTGGCCAATTATTACTCCACTTGGAGATAGTCCTGAGTATGGTTGATATACCCTGGTGGAACTTCAGTGAAGAAAATTTATTTTCCTTTTGCCAGGAGCAAAAAGTTACATGTAGGTTAAGGGTGAGATATTTTGATCTATGCTCCCTTCACAGTGGTAGACCCACAATTGGCCTGAACATGTACATGTCTTCTGCATGGTGCCATGGTCTTTGCATTCATATATACATCTGTCCTGATATGAATAGAAGGATCAAATAGAGAGTGGAATGGGAAAGCAGTGTAAAAGAAGGAATATGAGGAGAGATGTCTAACACTGAAAAACTAAAGTCCTTTTGAAAACCATATGGGAACCTACTACTATAAAAGCTCCTAAAATAAATAAACATTTGTAAAGAATTTGAGTGGAGTCACCATATAATGGGGGATACAATGCCCCAACCAGATATCTGTCAAAAACAGGTTACATCTCCAGTGTCAGGAATAGGTTACCTCTTGATAAGACATTGGTCAAAGGGGTCACAGAGAACATTCAGGATATTACCAGGGCTATTGGTTGCTTTTCAAAGCATGAGAGGAAGGTGCTATTGCTGAAAGCAACATTAACTTATGTCATGTCATCAAACATGAAGAACTCGAGATAATGACCAAATAAAGATATACCGGAAATGAATAGCTTTCCTGGTACTGTAAGGTACTCGCAGTTACCTAAAGAGAAAGATAATCATCAGTGTCACCCAGCTACAAAGCCTGAAACCTACAACAGTTACCTGCCTGCAAAACATACTGATGTGAAAAGGGTACAAAATTCGTAGGGGTAGCCAACATCATTTTGACTGGATTTAAGGCTCATTCCACAAGATGGAATCTATACCTGACACTGCTAAAAATGTCAAAGAATCTGATAGGCCGTGTGCCAAGAAAAAATCCTATTATTATTCTTCTAAAGAAACATTTAAAAAAAGACTTCTAAAGGCATGCTGCTATACATATAGACCAGTGCCTCACTCACCCCTTATCAGAGAATATTTTTTGTACAATAGATAGGAATCAAAACAGAAACCAGCAACTGGACAAAATGTGTAGATAGACTTTGAGGCACTCAGCTTAAGTGGGATGTGTTTATCACAGCCTTTCTCTCAAGGGTCACAGACCATGTAGAAGAGGAGGTGAAAGTATTTTAAAAGCCAGAAATTTTGGATACCTCTAAGGACATAATTTTCTTACCAATGTAGGAAAATAGGGAATGCTGCTCAATGCTTACAAGGCTGAAAGAGTCCAGTTGAATTGCAATTAAAATTCAGTTTAATAAGAGGGAATTGCATTACATACACTTACAACATTCCGTTAAGAGTATTATAGTTCTTTATATCCTTTTATTTTCTTTAGTATTGCTGAAGCATATTTCAGTAATTTTCTAAGCTATCTTAGCTCTATTAAGGGAATGATATTTATTTCAGCTCCTGTCCATAGAATCTAGGGTGCCATGGAAAAGACAGGCCTCATAGAGATCTAAGACTGTGGGATGAGTTAAATTAGCCAAGGCTGGTGGAGGAAACAGAAAACTAAAAAATATGAGAGGGGCCAATACATAGCATATAAATCCTCATTGGAATCCAGAGAAGACTCATTCCTTTATGAAGAAGGGTGCTAAGGTATCCTGAACTTCTTATTTCTTTTTTTTTTCTTTATTTTTTTTATATTTAAAAATTTCCATCTCCTTCCCTCCGCCTCTCCCCTCCCTTCCCTCCTCCTCCCCCTTCCCTCCCCTCCTTCTCGCCCCTTCCCTCCCCTCCCCTCCACCCATACCTCCCCTCCCTCCCTCTCAAGGCCAAGGAGCCATCAGGGTTCCCCACTCTATGCTAAGTCCAAGGTCCTCCCAACTCCCCCCAGGTCCAGGAAGGTGATCGACCAAGCTGAGAAGGCTCCCACAGAGCCCATCCATGAAGAACAATCAGAGCCCAGAGCCATTGTCCTTTGCTTCTCAGTCAGCCCCCGCTGTTGGCCACATTCAGAGAGACAGGTATGGTCGCATGATCCATCAGTCCCATTCCAACTGGAGTTGGTGATCTCCCATTAGTTCTGTCCCACCGTCTCCATGAGTGAACGCACCCCTCTCGTTCCTGACTTTCTCCCTCATGTTCTCGCTCCTTTTGCTCCTCATCAGGACCTTGGGAGCTCAGTCCAGTGCTCCAATGTGGGGCTCAGTCACCTTCCCCATCTGTCGCCAGCTGGAGGTTCCCTCACGGTCCTGACTTTCTTTCTCATGTTCTCTCTCCTTCTGCTCCTCATCAGGACCTTGGGAGCTCAGTCCGGTGCTCCAATGTGGGGCTCTGTCATTTTCTTCATCTATCGTCAGGTGGAGGTTCTATGGTGATATGCAAGAAATTCATCAGTATGGCTATAGGAACTGGCCTTTTCAGGCTCCCTCTCCTCAGCTGCCCAAGGAACTAACTGGGGGCGTCTCCCTGGAAACCTGGGAACCCCTCTAGGGTCAAGTCTCTTGACAACCCTCAGGTAGCTCCTTAAATTAAGATATATGCTTCCCTGCTCCCATATCCACCCTTCCTATATCCCAAGCATCCCATTCCTCTGAGCTCCCCCCGTTCTCCCCTTCACACTTTTCTCTCCCCATCTTCCCTTGGCCCAGTCTCGCCCAACCCTCAAGTTCCCAATTTTGCCTGGCGATCGTGTCTACTTCCAATATCCAGGAGGATTACTATATCTTTTTTTGGGAGTTCACCTTCTTATTATCTTCCCAAGGATCCCAAATTTATAGGCTCGATGTCCTTTAATTATGGCTAGAAACCGAATATGAGTGAGTACATCCCATGTTCATCTTTATGGGTCTGGGTTACCTCACTCAGAATAGTGTTTTC